>NC_135966.1:48229188-48594895 GCF_053455715.1 Rhinoraja longicauda
ATACATGAGGATTTTTCACACAGAGGGTAGTTAATTCAGTGAGGGGACATTGGTGCATAGGACATAGGAAATGGAGCACAGGGAGGGAGAAGATCAGATGTTTTCTGTACTACCCTTCAGGCCCTTTTTAGTGTTGCTGTATTTAGTGGTTGCTCAACTTATACTAACGCAGGAAAGCCAACAATATTCTGCTCTGAATTTACCCAGTCCGAACTTGAACCCTTCAGTCCACAATGTATGTGCCGAACATAATGCCCAGCTAAACTAATCTCATCAACCTGCTCCGTTACATGTTACATTGGTCCCGCCTGTTTGCCTGATTCCTCTTCCAAAAGGCTGATTATTAAGGGGTTGGACACGTTAGAGGCAGGAAACATGTTCCCAATGTTGGGGGAGTCCAGAACAAGGGGCCACAGTTTAAGAATAAGGGGTAGGCCATTTAGAACTGAGATGAGGAAAAACTTTTCAGTCAGAGAGTTGTGAATCTGTTGAATTCTCTGCCTCAGAAGGCAGTGGAGGCCAAGTCTCTGAATGCATTCAAGAGAGAGCTGGATAGAGCTCTTAAGGATAGCGGAGTCAGGGGGTATGGGGAGAGGGCAGGAATGGGGTACTGATTGAGAATGATCAGCCATGATCACATTGAATGGCGGTGCTGGCTCGAAGGGCCGAATGGCCTCCTCCTGCACCTTTTTGTCTATTGTCTATTGAAACCCAAATCACTAGAAAATGAAGGCCATTACCAGAACATGCACAAAGATATTCCGAATGAAAAATAAGCATAGAATTGTCTCTTCCTTGCCTCAGGGACTCTCAACTTACTGGTACATGTAAACTTTAGATTTCTGATTGACAATCTCTCTAAAAACAGGAAGGATTTTTAACTTAAAGAGTTTGTGGCGTGATCACTGATATAGCAATGGGAATGTGTGGATCATAAATGTGCCAATAGATCACCTGGACCTCCGCCATGAGGCTGGCCTTGGTCTCCCAATGGGAATGTAATGTCTTTGCTGGTCATGGAAATAGACCAAGATGCTGCAGTAACTCAGCGGGACAGGCGGGAGAGAAGGAATGGGTGACGTTCCGGGTCGAGACCCTTCTTCAGACCAACCCAAGCATTTTGTGTCTGTTTTCGGTGTAAACCAGCATCTGCAGTTCCTTCCTACACATGGAATTAGAACAAATCCAATGCTCTTCCTTTAATTGCAATAGCAACACTGGAGCAAATCGGCGTGAGTTTAGTACCCAGTTCAGCATTAGTGTGCAACATTGGAGTGAGGACTAGATACCAGGAAAGTTCCCCTGGAGCTGTTCTACCGGGTCTGACTAACATCACAGGAAGCACATTGAAGAAGCCGCAACAGTGCAGGATCACAGTAAAAATTCCCATCCATTATTTGTAATAAGGAAACAAAAGAAGCAGCTCCAACCTCATGATCATTGCTCGAATGATCTGATAGAAATGAATTAAAGAAAAAAAACACAAGGCGTCATTTATTGATGTAGTTTAGTTTAGAGATGCAGCGCGGAAACAGGCCCTTTGGCCCACCGAGTCCACCTTGACCAGCAACCCACACACGCTCGCACTATCCTACACGCCAGGGGCCATTTACAATTTTTATTGACGCCAATTAATCTGAAGAAGGGTCTCGACCCGAAACGTCACCCATTCCTTCCCCCCTGAGATGCTGCCAGACCCGCTGAGTTACTCCAGCATTTTGTGATACCTCCAATTAATCCCCAAATCTGTACCTCTTTGGAGTGTCGAAGGAAACTGGAGCACCCGGAGAAAACCCATGCGGCCAAAGGGAGAACGTACAAACTTCGTACAGACCGTACCCATAGTCAGGATTGAGAGAAAGCAATCACCACTGACGTTGTGCTCATCAACGAGTCTACATAAGGTCCAAGCTGTAACAGTCCACAAAGGCAATGAGGATGATAGCCATGGGAATGCAATTACTGCCAGACTGAACACATTGTGCATGTGAATACCTGCACAATGACCTGTTGCTGTTTTTGAACCAATATGTGGGAGTGAACACTTACGGCTACTGATGATTTTTTTTTAGAGAGATACAGCGCGGAAACAGGCCCTTCGGCCCACCGAGTCCGTGCCGCCCAGCGATCCCCGCACACTATCCTACACACACTAGGGACAATTTTTTACATTTGCCCAGCCAATTAACCTACATACCTACCTATACCTCTTTGGAGTGTGGGAGGAAACCGAGGATCTCGGAGAAAACCGACGCAGGTCACGGGGAGAACGTACAAACTCCGTACAGACGGCGCCCGTAGCCAGGATCGAACCTGAGTCTCCGGCGCTGCATTCGCTGTAAGGCATCAACTCTACCGCTGCGCCACCGTGCCGCCTCATTCTCATGTGTAATCTCATTAAGTCACATAACTCCAAGCCAGTGTGCTGATATTAAGAATGACACTCAGTGTAGTCGGTACACCGTGGAAGCGTTCACGCGAGGTTAAGATGGCGATGGCTTTATGTAACATCAACATGTATTCTGAGATCTATCCTCAATTCTACCACACTGGTAAAAGTTGCTTTTCAAGTTTGAGGGGGAAATGGCAGGATTTGATCAGAAGGAAAGAACCCTGCCCTGTGAATTACTGGACTTGTATGAAGTATTAGAATGTGGGAGTAACAATAGCAGGGACGACACAGCTTACCCCAAAACAAACCGGCAATACAAGAGACGGCTGTGTCCTGATACAAAGCATAAAGCTAAAGAAATGGCCCATTGATTTGGTGAGTATTTGTGTCAACTTGCTGTAAAAGATGATTTTTTGTTTGGCTTTGAATAAGAATGGCACAGTGTGCAGGCAATGTTGATGCCACCTAGCTCAAGTGACCCAAGTTTGATACTGATCTTCGGTGCTTTCTTTGCAGAGTTTTCACATTCTGCCCATGACTGGGTATTCAGGCTTCCATTGCCATCCCAAAGACATATTGGTTTGTAGATCAACTGGTTAATGTAAATTGTAGATCAACTGGGTTAATGTAAATTGTCCTTTGTGTAGGTGGGATGTGCGAAAATCAGGATTATGTTATGGACATAGAAACATAGAAACATAGAAAAATAGGTGCAGGAGAAGGCCATTCGGCCCTTCGAGCCGCCGCCGCCATTCAATTTGATCATGGCTGATCATCTAAAATCAGTACCCTGTTCCTGCTTTTTCCCCATGCCCCTTAATTCCTTTAGCCCTAAGAGCTAAACCTAACTCTCTCTTGAAAATTGGATGTTCGAGATATTTCATGTTTCATGTACGAGATATTTAATGACAAAGAAATCCGTGGGGGATTTGTGATTGATGGGATTGCTCTGGCAGTCATCGTCGACTCGATGAGCAAATGTCACAAGAACTAAAAGGAACAATTTGAGCAGAAAATACAGAGCAATGAAAGACACAGATCTATACAACCTCAATTGCACATCATTCAAAGGGTATAGCAACTGTCCATCCTGTTTGAGTCACGAAGGTCATTCTCACTTAGACCTGAACAGTTGATGTTAAAAGTTAATTCCTGCTGCAAGTCTGATGCTATTTTGATGTAAAAGTGATGAGACTGTAGAGGCCAATTGAATTCAGATGTGTTGAGATAACAAAATTGAATTGGAGACAAGTTTCGAAAAAAAGCTACTTATCCCAAGCAATCAATTTTGGTCTGAAGAAGGGTCTCGACCCGAAACATCACCCATTCCTTCTCTCCCGAGATGCTGCCTGACCCGCTGAGTTACTCCACCATTTTGTGTCTACCTTCGATTTTTTAACTAGCATCTGCAGTTTTTTTCCTAATCAATTTTGGAGCTTACCTTCTCGAATATTGCTATGTTCAGGAATAGGAATACTTTATTGTCACATGTGACCAGGCACAGTGAAATTCTTTGCTTGCATACCTCCAATGTACACAAATGTTTCATTGTACATTTCCTTTTTAAGTACATTACATGTATTTTGTCTTTAAATCAATGTGGATAATTGTGGAAAGACTGCAAGATATGGCTAAGAACAGAATTTGTGAAGAAAATACAAGCCAGGGCAGAAGGTTCCACACAATACATTTAGCAGAGAATAATCATCAATGTCAGTGAGATTAGTAGACCAATCATACCATGTCTCGGCCTCCCATAATTTTATGTAGATCTCACCTCAGCTTTTGATGCTGCAGACCAAACAACCCACATTTGCTTTGCTCATGCCCTCAAACCATTCTTTGCTCATGTGTTCAACAATGACGCGATCCAACTTATACCATAGACCCCCAGATGAGCTTGGAAGGATGAGAGGGGATCTTATCGAAATGTATAAGATTATTAAGGGGTTGGACATGTTAGAGGCAGGAAACATGTTCCCAATGTTGGGGGAGTCCAGAACAAGGGGCCACAGTTTAAGAATAAGGGGTAGGCCATTTAGAACTGAGATGAGGAAAAACTTTTTCAGTCAGAGAGTTGTGAATCTGTGGAATTCTCTGCCTCAGAAGGCGGTGGAGGCCAAGTCTCTGAATGCATTCAAGAGAGAGCTGGATAGAGCTCTTAAGGATAGCGGAGTCAGGGGGTATGGGGAGAAGGCAGGAACGGGGTACTGATTGAGAATGATCAGCCATGATCACATTGAATGGCGGTGTTGGCTTGAAGGCCGAATGGCCTCCTCCTGCACCTATTGTCTATTGTCTATTGTCTATTGACTTATCCTCAATCTCAGCAGATTCATTCCTGATTCAGCGCTGCCATCAGATCGTTACAGCACGTCACCAGAGCGTCAACAGAATGCACATAGACTGAAATTCACCGAAAATGAAGTTTGCTTGATCAAACAATGTCTAACTGCTGGTTTACAACAACCCAGAGAACAGCGTTCAGCTGATTGTGACACGCGCCCAGTCTGAATGATGTTTCGGGTCGAGACCCTTCTTCAGGCTGATGACATGGGAGTGGGCGGTACATAGATAAGGGGGTGTATAGATAAGGAAGTGTAAGGTGAGAAAACAGGACAAAGGGAATGGGATCAAGCAAAATGCAAAATAGACCATTGTTAGTTTGGAGAACTAAGTTTGGCGGCACGGTAGCGCAGCGGTAGAGTTGCTGCTTTACAGCGAATGCAGCGCCGGAGACTCAGGTTCGATCCTGACTACGGGTGCTGCACTGTAAGGAGTTTGTACGTTCTCCCCGTGACCTGCGTGGGTTTTCTCCGAGATCTTCGGTTTCCTCCCACACTCCAAAGACGTAGGTTAATTGGCTGGGTAAATGTAAAAATTGTCCCTAGTGGGTGTAGGATAGTGTTAATGTATGGGGATCGCTGGGAGGCGCGGACTTGGTGGGCCGAAAAGGCCTGTTTCCGTGCTGTATATATATGATATGATATGATATGAAGGTAACTACAAATGTAGTCAGAGATAGTCAGACTGGTCGGAGTACCATTTCCCTCTTCTGCCTTTAGCCGGCATCCTCTGTGTATAACTCTGGTCCCATGTTAACATGAGAGAGGGAAAGCAAGGGCTATTTGAAGTTAGAGAGGTCAATGTTCATACAGCTGGGGTGTAAGCTGCCCAAGCGAAATATGAGGTGCAGTTCCTCCAATTTGTGCTGGGCCTCACTATGACAGTGGAGGAGGCCCAGGACAGAAAGGTCAGTGTGGGAATGTAGCGGGAGCTGAAGTGTTTAGCAACTGGGAAATGAGGTAGGTTTAGGAGGACCGAGCAGCAGTGTTCAGCGAAACGATCGCCGAGCCTGCGCTTGGTCTCGCTGATGTACAGGAGTTGATACCTGGAACAGCGGATACAGTAGATGAGGTTGGAGGAGGTGCAAGTGAACCTCTGCCTCACCTGGAAAAACTGGTGGGGTCCTCGGACGGAGGCATGGGGGAAGGTATAGGGACAGGCGGTTGCAGGGGAAAGTACCTGGGGAGGGGGTGGTTTGGAAGGGACGAGTTGATCAGGGAGTTGCGGGGGGAACGGTCTCTGCAGAAAGCGGAAAGGGGTGGAGATGGGAACACATGGCCAGTAGTGGGATCCCGTTGAAGGTGGCGAAAATGTCAGTGGAGTTTGTGTCTCTTCGATTTCAACCAGCATCTGCAGTTCCTTCCTGCACTTTGCACCCAGTCTGAGCTTGCGTTTGAGTTTAGTTCATTGTCACGTGTACCGAGTTACAGTGAAAAGCTTTGCAGAAGGGTCTTGACCTGAAACGTCACCCATTCCTTTTCTCCAGAGATGCTGTCTGACCCGCTGAGTTACTCCAGATGTTTATGGCTATCTTGTGAGGAAACACATGGCTGGATCTGATTTATCGTCTTTCTAAGGATTGCATAACTTTGCACTTTGTTAGGCAACCGTCTGAGTTGCATGAGCACTGGAACAACTTTGCTGACACGACGGCCAACTCCAGAGTACCATTTCCCTCTTCTGCCTTTAGCTGGCAGCCTCTGTGTATAATGCCGGTCCCCATGTTAACATAATAATTTTTACCAGCTCAGCATGATTGCCATGATCAACCAGGGGCAGGCAATAAATACCAGCCTTGACAGAGATTCTGTAGCCAAAGGATAAGAAATAAATACTGATACGATAAATAACACTGCAAGTTTATAGTCAGGATATATTATCAGAACAGGTGAACAACTATTAACCAATAATATATGAAGCAATTGCAGATGTTGGTTTAAACCGAAGATAGATACAAAAAGCTGGAGTGGCTCAGCAAGACAGGCAGCATCTCTGGAGAAAAGGAACCGGTGATGTTTCGGGTTGATCCCCCTCTTCAGACCCAATCTGAAGAAGGGTTTGGACACAAAACATCACCCATTCCATCTCGCCAGAGATGCTGCCTCTCCCGTTGAGTTACTCCAGCTTTTTGTGTCTATTAACCAATAATATATCTGCCCAGGAAGAATCAAGACAGAAACTGAAGTTGAATTGTCCAATTGTATTTCCCGAGCTTCCCAAGTGATATTCTGGATGAAAACAAAATTAACCACCATGTCTGGTGTCTATTTCAGGCAGGTGCTATTGGGTCAATCATCTTTGTATCAATGGCACAACACGTTAGCGCAGCTGGTAGACCTGCTGCCTCACTAGGGCAGAGACTTGGCTTATATCCTGTCCTTGGGTGCTATCTGTGTGGAGTTTACACCTTCTCCCTGTATTTTGTGGGTTTCTTCCAGGTGCTCTGGTTTCCTTCCACATCCCAAAGACGTTTGGGTTTATAGGTTAATTGGCCTGTGTAAATTGTAAGGAGTGAATGAGAAAGTGGGATAGCGCAGAACTAGTATGAATATTCTATACTCAAGGCCAGCAGCATAATCAAGGACGAGTCTCACCCCCAATACTCTCTCTTCTCCCCTCTCCCATCAGGCAAGAGGAATAGAAGTGCCAAAAAGCTCACCTCCAGATTCTGGGACACCTTCTTCCCAACTGTTATAGACAATAGACAATAGGTGCAGGAGGAGGCCATTCGGCCCTTCGAGCCAGCACCGCCATTCAATGTGACCATGGCTGATCATTCTCAATAATAGACAATAGACAATAGGTGCAGGAGGAGGTAAATGACTCTTCCTATCACCAACTAGAGAGCAATCCTGACCTATTCATTGGAGACCCTCGGACTATCTTTAGTCGTATTTTACTGCACTTTATCTTGCACTAAACATTATTCCCTTTATCCTGTGTGTACATTGTTTGATTATAGTCTTTCCTCTGACCGCATAGCAAGAACACAAAAACGTTTTTACTGTATCTCAGTACATGTGACAATAAACTAAACTAAACTAAACTAAACCAAACCAAACTATACTAAGCTAAACTAAGCTAAAGTATAGTTTACCATGGACAAGTCTCACCCTGGATACTCTCTCGTCTCCCCTCTCCCATCAGCCATTACGAGCAAAGCACCAAGTCAAATTCCTCATATGTATACATACTTTGCCAATAACATTTTATTCTGATTCTGATTCTAAAGCTAAACTAAGCTAATTAGATTTGCCAATATAATCAGTGGCACTGACTAAAGAGGGAAGAAAGGCCATTCCTTTTTCTGTCAGTTGATGTCTGATCTGACCCTTTACTCAATACACCTGTCTATGAACCTTAATTCTTTGCCTGTTAAAAAATAAATTAGCAACTGTTTTAGAATTGTCATTCGATCCCTGCTTCTGCTACGTTTTATGATGGTGTGAGGAGAGAACCAGATTTCTGCAAACTCTTAACGGCTTCCAAAAGTCATTCCTCTATGTGGTAGTGATAAGTATAAGTTAGAGTATAGCATGGAAATCAATCGTCTGATTAAATTGTGCCAGAACACCAAACTTGCTCCTTCCCATCCCCTCCCCTTTCTGCATTCTGCAGAGACCGTTCCCTCCGTAACTCCCTGGTCCACTCGTCCCTTCCTACCCAAACCACCCCATCCCCGGGCACTTTCCCCTGCAACCTGCAACGAGATGCAACACTTGTCCCTTTACCTCCATCCAAGGACCCAAACAGTCTTTCCAGGTGAGACAGAGGTTCACCTGCACCTCCTCCAACCTCATCTATTGCATCCGCTGCTCTAGATGTCAACTTCTTTACATCGGCGAAACCAAATGCAGGCTCGGCGATCAATTCGCTCAACACCTTCGCTCAGTCCACCTTAACCAACCTGATCTCCCGGTGGCTGAGCACTTCAACTCCCCCTCCCATTCCCAGTCTGACCTTTCTGTCATGGGCCTCCTCCAGTGCCAGAAATTGGAGGAACAGCACCTCATATTTCGCTTGGGCAGCTCACAGCCAGTGGTATGAACATTGACTTCTCCAACTTTAGATAGTTCCTCTGTCCCTCTCTTCCCCTCCCCTTTCCCAGATCTCCCACTGTCTTCCTGTCTCCACCTTTATCCTTCCTTTGTCCCGCTCCCCTGAAATCACTCTGAAGAATGGTCTTGACCCGAAACGTCACTCATTCCTTCTTTCCTGAGATGCTGCCTGACCTGCTGAGTTACTCCAGCATTTTGTGAATAAATACCTTCGATTTGTACCAGCATCTGCAGTTATTTTCTTACACTAAACTTGCTCCCAACATCAGTAAGACCAAGGAGGTGTTTGTTCACTTCAGAAGAAGAAGGCCAAGGATCCACAAAGCTGTCTTCATCGATGGGTTGGTGGTGGAGGGAGTCGACAACTTCAAGTTCCTGGGCATGAATATCTCTGAAGATCAGTCCTGGGGCCTGCACATTGATGCAACCATGAAGCCTCCACAACCTTGGAAGATTGAGGAAATTCGGTGCGTTGATGAATACTCTCGTTTGGAAACCCAGTAAGATGCACCAAATTTTAATGCATGCACACACAAGCATTGCACACAGTTGCAGACACACAAGCACACACATTCCACTGGATAAAGTAATTTGTCATTGGTCGGTAGACCCTGGCAAACTTATATTTATATGATAAAGACATGATAGCACAGAATGGAACCTTCTGCTGCAATGCCAACGTCCCAATTACAGACCCGGCTACCTATGACCTGACTGCTTAATATTGCCAGTTTAGTTTAGTTTAGTTTATTGTCACGTGTACTGAGGTACAGTGAAAAGCTTTTGGTTGCGTCCTATCCAGTCAATGGAAAGACAATACATGATTACAATTGAGCCATTTACAGCGTATAGATACATGATAAGGGAATAACGTTTAGGTCAAGGTAAAACCAGTAAAGTCCGATCAAACAAAGTCCGAGGGTTGCCAATGAGGTAGATAGTAGTTCAGTACTGCTCTCTGGTTGTGGTAGGATGATTCAGTTGCCTGATAACAGCTGGGAAGAAACTGTCCCTGAATCTGGAGGTGTGCATTTTCACACTTCTATATCTTTTGCCTGATGGGAGAGGGGAGAAGAGGGAGTGGCCAGGGTGCGACTCGTCCTTGATTATGCTGCTGGTCTTGCCGAGGCAGCGTGAGGTATAAATGGAGTCAATGGAAGGGAGGTTGGTTTTGTTGCTGTCGTTGGTGGTAGTTCTTTTCACGATGGTCCCATAATCTAAAGGGTGGCATTAAGTCTGTCCTTAACTTCATTTCACATCACTCCAGTTTGAAATGAACCCAGGCTCTTGAATGTGATTTGTTTCCAATTCTTAGTTCCACATTGCTATCTTATTGGTATTGTTTCTCATACTTTATCCGACTGTTTCTGGATGGAAATAAGGGGACTCTTGAGGTGTATGAATAAAGTTTAGTTTCACCATAGATTAAGTGTCAATTAGATACTTTGGTCTGATACTTTTTTGCCCTGGGTCATTCACAACACCAAATCAGGAGTTCACAAATTATGTAGGGGATATCTTTTAACTAAATTGAATTGAGACCTGGGAATCCTGGGGCTTTCACAAGAAACTGTGATCTAGGTCATTAATTTCAATATTTATCTTGGTTAGCTTTATTTGGATTACTTGACTTAAAAACATCTTACTGTGAACAATAAAATATGATGGCTCTCTGTTCACGGCCCTCCCCACACGTCATAGTGTACACACACTTTCTCTGTTTCTGTGTCTGTGTCTGTGTGTGTGTCTGTGTGTGTGTGTCTCTCTCTCTCTCTCTCTCTCTCTCTCTCTCTCTCTCTCTCTCTCTCTCTCTCTCTCTCTCTCTCTCTCTCTCTCTCTCTCTCTCTCTCTCTCTCTCTCTCTCTCTCTCTCTCTCTCTCTCTCTCTCTCTCTCTCTCTCTCTCTCTCTCTCTCTCTCTCTCTCTCTCTCTCTCTCTCTCTCTCACTCTCTCTCTCTCTCTCTCTCCAGTGTAAAGTAATTGTCCAGTAGTATACAGCACATGCAAGCTTGAAGATAATTATAAATTATAAACTTTTAATTATAAAGACCACGGAAGCAGAACCTTCTCTGCACTGTCCAAGCCAACCATCGAACACATGTTTACACTAATCCTACTTTATTCTCACCACAGTCCCAGCAATTCCCTCAGATATTACCATTCATCCTACCAATCCAAACATCTTTGGGGAAAGTGGGGAACCTGGAGAATATGCAAACTCCACACAGACAATGCCAAGATCCCCCTGTATGTCAATGATATTAAGGGTCCTACCATTAACTGGATACTTTCCCCTTCCATTCGACCACCCTATGTGTCGACCACACATATTCGACCACACTTGTCCGGATTAAAGATAGGCACAAAATGCTGGAGTAACACAGTGGGACTGGCAGCATCTCTGGAGAGAAGGAATGGGTAACGTTTCGGGTCGAGACCCGTCTTCAGACTTGCTCGGATTAAACTCCATCCATTTTTCCGCCCATTTTCTTAGTTGATCTATAACTCGCTGTATACTTTGACAGCCTTCCTCACTGTTCACAACTCTACCAATTGTGGTGTTGGCTGCAAACGTACTAACAAAGCCATCTGCACTTATGTCCAATTCCTTTATATACATCCCAAACATCGGAGATCCCAGCATAGATCCCTGCAGAACCTCACTGTCCACACACCTCCAGCCAGAATAATACCTTTCCACCGTAACCCTCTGATCTCGATGGGTTCTGAATCCAAATGTCTTAGGAGTAGGCAAAGGTTAAGTGGGAGTGGCTGTTAATCAGTAAAAGGATGATTGACAGGTGGGAAGATTTTAAAAGTGAGATAGGGAGAGTTCAGGGTCAGTATGTTCCCGTTAGAGTGAGGAGCAACGCTGGAAGGTTTAGGGAATTCAGGCTAATCAGTGATGTTGAAGGTCCAGACACAAGGAGACATATATTTGGTATGGTCAACTGGGATCAACCAAATTCCTTGAAGTATAATGGTGGAGGAGTATACTTGAAAAGGAAATTATGAGAGCAAAAAAGGGGACGTGAGATATTCCTCAGGGAAAAGGTAAAGGAGAATCAAAACAAAAATGCTGTATGTATATTAAGAGCGAAAGATTAACTGGTGAGGGAGTGGATGCTTTGAGGATCAGTGCGGTCATCTATATTGGAGCCACATGACATGGACAAGGTCTTCAATGAAGACGTCTCGACTGAACTAACTGTGGAGAAGGTCTTGGGATATCATGAGTTTAGTGAAGAGAAGACTGATGTTCGGAATTCTATTTTATCTTCGTTGGCCCATGGGTAAGGTACCAGTAGTCTGAAGGATGGCCAATATTGTGCCTTTATCAAGAAAGTCTGGAAGTATAAGCTCAGGATCTATAGGCTGGTAAGCCAAACGTCGGTGGTCGGAAAGTCACCTGAGGGGATTCTGAGGGGCAGGATTTATTTGCAACTGGAGAGGCAATGATTGATTAGGGATCATGGGCATGGTTTTGGTTGTGGAAGATCATGGAAAATCATACATGTTGTTTGAGAAGCTGATTAGGAGGACTGATGAGGGCTAGGCCACATAGTCTTTAGTAAGGCCCTTGATAATGTTCTGCATGGTAGGCTGGTCTCAATCATATGGCGTTTAGGATGATAGAACAAATTGATTGTAAAATTGGCTTTGTGTGTGGTGGCAGAGGACAGTAGTGGAGGGTTGCTTATCAGATTGGAGATGAATTAGTGACTGGCAGTGAGTCCTTTACTGTTTGTTATATATAATAATGATTTGGAGGAAAATGTAGGTTGCATAATCAGTAAGTTTGCAGATGATGCCAAACTTGATGGCGTGGTGAATAATGAAAAAAGGTTGTCTACGATTCTAACATAATTTGGATAAACTGGGAAAGTGGCCAATCAAAGGCAAATGGAAATTCATTTGGAAAAGTGTGAACTGATGCATTTTGGAAGTGAAACCACGGCAAGAAATACAGATTGAATGGAAGGGTTCTGGGGAGTGTTATTAAAGATATCATTCTCTGATATACTTAACACAGGCAAACAATGGCAACACAGGTGAACAAAGTGGAGAAGAAGGCATATGGTTCACCAGACAGGGAATTGAGTGTAGGAGCTGGGACATCATGTTACAGTTACACAAATTGTTCTTTAGGCTGCACTGGGAGTATAGTATGTGATTAAGCAGGAGAGGGTGCATAGGTTTGGTAGTATACGCTTTTGAAGAAGATTGAACGACTTTGGTGAGAAGGTTCCTTGTCGCTGGACATACCGTTCTGAAATTCCCTCTGTCCTTTGGTAAATAGTGGAGTTACATCTCCACCATCTAATTGACAGGAACCATTCCATAACCTATAGAAATTTGGAAGATAACAACCAACACTGTAACAATAGATAGTATAAGAAAATAACTGCAGATGCTGGTACAAATCGAAGGTGTTTATTCACAAAATGCTGGAGTAACTCAGCAGGTCAGGCAGCATCTCAGGAGAGAAGGAATGGGTGACGTTTCGGGTTGAGACCCTTCCTCAGACTGATGTCAGGGGGGGGGACAAAGGAAGGATATAGGTGGAGACAGGAAGATAGAGGGAGATCTGGGAAGGGGGAGGGGAAGAGAGGGGCAGAGGAACTATCTAAAGTTGGAGAAGTCGATGTTCATACCACTGGGCTGCAAGCTGCCCAGGCGAAATATGAGGTGCTGTTCCTCCAATTTCCGGTGGGCCTCACTATGGCATTGCAGGAGGCCCATGACAGAAAGGTCAGACTGGGAATGGGAGGGGGAGTTGAAGTGCTCAGCCACCGGGAGATCAAATTGGTTAGCGCGGACCGAGCGCAGGTGTTTAGCGAAGCGATCGCCGAGCCTGCGCTTGGTTTCGCCGATGTAAATAAGTTGACATCTAGAGCAGCAGATGCAATAGATGAGGTTGGAGGAGGTGCAGGTGAACCTCTGTCTCACCTGGAAAGACTGTTTGGGTCCTTGGATGGAGTTGAGGGGGGAGGTAAAGGGACAGGTGTTGCATCTCGTGAGGTTGCAGGGGAAAGTGCCCGGGGATGGGGTGTTTTGGGTAGGAAGGGACGAGTGGACCAGGGAGTTACGGAGGGAACGGTCTCTGCCGAACACAGAGAGGGGAAGATATGGCCAGTGGTGGGGTCCCGTTGTAGGTGTCGGAAATGTTGGTGGATGATTTGTTGGATCCACTGGCTGGTGGGGTGGAAGGTGAGAACGAGGAGGATTCTGTCCTTGTTGCGAGTGGGGAGAGGGGGAGCAAGAGCAGAGCTGCGGGATGTAGAAGAGACCCTAGTGAGAGCCTCATCTATAATGGAGGAGGGGAAGCCCCGTTTCCTGAAGAATGAGGACATCTCTGATGCCCTAGTGTGAAACACCTCATCCCGGGCGCAGATGCGGCGTAGACGGAGGAATTGGGAGTAGGGGATAGACCTTTTGCAGGAGACCGGGTGGGAAGAAGTGTAGTCCAGATAGTTGTGCGAGTCAATGGGTTTATAGTAGATGTCAGTCACTAGGCTGTCTCCTATAATGGAGATGGTGAGGTCCAGAAACGGGAGGGAGATGTTGGAGATAGTCCAGGTGTATTTAAGGGCAGGATGGAAATTGGAAGTGAAGTGTTTGAAGTCAGTGAGTTCTGCATGGGTACAAGAGGTAGCACCAATGCAGTTGTCGATGTAGCAGAGGTAGAGTTCGGGGATGGGGCCGGTGTACGCCCGGAACAGGGATTGTTCGACGTACCCGACAAAGAGGCAGGCATAGCTAGGGCCCATGCGAGTGCCCATAGCTACGCCTCTGGTTTGGAGGAAGTGGGAGGAGTCAAAGGAGAAGTTGTTAAGGGTAAGAACCAGCTCTGCTAGGCGGAGGAGAGTGTTGGTAGATGGGGTTTGGCTGGTTCTACGGTCGAGGAAGAAACGGAGGGCTTCGAGACCATCCTTGTGGGGGATGGAAGTGTAGAGTGACTGGACATCCATGGTAAAGATGAGGGAGTGGGGGCCTGGGAGCCGTAAGTTATCGAGGAGATGGAGAGCGTGTGAGGTGCCTTGGACGTAGCTGGGGAGGGATTTAACCAGGGGGGATAGGATGTAGTCGAGGTAGGTGGAAATAACATTGTAGCAATGGTCACTATTTCAATGTGACCAATATGAGGCTTTGGGAATTTATCAGTTTCCAGACTGCTCTCTCATCTTAATTTCTTAATTTCTCCAGAACATTTTTTCCTCTTACTAATTTCTTTTAATTCCTCCTATTCATTAGATTCTTGGTTTTCGTGTACTTTTGGAAATTTATTTGTGTCATTTTCTATGAAAACAGTATTTGTTGAATTATTCTGCTATTTCTTTGTTCCTTATTATAAATTCAGTTTCTGACTGTGATGAATCTACTCTTCTGTTCACTATTCCTCTTCTTTTTGTATATGCTTTTTCGATCTATTTTTACATTCAGCACAAGTTTACTCTCATGGTCTATTTTGTCCTTTTATGCAATCTCTCAGTCCTATTTCACAATTCCTAATTGCTCCCAATCCTCAAGCTTGCTCTCTTTTCCGGCAACTATAAATGACTCTTCATGGATCTAACACTATTCTTTAAACTTTTTTGCCAGCCTTGGTTTGGTCAATTTTCTTTTGTGTTTTTATGAAGAAAAAATGTCCTTCATTCTTTTGTTAAATGCTAATTATTTCAATGGTGCTTACCAATATATCCCAGCTAACCCACTCCTCTAACTTAATTTCCTTGTTGAAATTTAGGGAAGTAGTTTGCAGCCGGTGTTATTTCACTTTACATCATTATGATGAATTCTGTCACGTTATGATCACACTTTCCCGGTCAACAATCTGATTAACTGTCTGACAGTGCTTTTACCGAGCACATCCATGCAAGCACCCTGTTCTTTTACGTTCAATTTGGGCCATACTAGAATCAAATACGACATGAAGAAATCCTGGTTTAAATCCTGGTGAGGATTTCCAGTTAAGTAGATAGTAGTTCAGGACTGCTCTTTAAAGGGCCTGTCCCACTTAGGCGATTTATCCTGGGCTAAACATCCAAGGACGTACACGCCACTGGAGATAGATGGGTCTACTGTGGATAGGGTGAGCAGTTTTAAATACTTGGGAGTCCGCATCACAGAGGATCTGACGTGGGCAACGCACATTGCCGCACTGGTGGGTAAGGCTAAGCAGCGCCTTTACCACCTTAGACAATTGAGGAAATTCAGAGTGTCTCTGAGGATCCTTCATTGCTTCTACTCTGGGGCTGTAGAGAGCATCCTGTCCGGCAACATTACAGTCTGGTTTGGGAACAGCTCTGCCCAGGACAGGATGGCCCTGCAGAGAGTAGTGCGTTCGGTAGAACGCACCATGGGAACTACACTCGTCCCCCTGCAGGACCTATACATCAGGAGGTGCAGATCCAGAGCAAGCAAGATCATGAGGGACCCCTGCCACCCCAGCAACGGACTGTTCCAGATGCTACGATCAGGCAAACGCCTCCGCTGTCACGCTGCGAAAACGGAGAGGATGAGACGGAGCTTCTTCCCACAGGCTATCTAAATTTTTGTCGACACTAATAGTAACTTATTAACTTTATTTATATGCTGTAACTGTAATTCTTTTTTGTGCACAATCCGCAGGCATTGCCACTTTCATTTCACTGCACATCGTGTATGTGTATGTGACAAATAAAATTTGACTTGACTTGACTTGACTTGGTTAGAAAATGTTAATTGACATCAAAAGGAAAATGGGACTCGCATCTTGCTGAATAATGAGTTTTTTAGTTTATTGTCATGTGTACCGAGGTACAGTGAAAAGCTTCTGTTGCGTGCTAACCAGTCAGTGGAAAGACAATACATAATTACAATCAAGCCATCAACAGTGTACAGATACATGATAAAGGGAATAACATGAATGATCTTGAGTGCAAGATAAGGTCCAGTAAAATCCGATGAAAGGTAGTCAGAGGATTTCCAGTTAAGTAGATAGTAGTTCAGGACTGCTCTTTAAAGGGCCTGTCCCACTTAGGCGATTTTAAGGCGACTGCCGGTGACTAGGCTGTCGCCAACAGTTCGCCGGGGTGTCGCGGGCATGATCGTGAGGAGTCTTCAAAGAATCGTAGTGGATCTCGGCGCGTCGCTGAGAAATCAACCGGTATGAAATTCTTCGGCGACAGCTGGCTTGTCGCCAGGTATCGTTGCTTATTGCGGGCGCTTTCGCATGCTGTCCCCAGGTTTGCTAGGTTCTCTTAGATGCATTTTTAAGCACGTAATATTAAATTAAGTAAAGTCATTTGAAGATACCATAAAATACTTGTGTTTAACCAATTTATTTACCGTCAGGACATTTGACAGGTAGATTGGAGGCGACAGTTTGACGGTCAGGTAAGCGTGGGAATTTTCGCGATGTTTATGGCCATCAGCGATTACATTTAAAGTGGGCTCCCAACCCAGATATGCAACCCAGAAACCAGATATGCATCTCCCGTATATTTGCAAAGAATGCCCACACTCCGCACAAAAATCCATTTAACCACTTATAAAATTACATTTCTTAATACTGCTATTAGTAAACTGGAAGTTAAACCAGTTTATGCCTTGTTACAGTGAAGCTTGGTTTTCAAGTAGCCCGGGCAAGATGTTATATTTCAAAACTCTCAAGTACTTACCGACTTGTCAGTGATTTCAGCGAAAATGAGGACGCCGGAGAAGCATTGATAAGCGTGGGAATTTTGCGATGTTCCCGAAGACGGTGTAATCTCGACCTGACTCGGCATTGTCGTGTTCATTGTCGTAGGGTAAAAGAAAATTTCGGTGATCTGCTGCGACTTAGACAGTCGCCTAAAAAATCGCCTAAGTGGGACAGGTCCTTTAGGTGTTGTACGATGGGTCAGATGCCTGATAACAGCCGGCTAGAAACTGTCCCTGAATCTGGAGGTGTGCATTTTCACACTTCTATACCTTTTACCCGATGGGAAAGGGGTGAAGTGGTCGGTGTGAGACCGTTCCTTGATTATGCTGCCGGCCTTGCCGAGGCAGCGTGAGGCATAAATGGAGTCAATGGAAGAGAGGTTGGTTTGTGTGATGGTCTGGGCCGCATCCACAGAGAAGTTCCTTCATTCTTTACCTAAATGCTAACTATTGCCTTCCACTAGTGCCTTTCAATAGTGCTCATCAATATATATATTACCAATATCCGTTACCAATAATGATAGTGTTTGTTGGAGGTAATGTACTGAACATCAGTTTGGAGTTCCTCATGGCAGTGTCTAATGCTCAACCATCTCGTTTACACTATTACACTTTGTTTCTCCTGTTTTATGAGCCCACCTTCTCTTTCCACCCATGCTTCTCTCTTCTCGGTTTCTATCCAGTTTCTATCGGAGCAAAAGGAGGCTACAGACTTTTGGTTGTTGAGTAGACCTCCAGATTCCTCTGGTTTCCTCCCACACCCCAAAAGACATGCGGCCTTGAAGGTTAATTGGCCTCTGTAAATTTCCCCTAGTGTGTCGGGAGTGGAAGCAAAAGTGGGGCAATGTAGTAGTGTGAACGGGTCATCAATGGACTCAGTGGGCCGAAGGGCCTGTTTTCATGCTGTATCTCCAAACTAAGCTAAACTAAAACTAAACCAACAGAACTCTCAATTGTGTGAAAGATTAACACTGATGGCTGTACTTTCTTTGCGAGCTTATTTCCTGTCATTTAAGGTTCTTGCAGCACTCAGTTTCTCTTAAATCACCACAGAGGTTTCGCACACAGCAGGTTCAACTCTCAGGAGGTACAAGAGACTGCAGATGTTGCAAACCCACGCAGTGGGTTTGTTCCATGCCCCATCCACACGCACAGTCATTTCAATAAAACTTTCACAGCTGCTGGAGTTAAAGGTAAAAATAAGGTGATATTTTAAGGTGGATTATTTAAGTTTGTGGTGATGATTTTAGGTCCTTAAACGTCTTTAAGTGCCAATGTGATTTTTATATCAGGGGCAATAAAAATCTTGAGTAGGAAGGAACTGCAGGTGCTGGTTTAGACCGAAGATGGACACAAAATGCTAGAGTAACTCAGTGGGACAGGTAGCATCGGTGGAGAGAAGGAATGGGTGACGTTTTGGGTCGAGACCCTTCTTCAGTCCGAAGAAGAGTCTCAACCAGAAACGTCACCCATTCCTTCGCTCCAGAGATGCTACCTCTGGGTGACGTTGCTTCAGTCTGAAGAAAGAGTCTGGACCCGAAACGTCTCTCATTCCTTCTCTCCAGAGATGCTGCCAGTCCCGCTGAGTTACTCAGGCATTTTGTGTCTCTCTTCCCTAGCCTATTATTCCTTGGAGATTCAACTGTTCATTCAAATGCTTCTAAAGTGTTCCAAGAGTCTCTGGCTTCACTCCCTTCAGTAAAAGTGTCCCAGACACAGTCACACAGGGTGAAACATTCTTCCTCACATTCCCTCTAATCCTCTGATCTTAGACAATTCTACCACAGGAAAAAGGCTTCTTATTATCCACCCCATCCATACTTTTGCAGACCCTACTCAGATCCACTTGCTCCAAGGAAAATAATTCCAACCCATACAGTCTTCACTTCATGACTGAAGAGCTTCATCAAAGGAAACACCCATGTTCTGGTCCACCATGTGTTTCAATTGCATTCAGCAAGGCATCCAGCTGGTACCACTCTGGGCTCACAGACAAGGTAACTGCAGATATCAATGGTTTCCTCTGCCTACCCAACATCATCTGGACTATAATCCTATGGTCAAAATAAACCTATTTTCTCTTTATGTTCTGACATTCAGAATCCAGCTGGATTAACCATAGCAGACTAACTATCGAACTTTTCTCTCCTCTCCCTAGTCACTTCTTAATGAGCGATAAAAAATAACCAATACTATACCATTTTGGTTCGGCCAACACTTTGTCCAGTGGACTTTACTGGGTGCTACTCTTTACTTTGTGCTTCAGAGAAAAAAAAAAACTTTCATGGGGTTCTGCTTCCACCAGGCGGTCCTCCATTCATGTCCATAATCAATGGTTCAATGGTCAACAGTTCATTATTCCCACGTGTATCGAGGTACACTGCCATTCATGTCCATAATCAATGGTTTAATGGTCAACATTTCATTATTCCCACATGTACCAAGGTACACTGCCATTCCTTTTTTGCATACAGTTCAGTTAAAATCTTAAATTAAACCCCCCACAACTAAAATGTGGATTACGGAAATGACCGAGACCTTGCATTTGGAAAAAATAAGGTTTGCCTTCATTAACAAACCAGATCTATTTTTTAAAATATGGTCTCCATTTATTGAATTTTTAAAAAAGTAAATGGGTTTGTCACAAAACTAAACTTTTAAAACTAAAGTTAAAACTTGAGTTTAGGGTTGGATGTTCAACTATACTCACTAACTCCCGGATCTATCCCCATAATTTTTATGTTTGTAATTCTCTATTTTCTTTGCTTTCTCTCTATTAGTTTATAGTCTTTTTTTTTTCAGTCTCTTTTCTTCTTTATTTTTTCTTTAAAATTTTTAAATTGAAGCTATGTAAGAACTCTATAACCAGTTTGTCGTTTATTATTATTTGTACATATGCTTTAAAAAATTAAAAATTAAAAAATAAATTAAAAAAAATCTTAAATTACTTTGCACAGTCAAGAGTAAGTACAAAGTGCAAGAATAGAGGACACCGTGGCGCCACACAAGAGTGGTCACATTTTCGGTCCCATCTCGCACCCCCCTTCAGGTTCAAAGATGTTAAAAATTCCATGAAGGCCCCTTATCCTGATGATGGCACTGGGTCAGAGGTCCAGAGGTCGGCCGGGCCAGATAATGCTGTCGATGTCTTCTGCCGCTGCTCTGCTGTTCTGCGCTGTTACTGGTCGCATCTGAGTTTGTGCGCTTGGACTCGGAGTGGTGCCCGATCCAGTCGAGCTCCAGGCAGCAGCAGGGCCTCCAGCGGCCCATGCCAACAGAACGACGATCCAGACACGACGGCCCACGATTGTGCTATCCCTTGCCTCACGTGCCACTGCTCAGCCTCCATGTCCCTAGGCACCTCCTGCACCTGACTTCAGAACACAAGAACGCCTTCGAAGATATGGGAGGATGTGCTGACACGCCTCATGTATAAGCCTGCAGCAGCTAGCAACATCACTTCCACTCCTAGCCTTGGCATCATTCCAGCTCATGGTTGCTGCCACATGACACATCTCACAGTATGCTGGTCACCAACATGTCAGGGAAGTAAATGACTCTCCAATGCCTAACACCACACTTTATCTACTTCTCAATCAACCCATGGCAGCAGGAATGCCAGTCACCGGTATTCATCTGTATTGTCAACGTCCCCAAAGTTCAGGCATTCTGGGCTGCATGCGCCCTTCCAAAGATCTCCCTGCAGTTTTATGTCTAAAATGCCCGGCTATTGTTTGCCAGGTGGAAATTTCTGCCACTGTATACATCAGCATACAGACTCAACCTTTGAACTACAATATTCAATATTCTGTTCTGCATGGTGGCGCAGCGGTAGAGTTGCTGCCTTACAGCGAATGCAGCGCCGGAGACTCAGGTTCGATCCTGACTAAGGCGCCATCTGTACGGAGTTTGTACGTTCTCCCCGTGACCTGCGTGGGTTTTCTCCGAGATCTTCGGTTTCCTCCCACACTCCAAAGACGTACAGGTATGTAGGTTAATTGACTGGGTAAATGTTTTTAAAAAAATTGTTCCTAGTGTGTATAGGATAGTGTTAATGTGCGGGGATCGCTGGGCGGCGCGGACCCGGTGGGCCAAAGGGCCTGTTTCTGCGCTGTGTCTCTAAATCTAAATATTGGTATTGCTAGTACTCCTGCCTTCTTTCCACGCTGAACAAAAAGTGATTCTAATTCAGTTAGCTAATTCAGCTAACAATGAACCATTCTACATTTCCTTACCATCATATGCTTTGATCGGTCGTTTTCACACCTTACCCTTCCATATCTCTGTGTCTCCCTCTCCCCTGAAGTTTGAAGAAGGGTCTCGACCCGAAATGTCACCCATTCCTTCTCTCCAGAGATGCTGCTCAGCAATGCTATTTCCCAGTTGCAGCTAACAAATTTAACAACCATATTTTAACATACAGAACATGCCGCTAATGAATTTCCAACCCATTGTTTTAAATTGTGTTATTGCCAAAAGAGATTTGTATTTCCTCTCTCTCCTTCCAAATGGAGAACTTCCTTGGCCTCGCCGAGCAATCTGATAGCATTGTGGTTTCAATTCACATGATTCTCGATGACTCATCCTTCGATGAGTTATTTCATGACCACTTGCAAGTTTCAATGAAAATCCAATTCTGACCAGATTTGGATACACGTGAGCATCTAATGGCCCATGATGCATGAGTAGTTTTGGCAATGCATGTATGATGTAAGTTTGCACATGTTATTGTTTGTCTCTATATATGTATATTTGTTTGGGTATACATGTGTGCACACGTGGGTACAGTCATAGAGTCATACCGTGTGGAATCAGGCCCTTCGGCCCAACTTGCCCACACCAGCCAACATGTCCCAGCTACACTAGTCCCATTTGCCTGTGTTTGGCCCATATCCTTCTAAACATGTCCTATCCAAGTACCTGTCTAATTGTTTCTTAAACGTTGCAATAGTCCCTGCCTCAATTACCTCCTCTGGTAGATCGTTCCATAGACCCACCACCCTTTGTGTGAAAATCTTTAAACCTATTAAATCTTTTCCCCTTCACCTTAAACCAATGTCCTCTGGACCTTGGTTCACTGTGCCTAATCTATTCCTCTCATGATTTTATACACTCCTATAAGATCACCCCTCTTCCTCCTGCGCTCCAAGGAATAGAGTTCCAGTCTATTCCACCTGTCCCTACAGCTCAGGTCCTCGAGTCCTGGCAACATCCTCATAAATCTTCTCTGTACCCTTTCCAACTTATGCATTGCTTGTGTGCAGATGTGTGCACATGCATGTGCGTATATATTTATTCAATGTATGTATTCATCTGTGTATGTGTGTGCATGTGTGTATGTGTACATATGTGCAATAGACAAAGCATCTGCAGTTCTTTCCTACACATCCTGTGTGTGTGTGTGTGTGTGTGTGTGTGTGTGTGTGTGTGTGTGTGTGTGTGTGTGTGTGTGTGTGTGTGTGTGTGTGTGTGTGTGTGTGTGTGTGTGTGTGTGTGTGGGTGTGTGTGTGTGTGTGTGTGTGTGTACATGCGGGTGCTTTGTGTGTATGTGAATGCCTGCATGTATTCAGGTCCTGCAGTCATTTGCAGGGATTTGCAAATGTGCATGTATTTACACATAGACAGAACATGCATGTAGGTCTGGATCTCCTGTATAGTGTAGTGTTTCTTAAACTATTTCAGTGTCGTTCACCCTTGAGTCTTTATCACAAAATTTCATTCACCCTCGACTATATTTTCTTATGTTTTTTGGTAATTTTCGTCTTATTCTCCCTTGTGTATAATTTGATATATAATTTATTTTGTCACCTGAGCAAAAAAACATAAATTAACTCATTTCTTAAGTGTTTATTTTATTCAACTTTTTGAAAATCCTAAAAATATGTAAAGAAAACTAGGAGTGAAAGACAAAAAAAAAAGTTTAATTACCACTGGAGTTGGAAAATCATTCTATTAGACGATGCTCCAGTGTTGCCATTTGTAAATTTATGATCCCACTAGTTCGTCTGGTCTTCCCTAAGATTCAAGATTCAAGAGATTCAAGATATCTTTATTTGTCATCCAAAAAACTAAAACGAAATTCAGTCACCCACAGTCCAACAATAAAAGCATTAAAATAGGCAAATTACACAATAAAAGCATTAAAATAGGCAAATTACACAACCCCAACCAACACACAAAAAAAAAGAAACATCCATCACAGTGAGTCCCCTCCAGTCCTCTCCTCTCTGTGATGGAAGGCCAGAATGTCTTTACAATAAATTCGGGAAATATCCTGCTACTTTGAAATTAGAAAACCATAGGTAGAGAGAAAAAAACATATCAAATTTCCATCTCCACTGCCATTAAAACCAATAAGAGCTTACTAACCACTTTAATGGCAATGCCTTTTTTAAGTATAGAAAAATATATATAAATATCTGAATAAATTAAGTCATTCACCCTTCATTCACCCCTCTAGTTTCATTCACCCCCCAAAAATAATTTCATTCACCCATGGGTGAACCATTGACCAGTTTAAGAAGCAATGGTCCAGTGCATCACCATCCACTAAAGTTTCCAAATGTCACTGGAATCTGAAATGGTGGGCAATGGGAATCCATCGGCATTGGGGGGACACAGATAGACCGGCGAAAGGAGAGGTATGGCCGACTAAAACTGGTGCAAATCATAATTAAATGTGGTGAATTTTGGAAGGAATAATGAGAGACTCTATAAATTAAATACAATACAATACAATATATCGTTATTGCCATTGTACAGGGGTACAACGAGATTGGGAATGCGCCTTCCATACGATGCAATAAATTAATTAGCTAGTCAGTATTAATTTAAACAACCCAATGAAACAAATTAGAACAGTTTTAAAACAGAATAAAGTTCAAGTAGATCTGTGCCGGATCACTGTGCGATGTGACCATCCGGCTCAGCAGGACCGGTTCATAGCAGCTATGGCCCTGGGGACGAAGCTGTTCCCGAGTCTGGAGGTGCGGGCGTAGAAGGCCTTGTATCATCTGCCCGATGGTAGAAGTTCGAACAGACTGTTGCAGGGGTGTGAAGAGTCTTTGTGGATGCTGGTGGCTTTTCTGAGGCATCGTGTGTTGTAGATGCCCTCCAAGGCTGGTAGCTGTGTTCCGATAGTCTTCTGAGCTCTATGGACTACCCGCTGAAGAGCTTTCCTCTCTGCCTCCGTGCAGCTGAGGTACCACACAGGGATGCCATGCGTTAGGATGCTCTCTATGGTGCAGTGGTAGAAGGTCGTCAGCAGCTGTTGGGGTAGACCAGACTTTTTCAGTGTTCTTAGGTAGAACAATCGTTGCTGTGCCTTCTTGACCAGTGCAGCGGTGTTAATGGACCATGTTAGGTCCTCCGAAATGTGAGTGCCCAGAAACCTGAAGCTGGACACTCTCTCCACACTGTCCCCGTTGATAAAGATCGGGGCGTATTCCCAGTTGTGTGACCTACGGAAGTTGATGATCAGCTCCTTGGTCTTGAATCATTGTGAACAAAGTTCAGGAATAGAAGATTGAAGCTGGTTTGATAAGAACATAACATAAAAATAGGAGCTGGGGCAGGCCATTCAGCCTGACGTATCCGCTCTGTTATTCAACGTGGTCATTGCTAATCTTTTATCTCAGTGCCACTTTGCTGTGCTAACCTCATATCACTTAATGTCCAAAAGTCTTGTCTATTAATAATAATAATAATAATAATTCATTTATTTTATATAGCGTCTTATCGGGTGCTCAAAGCGCTTTACAAAAACAATCAACATAAAAACAAACAGACAAACTATCCTAACGGAAAAGCGGCGAATAAACAACGCCAGCGTCCTCTCACGTCAGGGTCCGGCAGTAGACAACAAAAAGCACAGGACACACAGATACAATTTTTACACAAACAGCCATCACAGTGATTGCTCTAGGCACACCCTCACTGTGATGGAAGGCAAAGTGTTATCTCCTCCTCATTCTTCTCCCGTGGTGCCACGAGGCGATCGAGGTTCCCAACTTTTTGAAGCCCCCACCGGGCGATGGAAAGTCCCAGGGCCGAGCCGAGCAGGCCGATGAAAGTCCTGAGCCCCCACCGGGCGATGGAAAGTCCCAGGGCCGAGCCGAGCAGGCCGATGAAAGTCCTGAGCCCCCACCGGGCGATGGAAAGTGCTGCGGCCGAGCCACGCAGGGTGATGAAGGGCCTGCGAGCGGGTCGATCGTACCTCGCGCTTCGGGGCGGTCGAAGCTGCTACGGCTGGAGCTCCCAAAAACCGGTCGCCAGCCAGGGACCTGCGAACTCCCGATGTTGCGGTCTGCAGGGCCCACGGCCGAAGCCTCCGAGATGGTAAGTCCAGGCCCTGCGACCGGAGTCTTCAAGGTCGATCCCAGCTGGAGGCCGCCGACTCCACGGTGTTAGGCCGTAGCGCGAACGGAGATACGACACGGTAAAGGTCGCATCTCCGTTGAGGAAGAGATTAGAAAAAAAGGTTTCCCCCAACCCCCCCACCACCCCCCCACATACACAGAGTTAAAAATAGAACAAAACGTACATTAAACGATGACAATAGACAAAAAACAAAAAAAGACAGAGAGACTGCCGGTGAGCCGCAGCTGCAGAACACAGCCACGCCTTGAATATACTTGAATTAATGCCTTGAATATACTCAGCCTAAACAGCACTCCAGGATGGCACCTCCCAATTATCATTAGGGTCATAGAGTGGAAGCATGCCACGCTGGCCAACATGTCCCAGCTACACTAGTCCCAACTAGGCCCTTATCCCTCCAAACCTGTCCCCTCCATGTAGCGCAGCGGTAGAGTTGCTGCTTTACAGCGAATGCAGCGCCGGAGACTCAGGTTCGATCCTGACTACGGGTGCTGCACTGTAAGGAGTTTGTACGTTCTCCCCGTGACCTGCGTGGGTTTTCTCCGAGATCTTCGGTTTCCTCCCACACTCCAAAGACGTACAGGTATGTAGGTTAATTGGCTGGGTAAAGGTAAAAAAATATTGTCCCTAGTGGGTGTAGGATAGTGTTAATGTACGGGGATCGCTGGGCGGCACGGACTTGGAGGGCCGAAAAGGCCTGTTCCCGGCTGTATATATATGATATGATATGATACCTGTCTAACTGTTTCTTAAATGTTGGGATAGTCCCAGCCTCAACTACCTCCTCTGGCAGCTTGATCCATGCACCCACCACCCTTTGTGTGAAAACGTTACCCCTCAGATTCCTGTTAAATCTTTTCACCTTCACCTTGAACCTATGTCCTCTTGTCCTCGATTCATCTACTCTGGGCAAGAGATTCTGTGCATCTACCCGATCTATTACTCTCATGATTTTATACACCTCTACAAGATCATCGGTCATCCTCCTGTGCTCCAAGGAATAGAGTCCCAGCTTACCCAACCTCTCCCTATCGCTCAGACCCTCGAGTCCTGGCAACATCCTCATAAAGTCCTGGCAACATCCTCGTAAATTGTCCTCCTGTTGACAATTTCCCCTCACCTCAACCCTGAATGACTGACTTCTTGATCATCATTGGACCAAAAACGCTCACCAAATCCACCCACAAGTTCACCCTCAACATCGACGGTTTCTCAGTATCCACCTCCCCTCACATCCGGAATCTTGGAATCATCTTTGATCAAACCCTCTCCTTCGACACACACACTAAACACATCACCAAGACAGCCTTCTTCCATCTCAAAAACATCGCCCGTCTCCGTCCATTCCTCTCCTCCACAGCTGCAGAAACCCTCATCCACGCCTTCATCACCTCCCGTCTGGACTACTGCAACAGCCTCCTCTATGGTTCACCCTCAAAAATCATCAATAAACTCCAAAACATCCAGAACTCCGCTGCCCGTCTACTCACCCACTCCCCGACCCGTGACCATATCATCCCTGTCCTCTACAAGCTCCACTGGCTCCCCATCCCCCAAAGAATCCAGTACAAAATCCTCCTCATGACCTACAAAGCCCTCGATCACCTGGCCCCATCCTACCTGACTGACCTCCTCCACAGACACACTCCCACCCGCACCCTCCGCTCTGCTGCTGCTAACCTCCTGTCCCCCCCCCATCCGGACCAAACTCAGATCCTGAGGGGACAGGGCTTTCTCCATCGCTGCTCCCACCCTATGGAACTCACTACCCCAAACCGTCAGAGACTCCTCCTCATTCACCACATTCAAAACATCACTGAAGTCTCACCTGTTCAACACCGCCTTCAACCACTGACCGTCGCTTCACCTTATTCTTCCTTTTCTGTTCGTTTATTTATTTATTTTAATGTCTTATTTACCATGTAAAGCATCTTTGAGTGTCTAGAAAAGCGCTATACAAATGTAATGTGTTATTATTATTATTATTATTATTATTATTAAGGGAAATATTGTCCTTACATCTACCATGACAAGAATTCTGTATGTATCATGGAGATAGGCCCAATTTACACAATCCCACTGTAATGGCAGTTTCTATACCATCTCGAAACCCCACTTCGATAGCCATTACTTCTCGGGGATGAAATGTAGTTATAGTTTACGCACACGTCGCACCCTGATATGAGAAAACGAATCTTCCAAACTTCTTTTCTTCATTAATTGGTTTTATTAAAGTAGCACAAATCATAGAGTAATTCATCAGTTTCCGTACTTTATCAACTGTTTCTTCTTCTAACAATATCTAGAAATTCTTGCAGTTATTACCGTGTGGTTCTTACAAATATAGATGATACAAGCGTATGGTGCGAGCGCGTGGTAAAGAACTGTATGCTCGCCATCCTCCGAGTCTAAACTGACCCACAACCTCTGTCGACACACACTAGCCTCCTCCCATCTAGACACTCCCAATTACGCATTAAGTCACACCCACAAGCAGGCAAAAAAGACATCAACCAGAAATATTAAAACATAGCCATAACACAATGACAATAACTGAATTAAGCATAAATGGCTCCTACATACCGGCCCCTAATTGTTCTGCGTATATAACGAAGCAATTACTAATAGATATCAAAGCTGGCTCCTACACCCACCTCAACCCAAGGAGCAAGCTCGTGGGCTTTCGATGCACTCCCTCAAAGACAAGTATGTCCTTCCTTTGGTAGCAAGACCAGGCTTCCACAGGAAAATCTGAATATGTTCTCACCAGGGCATGACCTAAATTTAATCATTGCACCTTTATTTTGATGCTGAAATCTTCCTGCTATAAATGCCAACATACTGCTTGTCTCCCCTATTGTGTGATGTACCTGAATGTTAACTTACAGTGTTTCTTTAGACTTTGGACTTTAGAGATACAGTGTGGAAACAGGCCCTTCGGTCCACCGAGTGTGCGCCGACTAGCGATCGTACACTGGCACGATCCTACACACGAGGGACAATTTACAATTTTACCAAACCCAATTAACCTACAAACCTGGACGTCCTGGGAATGTGGAATGAAACCAGACCACCCGGAGAAAACCCACGCAGTCGCAGGGAGAACGTACAAACTCCTTTCAGACAGCACCCATAGTCAGGATTGAACCTGAGTCTCTGGTGATGTAAGGCAGCAACTCTTCTGTTACGCCACTGTGCTGCCCTAATACGTGTTTCATATATGAGGTATAAGAAGATAACTGCAGATGCTGGTACAAATCGAAGGTTTTTATTCACAAAATGCTGGAGTAACTCAGCAGGTCAGGCAGCATCTCGGGAGAGAAGGAATGGGTGACGTTTCGGGTCGAGACCCTTCTTCAGACTGATGTCAGGGGGGCGGGACACAGGAAGGATATAGGTGGAGATAGGAAGATAGAGGGAGATCTCGGAAGGAGGAGGGGACGGGAGGGACAGAGGAACTATCTAAAGTTGGAGAAGTCGATGTTCATACCGCTGGGCTGCAAGCTGCCCAGGCGAAATATGAGGTGCTGTTCCTCCAATTTCCGGTGGGCCTCACTATGGCACTGGAGGAGGCCCATGACAGAAAGGTCAGACTGGGAATGGGAGGGGGAGTTGAAGTGCTCAGCCACCGGGAGATCAGATTGATCATATATGAGGATTCAGTGGTCCCTCCAAACATCACCTCTCAGCCTCTCACCATTTTTAAGAATCTTGGTTTTCTATTTTTATTTTACCTCTGTGGATGGTCACACAGATTTTCCCACATCGGCTGTTAAGTAAGCATGTATAGCTGTTTTATTTTCAGAAACTGCAGTCGAGGGTTTGAAAGTTGTGATGAAGTTTATAAAAGCTAGCTCGACCTTTGCCTCTGATTCCGGCTAGCATTGGCCCTAGTCTGAGGCATTCTAGCCACATCCAGGGTGACCTGCAGGAGTGAACAGAGCAATGTTACTCAAGGGAGCCCAGCACAATTGTTTTCCACCTGCAGTGAACCAATTTTGCAACGACGTTTTCATGATCCCCCTTTCTCCTGCCAGGAGGTCATGAAGAGTATGGAGAACACTGACATGTGATGAACAATTGGATGCCACACATGTGTTGAGTGTGGCCGTGAGTGAGAGGCATGGTGTGGCTAGAAGGCAATTGATGGAAAATTGAGCTGGTAAAAGCTAGTAAAAAAGACAGGGGAGACTGCAAGATGTGTTCACGGGATGTAGAGAGGAGACTTGAAGGAACAGAGAGATGGGACTGATAGCTGAACTTGCTCCTCAAATCTGATGAACTCACTCATGCGATTGATGAATGACAGTTAAACTGATCACCGCCCGCCTGATCTTGCATGTTCAGCATGACGTCCAGTCACTAAACCGTTACTTGTCCACAGGTTATGTTCTACCTTCCTTGTATTAGGCTGCCTACTCCAAAATCTCTCAAGTGCCTGGTTTGAAATGTATTTTTGAATAGTAATGTGTGAGTTGGCTCGTCTATAAGTGTCATTCTCGTCGCCACTCATGCAGAGTTAAGTAGGTTTTATAAAAGCCACTTATCAGTGTGCGGCAGGAACCTGCTGTTTCCCCTGTACTCCCAAAGTAGACTCCCTCCTAGCTCCCTGTATGTTGTTAAGCTAAAGTGCAGCTCTGTGTGTTTTTGTGGGGTTTAGATTAGTTTAGTTAAGTTTCCACAGTGGAGCCGACAAAACGTGTAGGAAGGAAGCTACAATTGATGGAGTAACTTAGCGAAATTTCAATGTCTCCCTCTGCTTTTCCAAATACATGTATATCTTATCCCACAAAATCCTCTCCAGTAACTTTCTTACAACAGGCTTACTAGTCTATGGTGTCCAGGTTTTTATCCCAATGTTGGGAGAGTCCAGAACCAGGGGGCACAGTTTAAGAATAAGGGGTAGGCCATTTAAAACGGAGATGAGGAAAAACTTTTTCAGTCAGAAAGTTGTAAATTTGTGGAATTCTCTGCCTCAGAAGGCAGTGGAGGCCAATTCTCTGAATGCATTCAAGAGAGAGCTAGATACTCTTAAGGATAGCGGAGTCAGGGGGTATGGGGAGAAGGCAGGAAAGGGGCACTGATTGAGAATGATCAGCCATGATCACATTGAATGGCGGTGCTTGGTCGAAGGGCCGAATGGCCTACTCCTGCACCTATTGTCTATTGTCTATTGTATATTTGCAGCCCTTCTTAAATAGAGAACCACATTGACCAGCCTCTAGTCTTCTGGCACCTCGCCTGGGCCTAATGATGATTTGTCTATCACAGCCAGGGCTCCTGCAATTTCTTCTCTAGCATCCCACAGTGGTCTTGGATATAACTGATCAGTGCCGGAAGATTTGTCTACCTTCATATGTCTTAGGAAGCCCACCATCCAGAACATTGAACAGTACAGCACAAAACAAGCCCTTCGGCCCACAATGTTATGCTGAACATAACGCCAAGACCAACTTTTAACTGCCAACTTTTAACTGCTTTAACTGTGTTGAGCCTTCCTCCTTAGTGAAGAAGGCTCAACAACGCCTGTACTTCCTAAGGAGGCTAAAGAGAGTTGGTCTGGGTACATCCATTCTCTCCAGGTTCTACAGATGCACCATGGAGTCCACTCTGACCTGCTGCATCACTGTCCGGCATGGGACCAGTTCAGCTGCAGACAGGGAGGCCCTGCAGCGTGTTGTGGAGACAGCCCAGCACATCACTGCGACCAGATTCCCTGCCATCAGTGACATTTACAGAGGAAGGTGCAGAAGTAAAGCCTGCAGCATCACGAGGGACTCCTCTCACCCCTTCCAAGGTCTATTTGACCCGCTGCCTTCCGGGAGACGGCTGAGAAGCATCAGCTGCAGAAGCACCAGGTTCAGGAACAGCTTTTCCCCTCAGGCTGTTGATCTACTGAACTGCCCCACCTAACTCGAGTGCACTCTGCACTTTATAATCTCATTTAATGTGCAATTAATAATTTACCTGCTCTCATTGATGGTTTTAAATTCACCGTTTACATGCTTTAAACTCTAGGTTAAATGCTAGATAACTCTAGGTAAAATCCTTTTACCGTTTACATGCTTTAATGCCCTTCTATATGTATTGTATTGTGTTGCTAGGCAACACAAGGCTTGTATACACTGGAATTTAGAAGGATGAGAGGAGATCTTAACGAAACGTATAAGATTATTAAGGGGTTGGACACGTTAGAGGCAGGAAGCATGTTCCCAATGTTGGGGGAGTCCAGAACAAGGGGCCACAGTTTAAGAATAAGGGGTAGGCCATTTAGAACTGAGATGAGGAAAACCTTTTTCAGTCAGAGAGTTGTGAATCTGTGGAATTCTCTGCCTCAGAAGGCAGTGGAGGCCAATTCTCTGAATGCATTCAAGAGAGAGCTAGATAGAGCTCTTAAGGATAGCGGAGTCAGGGGGTATGGGGAGAAGGCAGGAACGGGGTACTGATTGAGAATGATCAGCCATGATCACATTGAATGGTGGTGCTGGCTCGAAGGGCCGAATGGCCACCTCCTGCACCTATTGTCTATTGTCTATAATGGACAAGTGAGGGAGAATAAGTGTTGTTGCCTTGAGGCGTTAGTAGTGAGCCACCTTCTTGAGCACCTTATGACTCTCATGAACCTACTCCGATGGAGTTGGATGGATAAAACTATTCTTTAATGTCAGCGCAAGAAGGATGAAGGATGGCAAATATTAAAGTAAGGCAGTGTAAGAAAATAACTGCAGATGCTGGTACAAATCGAAGGTATTTATTCACAAAATGCTGGATTAATCAGTGGGTCAGGCAGCATCTCAGGAGAGAAGGAATGGGTGACGTTTCGGGTCGAGACCCATCTTCAGACTGATGCGAGTGCATCATTTCAAGTCTAAGATAGACGTATGGGCGGCACGGTGGCACAGCGATAGAGTTGCTGTCTTACAGCACCAGAGAACCAGGTTCGATCCTGACTCCGTCTGCACGGAGTTTGTACGTTCTCCCCGTGACTCTGTGGGTTGTCAATGGGGTGCTCCGGTTTCCTCCCACACTCCAAAGACATGCAGGTATGTAGGCTAATTGGCTTCTGTAAATGATCCCTAATGTGTAGGATAGAACTACGGGTGCACGGGTGATCGCCGGTCAGTGCGGACTTGGTGGGCCGAAGGGCCTGTTTCCACACTGTATCTCTGAAACTAAAATTAAAATTGAAATAAGAAGGGGGGGGGGGGGGGGGGGAATGAAACTGAGGGGATTACTCTGCTGGGAGCCAACAAGGAGTTGATGCCTTAAATGGGCTCATTATTACAATGTAAGTGAGAGGTGAGTGGGAAGGTCTCTATGAGGGCAGACACTACATGTCTGTACTATGGGGAAGCTTTAGCTCTGACAGCTCCTGGGGGCTGAAGGGAAGGTCAATTGTGTCTCCACTCTTTGAATGCTGAGATGAGGACGCGCTGAGCAGTTTGGAAGCTGAGAGTGACAAGGAGAGAGTCTCTAAGAAACATATTTTCTTGGGTAGACACAAAATGCTGGAGTAACTCAGCGGATCAGGCAGCATCTCTGGAGAGAAGGAATGGGTGGCACCTCGGGTCGAGACCCTTCTTCAGACCGACCCCTTCTCCCATCTCCAGCGGAACCCCTCCTCTTGGACTCCCCCGGCTGCCCCTCTACCTTCATTAGACCTTTTCATTTCTAACTGCTGTTGGGACATCAACCACCTCAAATTTTCCACTCCCCTTACTTACTCTAACCTCTCCCTTCCTGAAGGTACAGCCCTATGCGTACTCTGCAGTAACATAAGTAGTTTAGCAACATCTTTTCTTGATGGTAAGCAGCACACAGCAAACAGCAAACAGCAGTGCAATAAAAGTCATACCACATGTACACATTATTTAAAGGTATGCACATTCATATATTCCATAGCCTTAGTAAATCAGATGAATGGATTCGCAAAACTTTATTATGGCATGATTAAATAGAGCTGTCAATTTTTAGGCCAGTCAGATCAAAAAATTCTGTTGCATCAACAATATTTTCAAGTGTGAAAGTTACTGAAAGTAAGGATTTGCGTTTCCCTTTGAGCACTAAGGCACATAGAATTGGGCTACTTCAGGTAAATCAAGTTCAACTGCCCAGGACAGGTCCACCATCGATTTTCCAGCAGATTGGAGCGGAAGTCCCGATGAGGTGGAGATTGGCCGCCTCATCCGGCACGAGGTGCCACATTTTCGGGGGGACTTCCAGGGGACGGGATTTCAAGTGCACTCTTGTAACTTTGTGCGGATTAAAGCAGGTGTCAGACCACCAGTTTAATTTAGTTTAGATTAGAGATACAGCGCGGAAACAGGCCCTTCGGCCCACCGGGTCGGCGCCAACAAACGAACCCGCACATTAACACTACCCTGCACACACGAGGGACAATGTTTACATTTACCAAGCCAATTTACCTACAGACCTGTACGTCTTTGGAGTGTGGGAGGAAACCGAAGATCTCGGAGAAAACCCACGCAGGTCACGGGGAGAATGTTGGGATCAAACCCACGCGGGTCTCCGGCGCTGCAAGCGCTGTAAGGAAGCAACTCTACCGCTGCGCCACCACCGTTGCCGGACAATCGGTGGTAGACCTGTACCATTTTCCTTTGGAACTGTGCAAAGGAATTTCCCAGCCCTGATCTGTTATCACATCTGTTACCAATGCGATCCTGCTGAACACAACGCCAAATACCTTTTTTAGATTGTGATAAAAGTGTGTCTCTTTGGATCACCCTGGAATGTCAGAGCCATAGAGTTGTATAGCACAGACACAGGCCTTTGACCCAATACGTCCATGTTGATCAAGATGCCCCATCCAAATTAGACCAGTTTGTGCCTTGCCCACATTCCTCTAACCTTTTCCTATCCATGTACCTGTCCAAATATCTTTTAAATGCTGTTATTGTACCCGGCTCAAGTACATTCTCAGGCACCTCGTTTCATATACCCACCACTCTCTGTGTGAAAATGTTGCCCCTCAGGTCCCTAGTAAATCTTTTCCCTTTTACTTTAAACCTATGCACTCTATTTCTCAAATCCCCTTCCCTGGGAAAAGATTTCACCCAAATATAGGCACAAAAAGCTGGAGTAACTCAGCGGGACAGGCAGCGTCTTTGGAGAGAATGACTGGGTGACGTTTCGGGTCGAGACCCTTCTTCAGACCCTATCTATTCCCCTCACGATTCTATGGACCGGTATAAGATCACCACTCAGCCTCCTACCCTCCAAGAAATAAAGACCGAGCCTTCCCAATCACTTCATGTCTTGAAGAGCTCATGTCTTGAGTTCTGGCAATATCTTTGTAAATGTTCTCTGTACTACTTCTCTGTATTAAGCCCATGGCATCTTTCCGATTGGCATCTTTCCTATTGCAGGCTGACCGAAGCTGAACACAATGCTCCAAATGCAGCCTTACTAATGACCTGTGCAGCTAAGTATTTTCATTTTCTGTGTTAAAATAATAGTTCCTTTCTAACTGCTGGATTTGTCTTGGGTTTACATGCCGAGTCAGAGCAATGGAATGAGAAAAACCACACACACAGCTGCAAGGCATTCATGATGCAATTTGCTTAATCTGAAATTTAATCTCAGTGCTGGCTCTGAGCTAAAGACACACCCACATCTTCCGTCACCTTCTTGGTTAGATTACAAATACCTTCACTTCATAACACTTCACTTCCAGACTACATGCGTGTTGATGTGTGCTAGCCCGTCCATTATTCTGCTTCGTTCCCTTTGCTTGTGTCTGGTACTCGTTAGTTCTTTTCCTTTCTGTTTCCAATCAAAACCTCATCAGTTGAATTGACACTCCTACCATTTTAATGAGACCTTTCTGTATTTCCATGAATATTTCAATCTAAACGTTTAGTTTTAGTTTAGAGACACAACACGGAAACAGGCCCTTTGGCCCATCGACTCCTGGTTTCATTCCTAAGTGGTTAAGATCCAATTTTAAGAATATTTTTCCTTATCCTGGTGCAGTAAGCAATTCCATCAGATCACTCCCAAGTCTTCCAAAATCAACGTATTCAAGCCAAGTTTCTCCAAGAGAGATACAAGGAACAGCAGGTGCTGGTTTACAAAAAAGGCACAAAGTGCTGGATTAACTCAGCAGGTCAGGAAGCATCTATTTAGTTTAGTTTAGAGATACAGCGCGGAAACAGGCCCTTTTGGCCCACCGGGTCCGTGCCAACCAGCGATCCCCGCACATTAACACTATCCTATACCCACCAGGGACAATCTTTACATTTACCAAGCCAATGAACCTTGGAACATCTTTGGAGTGTACATCTTGTACATCTTTGGAGTGTGGGAGGAAACCGAATTCTCGGAGAAAACCCACGCAGGTCACGGGGAGAACATACAAACTCCGTAGTCGGGTTCGAACCCGGGTCTCCGGCACTGCATTCGCTGTAAGGCAGCTACTCTACCGTTGCGCCACCGTGCCGACCACACATGTTCTCTGGGTATGTGATGTTTTAGGGCTGGACCCTGAAGGGTCCTAAATGTCCCATGAGGTTCCTGACCCAAGACATCATCTATCCATGTTCTCCAGAAATGCTCCCTGCCCCGTTGAGTTAACCAGCACTTTGTGCCAAGTTTTGCAATCTCCCCTTGGAATTTGCTAACAGTAATTCAGTGAGAGATTTGGGATTTTTTTCGGGATAACATTTTACGTCTTCATTAAGTATTCAATTTTTGCATAGATTTAACAGTTATTGTGCAATGACTTGGTGACAATCCATCAAATGCGTGTTGACATGTTATCTAAATTAGCTTTGCAGCACATTGATCAATGAGTTACAACTCATTGATCAATGACTTTCCTGCTCAGCAACATTCCTGCTCTTAACCTGTGATTGATCACAGCTTCAGCCTCCCCATTGTGCATGGCATATACGTGTGCGGAAAGAAAGGTTGTTTAGTTTAATTTGATAGAAAAGTATAGACAAGTGAGCAAGTGAGCAGTTGATTAAATATAGGAGACTGAAAAGTGAGGGACCTGTGTGACCTGTGTGACCTTATTTATGAGTCACTTAAAGTTAGTGTGCAGGCAATTAGATGGCGCTTATTGCAAAAGGTGTACGAACAAAAGTAATGTCTTATGTGGGCAGGGTCTGCCGCTGTAATATCATCTACAGGTCTGATCTCTGTGCTGTAGGAAGGATATGTTTGTGAGAGGGAATGTGCAGCTAAGGATCATCAGATCATTGGAGGCCGCGACGGCAGACGGCAGGAGGCCCCAGAGAGCCGGGCGGCAGATTCCCGCATCGATGGAGACTCCATCAACGGAGCCCCGCATCCGGACTCTGGGTTGGTGTCATGGAGGTGTCGGGCGTGGACCCGGCAGCGGTCATCGAGGAGGTGGGATTGCCGGTCATCGAGGGCACCGGGCCATCGAGGGCACCGGTCATCGAGGGCAAAGGTCATCGAGGACAACGGTCATTGAGGGCACCAGTCATCGAGGGCACTGGGTCATCGAGGGCACTGTGTCATACAGGGCACCGGTCATCGAGGGCAACGGTCATTGAGGGCACTGGGTCATCAAGGGCAACGGTCATCGAGGGATAGGGTCATCAAGGGCACTGGGTCATCGAGGGCACCGGTCATCGAGGGCAACGGTCATGGAGGGCCCTGGGTCATTGAGGGGACTGGATCATCGAGGGCACCGGTCATCGAGGGCAACGGTCATGGAGGGAACCGGTCATCGAGGGCAAGGGTCATCGAGGGCACTGAGTCATCAAGGGCACTGGGTCATCGAGGGCACTGGGTCATCGAGGGCACCGGTCATTGAGGGCACCAGGTCATCGAGGGCAACGGTCATCGAGGGCAAGGGTCATCGAGGGCACCGGTCATCGAGGGCACCGGTCATCGAGGGCAAGGGTCATCGAGGGCAAGGGTCATCGAGGGCACCGGTCATTGAAGGCACCGGTCATCGAGGGCAAGGGTCATCGAGGGCACTGGGTCATCGAGGGCACCGGTCATCGAGGGCAACGGTCGAGGGCACTGGAAAGGAAGCATGCAGGTACAGCAGGCAGTGAAGAAAGTCAATGGAATGTTGGCCTTCATAACAAGAGGAGTTGAGTATAGGAGCAAAGAGGTCCTTCTACAGTTGTACCGGGCCCTGGTGAGACCGCACCTGGAGTACTGTGTACAGTTTTGGTCTCCAAATTTGAGGAAGGATATTCTTGCTATTGAGGGCATGCAGCGTAGGTTCACTAGGTTAATTCCCGGAATGGCGGGACTGTTGTATGTTGAAAGGCTGGAGCAATTAGGCTTGTATACACTGGAATTTAGAAGGATGAGGGGGGATCTTATTGAAACATATAAGATAATTAGGGGATTGGACACATTAGAGGCAGGAAACATGTTCCCAATGTTGGGGGAGTCCAGAACAAGGGGCCACAGTTTAAGAATAAGGGGTAGGCCATTTAGAACGGAGATGAGGAAGAACTTTTTCAGTCAGAGAGTGGTGAAGGTGTGGAATTCTCTGCCTCAGAAGGCGGTGGAGGCCCGTTCGTTGGATGCTTTCAAGAGAGAGCTGGATAGAGCTCTTAAGGATAGCGGAGTGAGGGGGTATGGGGAGAAGGCAGGAACGGGGTACTGATTGAGAGTGATCAGCCATGATCGCATTGAATGGCGGTGCTGGCTCGAAGGGCTGAATGGCCTACTCCTGCACCTATTGTCTATTGTCTATTGTCTAACAGGCCCTATGGCCCAACTTGCCCACACCAGCCAACATATCCCAGCTACACTAGTCCTACCTGCCTGCGTTTGGTTTGTATCCTTCCAAACTTGTCCGATCCATGTACCAGGCGCATAAAATGTATTCAAGGTTTTTGAAAGGAACAGGGGGGTGAAGTAGTAGAGAATTTGACTAGGCAAGGGATGATATCAGGAATCTGGAAAACGTGTTATTATTTCGTGTCATCACGTTGGCCTCTGCAAGATCCCTTAGTGCATGTGTCATGGGCCGTAGCATGGGCCATAGCAGGAGCGATCTCGCCGCGGTCCCTGTCAGATTCTACAAGTATCTGTGAATACTGCTACCACACCACGCACTGTATCCATCTGGACAACTGCTAACATGGTATTGTTGACTATGCCTGATCCAGACATAAAGGGCCATCAGAGGTGGTAAAATTACACTAAACCCTCGCAATAACAGACCTCTATAGAGCAGATTTTGGCGTACCGTGTTGTCACCCACACTCCCCCCCCCACCCCCTTCACTTCCGCCCGTTACTCCATGAGCCGGTCACCTGGCCTGCTTTCAGGTGCGGGAGCAGAGAGAGCAAGCAGCAGGAAGGAGAACATGACAGATGCACTGTGGAGAAAGAGCTTTGGAAGCCTTGCTGATTTAGATTTCCCTGGTGAAGTTGAACATTTCTCTGTTCTGAGTATAGTGGCGATCATATATCATATATCATATATCATATATCATATATCTACAGCCGGAAACAGGCCTTTTCGGCCCTCCAAGTCCGTGCCGCCCAGTGATCCCCGTACATTAACACTATCCTACACCCACTAGGGACAATTTTTACATTTACCCAGCCAATTAACCTACATACCTGTACGTCTTTGGAGTGTGGGAGGAAACCGAAGATCTCGGAGAAAACCCGAGATCAGTTTGAGAATCAGTTTGCCACTAATTCATTAGCCTACACTGGATTTCTTTTATTTACATTTAGTGTAATGATTAATAATTATTGGTGGTATTTTTACTCAGTAATATTTGAAAACAAACATTGAGACATTTTAAAACCCACACTCTTGGAGATCAATATTGGTTTTTTTGGTGACACCCAGCTTGTATTTCTTGCTGGAATGAAAATAAGCCCGAGGGAGATTTATTTTAGTTTATTTTAGAGATACAGCGTGGAAACAGGCCCTTTCGGCCCACCGGGTCCGCGCCGACCAGCGATCCACACACATTAACACTATTCTATACCCACTAGGGACAATTTTTACATTTACCCAGCCAATTTAACTACACAGCTGTACGTCTTTGGAATGTGGGAGGAAACCGAAGATCTTGGAGAAAACCCACGCAGGTCACAGGGAGAACGTACACAGCACCCATAGGAAATCACCTGCAGTATCCATTCTCGGATCCATATTAGGATTAATATTAGAAGGACAGCAGAGGAGAGTATTTGGACAAGAGGTATTTTAAGTAGAGTAAGTGGAGCAATTGTGCTTGTTTTTCTTTCATCAGAGAAGATCAAGAGCCGCTCTGAAGAGGTTTTCAAAATGTTGAACGGTTTCGATATCATATCATATCATATATATACAGCGCAGATAGAGATGATTGTGTTTCCCTTGGTCAATAATTAGATGACGCAGATTTAAGATGGGTGCCAAAAGAACCTGATTATCTGATTACATGTGATGATCAGTTGACACGCATGAATGATCGGGAATGTCTGCATAGAAAGTGAGTGAAGTAGAAATGATCAGAACAAAACTGGGCATCACTTTCAAGAGGAATAAATGCAGGACCATGTGGGTTACTGGAGACACAATTAGCTGTGTGGCCTGTCCGTACACGACACCTTTCTATAATTCCATCACAAAGCAATGACAGTAATGTTGGCTGAATTAAGGCCATGAGCAAAGGCCAAATAAAGCTCTGTTGAATTAAGGCCATGACCAAAGTGTTGATTGTGGGAGGTGACATCTTACCACACTGCAACATTACCAACTGTCTTTCACCACTTTATTTGCCTAGACCATGAGATGGTGGAGTGAACATCACATTTTGACTACTGTATCTTCCCAACTCAGCTGCCACATTTTCCTCCTTAAGGCAGCCTCTCTACTTACCTGGTTGCTCATTTAAAGTCCATGTTCTCCAGCACCAATCCCAGCCCAAGAACACTAAGAATGGCTCCACTGAGTATATCTTCACTCTTTCTCAATCTTTTTAACCTACATCTCTGTTGACTTTGCTCTCTGAGTTTATTACCTTTTGTTCCTCTTTAACTCCAAACATGTAAAATCCCCAAACTAGACCGTTAGTTACCATTTGACCTTACTATCCCACAAGATCTCGTGATGCTCAATGTCTCAATCACAGCAAGTTTCTGATTACTTTCTTGCATTATTGCATTCCTCTCCTGACTCTACTTCCTGTTGTATCTTCCAAAGTGCTTACATCTGTATTTTCAAAAACTCAGTTGTGTGAATTTGGGCCTATTTTAGGCATTGCATCTTGGATCACCGACCAACTGCCAAATTCTTGTGCAGGAAGGAACTGCAGATTCTGGTTTACTCCAAAGATAGACACAAAGTGCTGGAGTAACTCAGCAGGACAGGCAGCATCTCTGGAGAGAAGGAATGGGTGACGTTTCATGTCTTCAGACTGAAAGTCAGGGGAGAGGGAGACACAGAGATAAGGAAGAGGTTTCATGGCAGTAGCAGCAGCAGCAATCAGCAGTAGCAGCAGCAGCAGCAATCACCAGTAGCAGCAGCAGCAGCAGCAGCAGCAGCAGCAGCAATCAGCAGTAGCAGCAGCAGCAAGCAGCACCTAGCTGTGTTGCTTGGGAAGTAGTGTGTGGGGATTGTGTGGGGATTGTGTGGGGATTGTGTGGGGATTGTGTGGGGATTGTGTGGGGATAGTAAGGAGTAAGACCTGTGTGATCTCCCGGACTAGTTTCGATCGCCTAGCTTGGGGTCGGAGAGGAATTTCCCGGATTTTTTCCCAAATTGGCCTGGGTTTTTTATCCGGTTTTTCGCCTCTCCCAGGAGATCACTCAGTTCTTTTGGGTGGGCGGTTGGAGCGGTTGGAGTAGCGGCCGGGCGGTAGGTTTAGTAACCGAGCGCGGGGCTTTGTTTGGAGAGTATGACTGCCAGGGCAGTTTTTTGTTCTGGGTGTCAGATGTGGGGAATCTGGGAGTCTGATAGTCTTCCAGACATCCACATCTGCGCCAGGTGTGACGAGATGGGGCTCCTAAGGGACCGTATTAGGAACCTGGAGCGGCAGATTGATGACCTCCGTCTGATCAGGGAGAGTGAGGAGGTTATAGATAGGAGTTACAGGGAGGTGGTCACTCCTAGACCACGGGAGGTAGACAAGTGGGTCACTGTTAGGGGGGGCAAGGAACAGAGGCAGGGACTAGGGAGTACCCCGGTGGCTGTACCCCTTGGAAATAAGTACTCCTGTTTAAGTACTGTTGGGGGGGACAGCCTACCTTGGGGCAATGACGGTGCCCGGGCCTCTGGCAAGGAGTCCGGCCCTGTTGCTCAGAAGGGTAGGGAAAGGAAGAGGAGAGCAGTAGTAATAGGGGACTCTATAGTGAGGGGGTCAGATAGGCGTTTCTGTGGACGCAGTCGGGAGACCCGGATGGTAGTTTGCCTCCCTGGTGCCAGTGTCCGGGATGTATCTGAACGTGTCCAGGATATCCTGAAAGGGGAGGGAGAGGAGCCAGAGGTCGTGGTACATATAGGTACCAACAATATAGGTAGGATAAGGGAAGAGGTCCTGAAAGGAGAATTCAGGGGGCTAGGAAGAGAGTTAAAAAAAAGGACTTCCAAAGTAATAATCTCAGGCTTACTGCCTGTGCCACGCGATAGTGAGAATAGGAATGGAGTGAGGTGGAGGATAAATACGTGGCTGAGGAACTGGTGCAGGGAGCAGGGTTTCAAGTTTCTGGATCATTGGGACCTCTTCTGGGGGAAGTATGACCTGTACAAAAAGGACGGGTTGCATCTGAACCCGAGGGGAACCAATATCCTGGCGGGGAGATTTGCTAAAATAACTGCGGAGACTTTAAACTAGTACGGTTGGGGGGAGGGACTCAAACACAGATAGCTAATAGGCAGTGTGTGAGGCAGGAGGCAGAAAAGGGAAACACTCAGACCCAATATGTAGGAGAGAAAGAAGGGAAAAGAAATAAACTGAGAATAAGAAATGATGGGTCCCTTAAATGTGTATATTTTAATGCTAGGAGCATTGTAAGAAAGGTGGATGAGCTTAGAGCCTGGATTGACATCTGGAAGTATGATGTTGTGGCGATCAGTGAAACATGGTTGCAGGAGGGTTGCGATTGGCAATTAAATATTCCAGGATTTCATTGTTTCAGATGTGATAGAATCGGAGGGGCAAGAGGTGGGGGTGTTGCATTGCTTGTCAGGGAGGATATCACAGCAGTGCTTTGGCAGGACAGACTAGAAGGCTCGATTAAGGAGGCTGTTTGGGTGGAACTCAGAAATGAGAAAGGTTTAGCAACACTTATAGGGGTGTATTATAGACCGCCAAATAGGGAACGAGAATTGGAAGATCAAATATGTAAGGAGATAGCAGATATTAGTAGTAAGCACAGAGTGGTGATTGTGGGTGATTTCAATTTTCCGTATATAGACTGGGAATCACATTCTGTTAAAGGGCTGGATGGTTTGGAGTTTGTAAAATGTGTGCAGGATAGTTTTTTGCAGCAATACGTAGAGGTGCCTACCAGAGAAGGGGCAGTGTTGGACCTCCTGTTAGGAAATGAGATGGGTCAGGTGACGGAGGTATGTGTTGAGGAGCACTTTGGGTCTAGTGATCATAATGCCATTAGTTTTAATATCATTATGGAGAAGGTCAAATCTGGACCAAGGGTTGAGATTTTGGATTGGAGAAAGGCTAATTTTGAGGAGATGAGAAAGGATTTAAAAGGAGTGAAATGGAAATTGTTGTTTTATGAAAAGGATATAATAGAGAAATGGAGGATATTTAAAGGTGAAATTTTGAGAGTACAGAGTCTTTATGTCCCTGTTCGGTGGAAAGGAAAGAATAATAATTTGAAAGAGCCATGGTTTTCCAGGGAAATTGGACACTTGGTTCGGAAAAAGAGGGAGATATACAATAAATATAAGCGGCAGGGAGTAAATGAGGTTCTTGAGGAATATAAAGAATGTAAAAGGAATCTTAAAAAGGAAATTAGAAAAGCGAAAAAAAGATATGAGGCTGCTTTGGCAAGTAATGTAAAAGTAAACCCCAAGGGGTTCTACAGATATGTCAATAGCAAAAGGATAGTGAGGGATAAAATTGGTCCATTAGAGAGTCAGAGTGGACAGCTATGTGCTGAGCCGGAAGAAATGGGGGAGATATTAAACAATTTCTTTTCTTCGGTATTTACCGAGGAGAAAGATATTGAATTATGTGAGGTAAGCGAAACAAGTAGAGTAGTGATGGAAATTAGGAGGATTAAAGAAGAGGAGGTACGGACACTTTTGAAGAATATAAAAGTGGATAAGTCTCCAGGTCCTGATAGGATATTCCCTAGGACATTGAGGGAAGTTAGTGCAGAAATAGCAGGGGCTATGACGGAAATATTTCAAACGTCATTAGAAACAGGGATGGTGCCGGAAGATTGGCGCATTGCGCATGTTGTGCCTTTGTTTAAAAAAGGTTCTAAAAGTAAACCTAGCAATTATAGACCTATTAGTTTGTGGTGGGAAAATTAATGGAAAAGATACTTAGGGACAATATATATAATTATTTGGATAATCAAGGCCTGATTAGAAACAGTCAACATGGATTTGTGCCTGGAAGGTCATGTTTGACTAATCTTCTTGAATTTTTTGAAGAGGTTACCAGGGAAATTGATAAGGGCAAGGCTGTGGATGTTGTCTATATGGACTTCAGTAAGGCATTTGACAAGGTTCCACATGGAAGGTTGATTAAGAAGGTTAAATCGTTGGGTATTAATAGTGAGGTTGCAAGATGGATTCAACAATGGCTGAATGGGAGATACCAGAGGGTAACGGTTGACAATTGTATGTCAGGTTGGAGGCCAGTGTCGAGTGGAGTGCCCCAAGGATCTGTGTTGGGTCCACTGTTGTTTGTCATTTACATTAATGATCTGGATGATGGTGTGGCAAATTGGATTAGTAAATATGCAGATGATACTAAGATAGGTGGAGTAGTTGATAGTGAGGTAGATTTTCAAAGTCTACAGAGAGACTTGGGCCTTTTGGAAGGGTGGGCTGAAAGATGGCAGATGGAGTTTAATGCTGATAAGTGTGAGGTGCTGCATTTTGGTAGGACAAATCAAAATAGGACGTACAGGGTAAATGGTAGGGAATTGAGGAATGCAGTGGAACAGAGGGATCTGGGAATAACTGTGCATTGTTCCCTGAAGGTGGAATCTCATGTGGATAGGGTGGTGAAGAAGGCGTTTGGTATGCTTGCCTTTATAAATCAGAGCATCGAGTATAGAAGTTGGGATGTAATGTTGAAATTGTACAGGGCATTGGTGAGGCCGAATCTGGAGTATGGTGTGCAGTTCTGGTCGCCAAATTATAGGAAGGATGTCGACAAAATGGAGAGGGTACAGAGGAGATTTACTAGAATGTTGCCTGGGTTTCAGCACTTAGGCTATAGAGAGAGGTTGAACAGGTTGGGTCTTTATTCTTTGGAGCGTAGAAGGTTGAGGGGGGACTTGATAGAGGTTTTTAAAATTTTGAGAGGGACGGACAGAGTTGACGTGGGTAGGCTTTTCCCTTTGAGAGTGGGGAAGATTCCAACAAGGGGACATAGCTTCAGAATTGAGGGACAAAGGTTTAGGGGTAACATGAGGGGGAACTTCTTTACTCAGAGGGTTGTGGCTGTATGGAATGGGCTTCCGGTGGAAGTGGTGGAGGCTGGCTCGATTTTATTATTTAAGAGTAAATTGGATAGGTATATGGATAGGAGGGGATTGGAGGGTTATGGTCTGAGTGCAGGTAGATGAGACTAGGTCAGGGAGAATGGTCGGCGTGGACTGGTAGGGCCGGACAGGCCTGTTTCCATGCTGTAGTTGTTATATGTTATATTTGTTATATGAAGGGTAAGGTGTGAAAATGAGACATCAAAAGAGATGCAGTGCAAGGAAAATGTAGAATAGATCATTGTTAACTAGGTGACAAACAGATCAAACAGTGTTAAAATGTAATTGGGGACAGTCAGACTGGTTAGAGAACTGGGAAGGGGAGAGAGGGATGGAGAGAGAGGGAAAGCAGGGGTTACTTGAAGATCGAGAAGTCAATGTCCATACCGCTGGAGTGTAAGGTGCCCAAGCGAAATATGAGGTGCTGTTCCTCCAATTTACGCTGGCCCTCACTCTGACAATGGAGGAGGCCCAGGACAGAAATGCCAGTGTAGGAATGGGAGGGGGAGATACAGTGTTCAACAACTGGGGGATCAGGTAGGTTATGCGGACTGAGCGGAGGTGTTCAGTGAAACGATCCCCGAGCCTGCACTTGGTCTTCAAACCCTTGTCTTCAGTTTGTTCCCATTATAACCATGGTGGTCCCTTACTTTGCCTGCTCTCTTACTGCCATTTATTTCAGTTCAAGGTACCTAGACTTGAATAGATGTGGTAGGTCAACCATTCGTCAACACATTTGGCTAGACCACATAAAAGAAAAATTGCAAATATTGTGCCTGCAAAAAGTAAAATAATTGTAATGCAAGGATCTTCCTGGACTGCCATGTCTTTGTTTCTCGATTTGTCAGTCAGTTTGTTTCTCGACTAGAAGCCATCTACTTAACTCTATCTTCCTACCATCGCCAATAACAAATGCAGGAGGGTTAGGTCATGGGTTTGTTTGGTACTAAGATTGAAACCACCTGTGTACCACATCTGCCACTTCCCCTCCTTCTTCAGCTCACTGGGTCAGCCACTTAATTGCTCTCCTAACTTGCAGCTTGAATTTCCTTCTCACCAGCCTGCATGCCACCAAATTCATCCTCATCAGATAACTTGCCTGACCAACTTCCCTTCCTGCGCTCTGATATTAATAATATATATATAATTTTCACATTTTCTCATTTGTCTCATTTTCACACCTTACCCTTCCTTATCTCTGTGTCTCCCTCTCCCCTGACTTTCAGTCTGAAGACCTGAAACGTCACCCATTCCTTCTCTCCAGAGATGCTGCCTGTCCTGCTGAGTTACTCCAGCATTTTGTGTCTATCTTTGGAGTAAACCAGAATCTGCAGTTCCTTCCTGCACAAGAATTTGGCAGTTCCTGCGCTCTGATATTATTAATAAATCTTCCTCCACTTAAAGCCTGCCATCATCAACTCTCTCTCCAGAAGAGTGACCGTTTACCTTTTCATCGTTGTAAACTGCTGTATTTTTTTCCAATCTCTTTATCCTCTCCAAATGCTTTAGATATATTCTACTTTCCAAAGTTCTTTGGCCACTTGTAACTCCACTTTGTATCACTCCAATCAGAATTGAAAAGATTTCAGCTCTGATCAGAGTCATGTATAAATTCCCATGGGACGTGCCCTGCATTGCATTTACACATTGCAAACCTGCAGTCGCTGCATATTTCTACTCACATCCCTGCATCAAAAGCCAAGAGTCGACAAAAAATTCACTTTCCATGACCCCATCATTACCTCTTGCTCCCTTGCATTTATCTGCAAAATGGCGGTTCTGGCAACATCACCTAATAGTTCAGTTTAGTTTAGTTTAGAGATACAGCGCGGAAACACGCCCTTCGACCCACCAGGTCCGCACCGACCAGCGATCCCCGCACACTAACGCTACCCTACACCCACTAGGGACAATTTACATTTGCCAAGTCAATTAACCTACAAACCTGTACGTCTTTGGAGTGTGGGAGGAAACCGAAGACCTCGGAGAAAAACCACGCAGGTCACGGGGAGAACGTACAAACTCCGTACAGACGGCACCCGTAGTCAGGATCGAACCCGGGTCTCCGGCGCTGCATTCGCTGTAAGGCAGCAACTCTACCGCTGCGCTACCGTGCCGCCCTAGTAGCAACATAAGTTTTTACAAATTTGGGAATGACACTGAACTTTACCTGATCATCATTTCTCTTGATCAGCTCCAAATTACCAGCCTGACACTCAACAGAAAGACATTCAATTAAAGTTCAGTTCAATTATAGTTAAATGCAAGTTTTGATGACCAAAAGCAAGGTTCTCTGGACTAATCACAAACTCTTCTTTCTAACAGATACTCCAATCTTTACCTGACAACAGCCTGAAACTGAACTAGACTGTTAAAACCTTGATGTCACATTTTAGTTCTGGACCTCTCATCTAATAGACTTTACTTTAGATTCCAGAGACACAGTGTGGAAACATGCCCCTCACCCCACTGAGTCCACGCCAACCAGAGATCGCCCTGTATTAAAATGTAAAATAAAACAAATACAAACATACTGGAGCTACACAGCTGGTAAGACTGTGGGAGAGAAAGAGTTAACTCTTCATCAGACCTGGAAAAGTTAGAAAATAATTATCTTTTTGGCTACAGAGGGGAAGAGGAATTCGAGTCCAAATGCAATCCCTACTCTGGGGCTGTAGAGAGCATCTTGTCCGGGAACATCACAATCTGGTTTGGGAACAGCTCTGCCCAAGACAGGAAGGCCCTGCACCGAGTAGTGCGTTCAGCTGAACGCACCATGGGAACTACACTCGCCCCCCTGCAGGACCTATACATCAGGAGGTGCAGATCCAGAGCTAGCAACATTATGGGGGACCCCTACCACCCCAGCAACGGACTGTTCCAGCTGCTACGGTCAGGCAAACGCCTCCGCTGTCACGCTGTGAAAACGGAGAGGATGAGACGGAGTTTCTTCCCACAGGCCATCAGGACTGTTAACTCTCATATCACCAGGGACTAATTTAATTTACTGTATTAATTTATTTTTTGTGTTAAAAAAAAAAAATCTATTGTGTTTTGTAGTTTTAGCACAATCCGCAGGCATTGCCACTTTCATTTCACTGCACATCTTGTGTATGAATGTGACAAATAAATGTGACTTGACTTCTAATCCAGTGTATTGAATTTGATGCTCACTATCTGTTCTCTAGAGAGACTATATTTAATTTTAGTTAGTTTAGTTTAGTTTGTTATTGTCACGTGTACTGAGGTACAATGGAAAGCTTTTATTTGCGTGTAATTCTGTCAAAGAAAAGGCTAAACATGAATACAATCAAGCTGTCCACAGTGCACAGGTAAAGGATAAAATGTACAAAATGTAATGCGAGATAAAGACTGATAAAGTCCAATTAAAGATAGTTTAAAGATCTCCAATTCAGTAGTTGGGAGGTCTAGAGCATGAGAGGACCGTTTAATTGCCTGATAACATAAAGTCATAAGGTCATAAGTGACAGGAGCAGAACTAGGCCATTCGGCCCATCAAGTCTACTCCGCCATTCAATCATGGCTGATCTATCTCTCCCATCTAAGCCCATTCTCCTGCCTTCGCTCCATAACCCCTGACACCTGTACTAATCAAGAATCTGTCTATCTCTGTGTTAAAAATATCCATGACTTGGCTTCCACAGCTTTCTGTAGCAAAGAATTCCACAAATTCACCACTAATTCACCTGTGACTAAATAAATTCCTTCTCATTTCCTTCCTAAAGGAACATCCTTTAATTCTGAGGCTATGACCTCTAGTCCTGGACTCTCCCACTCGTGGCAACATCCTCTCCACATCCACTCTATCCAAGACTTTCACTGTTTGTTAAGTTTCAAATAGTGAAACAGTGAATTGGTATGAGATATCAAAGAGCTAATTTCCTCGGTAATGGCGAGTTTTCCAAGCTCATTATTTCTTACTGTAGGGCGGTCTGGTGGTCTCAGTCCTGGAGTTTCACTGGAGTTTAGAAGGATGAGAGGGGATCTTATAGAGACATATAAAATTATAAAAGGACTGGACAAGCTCGACGCAGGAAAAATGTTCCCAATGTTGGGCGAGTCCAGAACCAGGGGTCACAGTCTTAGAATAAAGGGGAGGCCATTTAAAACTGAGGTGAGAAGGAACTTTTTCACCCAGAGAGTTGTGAATTTGTGGAATTCTCTGCCACAGATGGCAGTGGAGGCCAAATCACTGGATGGATTTAAGAGAGTTAGATAGATCTCTAGGGACTAATGGAATCAAGTGATAGGGGGAGAAGGCAGGCACGGGTTATTGATTATGGATGATCAGCCATGATCACAATGAATGGCGGTGCTGGCTCGAAAGGCCAAATGGCCTCCTCCTGCACCTATTTTCTATGTTTCTATGTTTCTATGTTTCCTGACAATGGGTCATAAGGTCATGTGATAGGAATTGAATTAGGCCATTCGGCCCATCAAGTCTACTCTGCCATTCAATCGTGGCTGATCTACCTCTCCCTCCTAACCCCATTCTCCTGCCTTCTCCCCATAACCTCTAACATCTGCACTAATCACGAATCTATCTCTGCCTTAAAAATATCCACTGACTTGGCCTCCATAACCTTCTGCGGCAAATAACTCCCTGTGGGGGAGTCCAGAACCGGGGGCCACAGTCTAAGAATAAAGGGGAGGCCATTTAAAACTGAGGTGAGAAAAAACTTTTTCACCCAGAGAGTTGTGAATTTGTGGAATTCTGCCACAGAAGGCAGTGGAGGTCGATTCACAGGATGAATTTAAAAGAGAGTTTGATAGAGCTCTAGGGGCTAGCGGAATCAAGGGATATGGGGAGAAGGCAGGCACGGGTTACTGATTGTGGGTGATCAGCCATGATCACATTGAATGGCGGTGTTGGCTCGAAGGGCCGAATGGCCTCCTCCTGCACCTATTTTCAATGTTTCTATGTAATTAGTCCTAAAAAGAACATCCTTTAATTCAACATCTGGGAAGAAACCGTCTGTGAATCAGAAGGTAGCATTTTCAAACTTCTGCACCTCGTGTCTGATGGGAGAGGGGTCAGACTGATTATGCTGGCTGCCTTGCTGAGGCAGTGTGAAGTGTAGATGGAGTCAATGGAAGGGAGGTTGGTCTGGACCATGTCCACAACGGAAATTTCTTACAGTCTTGTTTGGAGCTGTTCCCAAACCAAGTTATGATGCATCCTGGTAAAATGCTTCCAGGGCACATCTGTAGAAGTCGGTGAGGGCTGTTGGGGTCATGCCAAACCTCCTAAGCCTTCGAAGGAAGGAGAGGTGTTGATGTGCTCTCTCAGCCACAGCTTCGATGTGGCTGGTCCAGGACAAATTACTGGTGATATTTATTCCTAGGAATAAGTAGCTTTTGACTATCGCTACGTCTGTGCCATCGCTGTTTACTGGGTGAACTGCTTTGCTTCCAGAAAACAATCACAATCTCCTTCGTCTTGCTGACATTGAATGGGACGTTGTTGTCTTGGCACTAAGTTACAGGGTTCCCAATCTCCTTTCTGTACTCTGTCTCATCATTATTTGATATCCGGCCCACTAGAGTGGTGTCATCTGCGAACTTGCAGATTGAGTTGGATTGGTATTTGGCTGCACAGTCTTGAGTGTATAAGGAGTATAGTAGGTGGCTGAGTATAGTAGGTGGCTGAGAACGCATCCTTATCGGGCACCAGTGTTGAGCATTATCGTAGAGGATGATTTGTCCTTTATCCTCGCTCATTGTGGTCTGTTGTTCAGGAAGTCGAAGATCCTGTTGCAGAGGGGAGTGCTGACACCAAGTCCCATGAGTTTGAACTTGAGTTTGAAGATGAGCTTGGGTGGGATAATGGTATTGAAACCAGAGCTATAGTCGATGAAACGTAATCTGACATAGGTGTTCTTCTTATCCAGGTGTTCCTGGGATGAGTGTAGGACCAGGGAGGAGGCATCAGCCATGGACCTGTTGTGGCAGTAGGTGAACTGCAGTGGTGACACCTTCACAGAATACTTCTGCTCAGCCCCTCAAAGACTTACTTCAACAGCCAGTCCCCTGTCTTTGTGTGGAACACAAGAGGGAGCAGAAGAGCATCACCCACTTGGCATTTCTGTCCGAAATGCTTTAATGCATTAGCCTTATTATATGCACCTAGATGCAAGATGTTCCTCCTGTTATAGACAATAGACAATAGGTGCAGGAGGAGGCCATTCGGCCCTTCGAGCCAGCACCACCATTCAACGTGATCATGGCTGATCATTCTCAATCAGTACCCCGTTCTTGCCTTCTTCCCATACCCCCTGACTCCGCTATCCCTAAGAGCTCTATCTAGCTCTCTCTTGAATGCATTCAGAGAATTGGCCTCCACTGCCTTCTGAGGCAGAGAATTCCACAGATTTACAACTTTCTGACTGAAAATGTTTTTCCTCATCTCCGTTCTAAATGGCCTACCCCTTATTCTTAAACTGTGGCCCCTGGTTCTGGACTCCCCCAACATTGGGAACATGTTTCCTGCCTCTAACGTGTCCAACCCCTTAATAATCTTATACGTTTCGATAAGAACCCCTCTCATCCTTCTAAATTCCAGTGTATACAAGCCTAGCCGCTCCAGTCTTTCAACATACGACAATCCCGCCATTCCGGGAATAATTAGGTGTATAATTGTCCACCAACATCTGCAAACACAAGTGCACCTGCTGTGCTGTTTAATCTTGGTTGTCAGATTGCCAAGCATGGTCTATTGCAGGTTGATTTTGTTCTTCATCAACATGCATGATATCTCGTCTGCAGATATACATGATGCTCACCAGCATATCCTCCTGCACCCCTCATTGAAGTAAGGTTGATCCCTGGCTCAATAGTAATGGCAGAGCGGGTGGATATGCCAGGGTAGGCGGTTACAGATGGTGGTAGAGAGGGATATGCCAGGGTTGGCAGTTACAGATAGATCACATTTCAGCTGGTGTTGTTGGTCCACCATGCCACTATGCTGCCAAAAGAAAAGCAATGCTGGAGATGCCGGGGATTGAACCCGGGACCTCACACATGCGAAGCGTGCGCTCTACCACTGAGCTACATCCCCAAGCACTTGAAGTTGGATTATATTGCCTTGTATTTTGATCTGATCAAGGTTTCTAAATTAGGTTCATTTCTAAGATTAAACCTGGTTTGCTCATAAAACAAATGACGTGATTTTCCCCAGTGTAACAGAAAGCAGGAGTTTTCTTCCTGTAAGGCTGCTGATGCGGGAACAACAGGAACTTGCAGGACTGTGATGAACAGATTTTTGTTGGGTGTGGGCAATGGGTGATAAAGAGATCAGGAGGCAGTTCATGGTCTATGGTGTAGAACCAATGGGTGCAGTTAGTAGGGCTGCTGCCTCACATCTCCAGCAACCCGGGTTCGATCCTGACCTTGGGTGCAGGCCCTGTGGAGTTTACACAGCTCCCCTCTGACTGTGTGGTTTCTTTGTTTTCCTCCCAAAGATGTCCTGTTTGACGGATTAACTGGCCAATGTATATTGCCCTCTAGTGTGCAGGTGGGCGGTGAAACCTAGGTTCAGTTAATGAGAATGTGTGAAGAATAAAATAGGACTGGTGTAACTGGGTACTAGATGGTCAACACATACTCAGTGAGCTGAGGCCCTGTTTCTGTGTTGTCGGATTCTTCGGTTCCGAGATCTTCAGTTTCCTCCCACACTCCAAAGACGTACAGGTTTGTAGGTTAATTGGCTGGGCAAATGTAAAAATTGTCCCTAGTGGGTGTAGGATAGTGTTAGTGTGCGGGGATCGCTGGATGGCACGGACCCGGTGGGCCGAAGGGCCTGTTTCTGCACTGTATCTCTAAATCTAAAAAAAATCTATAGCTACAAATTCATATTTCATGCCAGAGAGTTATGGTTGAAGATGTATGGCTGGGAAAGGTTTGGAGGAACATGGGCCAAAGGCAGACACACGGGGGACTAGCTCAGATGGGCATTTTGGTTGGGCAAAGGCCCTGTTCATGTGCTGTATGTCTCAATGACTCTATGACTCTATATACATAGAAACATAGAAACATAGAAACATAGAAAATAAGTGCAGGAGGAGGCCATTCGGCCCTTTGAGCCAGCACCTCCATTCATTTTGATCATGGCTGATCGTCCCCAATCAATAACCCATGCCTGCCTTCTCCCCATATCCCTTGATTCCACTAGCCCCTAGAGCTCCATCTAACTATCTATACCATTTATGTTGTCAATCTTTGCACTAACTCTTGGCGACAACACCATAAGCCACTTCCAATTACAAATCACTGGAATGAAACAGAGACAGGAACAGGGACAGCTTTAACTGGAAACGGCAGCTACTCAAAGATAAAGAATGTAAAAGGAATCTTAAGAAGGAAATTAGAAAAGCGAAAAAAAGATATGAGGCTGCTTTGGCAAGTAATGTAAAAGTAAACCCCAAGGGGTTCTATAGATATGTCAATAGCAAAAGGATAGTGAGGGATAAAATTGGTCCATTAGAGAGTCAGAGTGGACAGCTATGTGCTGAGCCGGAAGAAATGGGGGAGATATTAAACAATTTATTTTCTTCGGTATTTACCGAGGAGAAGGATATTGAATTATGTGAGGTAAGCGAAACAAGTAGAGTAGTGATGGAAATTAGGAGGATTAAAGAAGAGGAGGTACGGACACTTTTGAAGAATATAAAAGTGGATAAGTCTCCAGGTCCTGATAGGATATTCCCTAGGACATTGAGGGAAGTTAGTGCAGAAATAGCAGGGGCTATGACAGAAATATTTCAAACGTCATTAGAAACAGGGATGGTGCCGGAAGATTGGCGCATTGCGCATGTTGTGCCGTTGTTTAAAAAAGGTTCTAAAAGTAAACCTAGCAATTATAGACCTATTAGTTTGACGTCTGTGGTGGGAAAATTAATGGAAAAGATACTTAGGGACAATATATATAATTATTTGGATAATCAAGGCCTGATTAGAAACAGTCAACATGGATTTGTGCCTGGAAGGTCATGTTTGACTAATCTTCTTGAATTTTTTGAAGAGGTTACCAGGGAAATTGATAAGGGCAAGGCTGTGGATGTTGTCTATATGGACTTCAGTAAGGCATTTGACAAGGTTCCACATGGAAGGTTGATTAAGAAGGTTAAATCGTTGGGTATTAATAGTGAGGTTGCAAGATGGATTCAACAATGGCTGAATGGGAGATACCAGAGGGTAACGGTTGACAATTGTATGTCAGGTTGGAGGCCAGTGTCTAGTGGAGTGCCCCAAGGATCTGTGTTGGGTCCACTGTTGTTTGTCATTTACATTAATGATCTGGATGATGGTGTGGCAAATTGGATTAGTAAATATGCAGATGATACTAAGATAGGTGGAGTAGTTGATAGTGAGGTAGATTTTCAAAGTCTACAGAGAGACTTGGGCCTTTTGGAAGGGTGGGCTGAAAGATGGCAGATGGAGTTTAATGCTGATAAGTGTGAGGTGCTGCATTTTGGTAGGACAAATCAAAATAGGACGTACAGGGTAAATGGTAGGGAATTGAGGAATGCAGTGGAACAGAGGGATCTGGGAATAACTGTGCATTGTTCCCTGAAGGTGGAATCTCATGTGGATAGGGTGGTGAAGAAGGCGTTTGGTATGCTTGCCTTTATAAATCAGAGCATCGAGTATAGAAGTTGGGATGTAATGTTGAAATTGTACAGGGCATTGGTGAGGCCAAATCTGGAGTATGGTGTGCAGTTCTGGTCGCCAAATTATAGGAAGGATGTCGACAAAATGGAGAGGGTACAGAGGAGATTTACTAGAATGTTGCCTGGGTTTCAGCACTTAGGCTACAGAGAGAGGTTGAACAGGTTGGGTCTTTATTCTTTGGAGCGTAGAAGGTTGAGGGGGGACTTGATAGAGGTTTTTTAAATTTTGAGAGGGACGGACAGAGTTGACGTGGGTAGGCTTTTCCCTTTGAGAGTGGGGAAGATTCCAACAAGGGGACATAGCTTCAGAATTGAGGGACAAAGGTTTAGGGGTAACATGAGGGGGAACTTCTTTACTCAGAGGGTTGTGGCTGTATGGAATGGACTTCCGGTGGAAGTGGTGGAGGCTGGCTCGATTTTATTATTTAAGAGTAAATTGGATAGGTATATGGATAGGAGGGGATTGGAGGGTTATGGTCTGAGTGCAGGTAGATGAGACTAGGTCAGGGAGAATGGTCAGCGTGGACTGGTAGGGCCGGACAGGCCTTTTTCCATGCTGTAGTTGTTATATGTTATATGTTATATGTTATATGTTATATATGATAAAATGCTGCATCGAAATCTAAAATCAATGTGCATCCCTCATCCAATTCAGTACTCCTGGTAGACTGGTCTTTTCATGATATCACTGGATAAATCAGAGCAACTTCAATGTTCAAAATTCACGCCATTTCGTCCAAGAATCCATGCGGCCCAAATATCCAGTAACTGATGGTCTACCCACCCCTATAATCTGTCAAAGTCATGAAAACTCGGTTGAAATTCCATGTGTGACCACAGGTGGCACTGTGTGTGTCGAGCGCTCTATCTAGTTGTGTCCCTCCATCCTGAAAGGGTTATTTGTTTACATCTAAAGATTGAAATATCTCCTTGGTCTTGTCTAATTCTATCTCTACTGGCACAATGTTGAGGTTTGTTGTGTTTTGACTCTGCCTGGACTCCACGACCCCTCCTCCCACCACTCCGGGGAGGGGTTAACAAATTGTGAATATGAAGATGAGGTAAAAGGGAATACAGGAGATATTGCAAAAGACTCTCGGAAGAATGGGAACAGAAGTTCTAGAGGGGAAAAGAAATTAAGGGCAGGGCCAATTGTGAACGATGTGAGAGGGGAGGTAAATACAGAAGTTAAAGTGTTGTACTTAAATGCGCGTAGTATAAAAAATAAAGTGGATGAGCTTGAGGCTCAGTTAGTCATGGGCAAGTATGATGTTGTAGGGATCACTGAGACATGGCTACAAGAGGACCAGGGCTGGGAACTGAATATTCAGGGGTACACAACGTATAGAAAAGACAGACAGGTGGGCAGAGGGGGTGGGGTTGCTCTGATGGTAAGGAATGATATTCATTCCCTTGCAAGGGGTGACATAGAATCAGGAGATGTTGAATCAGTATGGATAGAAATGAGAAATTGTATGGATAAAAAGACCCTAATGGGAGTTATCTATAGGCCCCCAAATAGTAGCCTCGACATAGGGTGCAAGTTGAATCAGGAGATAAAATTGGCGTGTCAAAAATGTAATGCTACGGTGGTTATGGGAGATTTCAACATGCAGGTAGACTGGGAAAATCAGGTTGGAAATGGACCCCAGGAAAGAGAGTTTGTAGAGTGCCTTCGAGATGGATTCTTAGAACAGCTTGTACTGGAGCCTACCAGGGAGAAGGCAATTCTGGATTTAGTGTTGTGTAATGATCCTGATCTGATAAGGGGACTAGAGGTAAAAGAGCCATTAGGAGGCAGTGATCACAACATGATAAGTTTTACTCTGCAAATGGAAAGGCAGAAGGGAAAATCGGAAGTGTCGGTATTACAGTATAGCAAAGGGGATTACAGAGGCATGAGGCAGGAGCTGGCCAAAATTGATTGGAAGGAGGCCCTAGCAGGGAAGACGGTAGAACAGCAATGGCAGGTATTCCTGGGAATAATGCAGAGGTTGCAGGATCAATTTATTCCAAAGAGGTGGAAAGACTCCAAGGGGAGTAAGAGACACCTGTGGCTGACGAGGGAAGTCAGGGACAGCATAAAAATTAAGGAGAGGAAGTATAACATAGCAAAGAAGAGTGGGAAGACAGAGGATGACATAGACTCTTTTAAAGAGCAACAAAAGTTAACTAAAAAGGCAATACGGGGAGAAAAGATGAGGTACAAGGGTAAACTAGCCAATAATATAAAGGAGGATAGCAAAAGTATTTTTAGGTACGTGAAGAGGAAAAAAATAGTCAAGGCAAATGTGGGTCCCTTGAAGACAGAAGCAGGGGAATTTATTATGGGGAACAAAGAAATGGCAGACGAGTTAAACCGTTACTTTGGATCTGTCTTCACTGAGGAAGATACACACAATCTCCCAAATGTTCTAGGGGCCGGAGAACCTAGGGTGATGGAGGAACTGAAGGAAATCCACATTAGGCAGGAAATGGTTTTGGGTAGACTGATGGGACTGAAGGCTGATAAATCCCCAGGGCCTGATGGTCTGCATCCCAGAGTACTTAAGGAGGTGGCTCTAGAAATAGTGGAAGCATTGGAGATCATTTTTCAATGTTCTATAGATTCAGGATCAGTTCCTGTGGATTGGAGGATAGCAAATGTTATCCCACTTTTTAAGAAAGGAGGGAGAGAGAAAACGGGTAATTATAGACCAGTTAGTCTGACATCAGTGGTGGGGAAGATGCTGGAGTCAATTATAAAAGACGAAATTGCTGAGCATTTGGATAGCAGTAACGGGATCATTCCGAGTCAGCATGGATTTACGAAGGGGAAATCATGCTTGACAAATCTACTGGAATTTTTTGAGGATGTAACTAGGAAAATTGACAAGGGAGAGTCAGTGGATGTGGTGTACCTCGACTTTCAGAAAGCCTTCGACAAGGTCCCACATAGGAGATTAGTGGGCAAAATTAGGGCACATGGTATTGGGGGTAGGGTACTGACATGGATAGAAAATTGGTTGACAGACAGAAAGCAAAGAGTGGGGATAAATGGGTCCCTTTCGGAATGGCAGGCAGTGACCAGTGGGGTACCGCAAGGTTCGGTGCTTGGACCCCAGCTATTTACGATATACATTAATGACATAGACGAAGGGATTAAAAGTACCATTAGCAAATTTGCATATGATATTAAGTTGGGGGGTAGTGTGAATTGTGAGGAAGATGCAATAAGGCTGCAGGGTGACTTGGACAGGTTGTGTGAGTGGGCGGATACATGGCAGATGCAGTTTAATGTAGATAAGTGTGAGGTTATTCACTTTGGAAGCAAGAATAGAAAGGCAGATTATTATCTGAATGGTGTCAAATTAGGAGGAGGGGGAGTTCAACGAGATCTGGGTGTCCTAGTGCATCAGTCAATGAAAGGAAGCATGCAGGTACAGCAGGCAGTGAAGAAAGCCAATGGAATGTTGGCCTTCGTAACAAGAGGAGTTGAGTATAGGAGCAAAGAGGTCCTTCTACAGTTGTACCGGGCCCTGGTGAGACCGCACCTGGAGTACTGTGTGCAGTTTTGGTCTCCAAATTTGAGGAAGGATATTCTTGCTATGGAGGGCGTGCAGCGTAGGTTCACTAGGTTAATTCCCGGAATGGCGGGACTGTCGTATGTTGAAAGGCTGGAGCGATTGGGCTTGTATACACTGGAATTTAGAAGGATGAGGGGGGATCTTATTGAAACATATAAGATAATTAGGGGATTGGACACATTAGAGGCAGATAACATCTTCCCAATGTTGGGGGAGTCCAGAACAAGGGGCCACAGTTTAAGAATAAGGGGTAGGCCATTTAGAACGGAGATGAGGAAGAACTTTTTCAGTCAGAGGGTGGTGAAGGTGTGGAATTCTCTGCCTCAGAAGGCAGTGGAGGCCAGTTCGTTGGATGCTTTCAAGAGAGAGCTGGATAGAGCTCTTAAGGATAGCGGAGTTAGGGGGTATGGGGAGAAGGCAGGAACGGGGTACTGATTGAGAGTGATCAGCCATGATCGCATTGAATGGCGGTGCTGGCTCGAAGGGCTGAATGGCCTACTCCTGCACCTATTGTCTATTGTCTATTGTCTATTGTCTATTGTCCGTTCAATTCTCATCTTACCCTCGAGAACTCTGAGCTTCCTGTCAAGCCCTTCTCTAATTCACTGGGCACCTTTAAAAGGCTGCTTCCCAAAATTCCCCTTCAACTATGCACAGAGGCATGGTGTTACAGCACGTTGATCATTATTCACAGTATTCCCTCCAACATGGATCCGCACACTCTGGATGGCTTGCTTGTAATCATCTATTGTCTTTCCACTGACTGGTTAGCACGCAACAAAAGCTTTTCACTCTGTGCCAGTTTAGTTTATTGTTACACGTGACAATAAACTAAACTACGAAACTAAAATTGCTACCTCACAGCTTCAGTGCCTTGGGTTAAATCCCAACTTTGGGTCAAGAGTTAAGAGTGTTTTATTGTCATGTGTCCCAGATAGAACAATGAAATTCTTACTTGCAGCAGCACAACAGAATATGTAAACATAATGCACTGTAAACAATATAATAAATGAGAGAGAAAATAGTTCAGTGTGTATATGTACACATACTCACAAATACACACACACACACACACAGTCTGAAGAAGGGTCTCGACCGATACGTCACCCATTCCTTCGCTCCTGAGATACTGCCTGACCCGCTGAGTTACTCCAGCTTTTTGTGATACCTTCGATTTGTACCAGCATCTGCAGTTATTTTCCTACACACATATATATATATGTATATTTCTACACACACGCATACATATGTGCACACAAAGACAAACAATAATAGTGCAATAATAATAATAATAATAATAATAGTCTATTGTAGTTGAGAGTTTATTTGAGGTTGTGGTGTGTAATAGCCTGATGGCTGTGGGGAAGAAGCTGTTCGTGAACCTGGACAGGTTACAGTTTTGGGGCTCCTGTACCTTCTTTGCAATGGCAGGGGTGAGATGAGTGCATGGCCAGGGTGGTGTGGGTCTCTGATGATGCCGGCTGCCTTTTTGAGGCAGCGACTCCTGTAAATCCCTTCGATGGTGGGGAGGTCAGAGCCGGGGATGGACTGGGCAGTGTTCACCACTTTTTGCAGTCTTCTGGGCGTTCAAGTTGCCGAACCAGGCCGTGACGCAACCAGTCAATGTGCTCTCCACTGCACACCTGTAGAGGTTCAGGATGAATCCTCTCTGACGTACCGAATCTCTGTAATCTTCTGAGGAAGTAGAGGCGGTGATGCCCACATGGAGATATCCTGTTCTCTCTGCGACCACATGAGTTTCTCCCACAAACCAAAGACATGCAGATTTGTTAGGTTTATCAGCCATTACAAATTGGCCCCAGTGCGTGGATGAGTAATGGAATATGTGAGCTGATGGTATTGGTGAAATGTGGTGGGTTTGGTGTAGATGAATGCTTGATGCTCATCACAGACGCGGTGGGAAAAAGGGACTGTTCTCATGCTGTATTAATCAAAAACAATTGGGAGTTGTTTTTGTCCTTATAAAAGGATGATATTTGTTCTGACTCCTCACCCACTCTTCCTTGATCACCCCCCACTGACAATGATTTACATCCAAGAAGCTGATCTCCTTTACAAAGTATGTGTCTGGCAAGGTTATTTGCCCTTACTCCAACATAAAACATTTGGTTTAGTTTAGTTTAGTTTAGAGAGGCAACGCAGATACAAATCCTATGGGCCACTGAGTCCGCACTGACCAGCGATTCCCGCACATTAACACTATCCTCCACGCACTAGGGCCAACCTACACTTATACAATACAATACAATACAATATATCTTTATTGTCATTGTACAGGGGTACAACGAGATTGGGAATGCGCCTCCCATACGATGCAATAAATTGATTAGCTAGTCAGTATTAATTTAAACAACCCAATGAAACAAATTAGAACAGTTTTAAAACAGAATAAAGTAGATCTGTGCCGGTTCACTGTGCGATGTGACCATCCGGCTCAGCAGGACCGGTTCATAGCAGCTATGGCCCTGGGGATGAAGCTGTTCCTGAGTCTGGAGGTGCGGGCGTAGAAGGCCTTGTATCGTCTGCCCGATGGTAGAAGTTCCCACAAACCCGTACGTCTTTGGAGTGTGGGAAGAAACCGAAGATTTCGGAGAAAACCCATGCGGTCACGGGGAGAACGTACAAACTCCGTACAGTCAAGCACCCTTTGTCTGGATCAAACCCGGGTCTCCGGCGTTGCAAACGCTGTAGGGCAGCAAGTCTACCGCTGTGCCATCATGCCACCCCTGCTCTATCTTTGACCCATTTTCTCTATCTATTTAAAATTCAGCTGAATTATGATTGGTGTCTCCCAAATCCTCTCTTGCTGCTGCCTTTTCACTTATCTGTGTTCTTTCTTTAAAACTCTCCAATACCACTCCTCTCCTGTTGGGCTTACTGTTATGCTGTGACTGTCTCAGTTATGGCAGAATAGCTAAAATTCCAATACCACAGTAAAACTCAAATAATTTGGCACCTTTAGGACTTTGGTGGGACTGGACCCACTGATTTTCCAGAGCATTGGACATTACAATTAATACCTCGAATCAGTTTCAATGCAGAGACATCAGTACTTGCAGTCTCTTGTGTCTGGCGTTTTAATTTGTTTTTTAAAAAATATTACACAGTAGAGTAATAAATGTTCCAGTGGAAACAGGAACAGCTGAGCCAAATGCCAAACCATTGGGCTTTCTGAATAATTGAATTGTAAATTATTAGAATTTTATTCTTTTACAGTTTGTTTGGACTTCTCAGAAACATGGACACATATTTTCTCATCTATTTCTCTCTGACTGTTGGCTCTTCAAAAGTACACGTCTAACAAGGCGATTGACACGAAAACAGAAAATGCTGAAAACCACAACCGATCAGGCAGGGAAAGAAGCAGTTAATGCTTTAGGTCTGTGACCGTTCATTAGAACCATACAAGTCGGCTGTAAATATTCTTTGCAGCGTCTCCTGCTTCTGTCCTGAATTCCCAACTTTCTGACCATCAACGATTAGTGTGTAGAAAGGAACTCCAGACACTGGTTGAAACCAAAAACAGACACAACAAAGCTGGGGTAACTCAGCGGGTCAAGCAGCATCTATGGAGAAAAGGAATAGGTGACGTTTCGGGTCGAGACCCTTCTCCAGACTGAGTCAGGGGAAAGGGAGGACCTGACTCTCAGTCTGAAGAAGGGTCTCGACCTAAAACGTCACCTATTCCTTTTCTCCATAGATACTGCCTGACCCGCTCAGTTACTCCAGCACGTTATGTCTGTCCAATGCTTAGCATAGCCTGTGTACATTTAGACTGGGTTGTTGTGCGCGGAGTTTGAGAATTGTCAGTTGACTGTGAAGCCTGCATGCTTTTTGTTCTATCAGACTGAGGGAACTGAAGCTGTCTCCATATTCCTTGATTCCCTCTATAAGATTACCTCAGTCACTATTCCTAAATATTCAACGGTAGAGGTGTGAAAATGAAGCCGTAACTGCCATTGATTTTATGGCCGACCCTTGATATATGGCTTATAACTGCGTTCTGTGTGGAAAACAGCAAGCAAACAAAAGTGCAGGAAATCATAAGGTGTGTTAATCAAAGGCACGTTATTTAACCATGATGCTTATGGATGTTTTAGTTCAACGGCACAATCCTCCAGCAAATGTTGGGTCATCCTGCATGCAGAACATCCCAATGCATTTTACAACTGATAAGTCATTCAGTAAAATGCAGTCATTATAATAAATGTCAAACGCAGCAAACTACTAACACAGAAGGAAAAAAAGTGCAGGAGTAACTCAGCAGCTCAACTGGTGATCGTGGATCGGTGACGTTTCGGGTCAGGACCCGACTTCAGACTGATTGTGGGGGAGGTGGAAAAAGGCTGGGCGAGAGGAGAGACAAACGAAGCATAGCGGATAATAGCCGGACACAGACGAGAGGGGCAGGGGGTTGATAGGAAGATTGCACAAAGGCCAGAGATTAGGACAAACAGATTGAAGAGTGGTGAATTGTGAAGAGAGAGAAAGGAATGTCGGAGTAGGGTGAGGAGTGAAATAGTTGCAAGTGGGGGGGGGAGACAGGGGGGGGGGGGGTAGGTAGAGAAGGGGAGGTGTGAGGGAGAAAGAAGAAGGGGGGGAGGTTTGTTAGAGATTATCTAAAATTAGAGAATGCAATGCTCATACTGTTGGATTGTAAGCTACCCAAGCAGAACATGAGGTGTTGTTCCTCCAGTTTGTGTGTGGTCTCACTCTGGCAATACAGGAGGCCCAGGACAGAAAGGTCAGTATAGGAATGGGAAGGGAAGTTAAAATGATTAGCAACAGGAAGATCCAGTAGGCCTTGGTGGACCGAATGCAAACGTTCGACGAAACGGTCACCGAGTCTAACCTGAAAGGACTGTTGCAGAGGTTCACTTACATCTCCTCCAACCTCATCTATTGTATCCGTTGTTCAAGGTGCGGGCGGCACGGTGGCGCAGCGGTAGAGTTGCTGCCTTGCAGCGAATGCAGTGCCGGCGACTCAGGTTCGATCCTGGCTACGGGCACCGTCTGTACGGAGTTTGTACATTCTCCCCGTGACCTGCGTGGGTTTTCTCCGAGATCTTCGGTTTCCTCCCACACTCCAAAGACGTACAGCTATGTAGGTTAATTGACTGGGTAAATGTAAAAATTGTCCCTAGTGTGTGTAGGATAGTGTTAATGTGCGGGGATCGCTGGGCGGCGCGGACCCGGTGGGCCGAATGGCCTGTTTCCGCGCTGTATCTCTAAATCTAAATCTAAAATCTAAATCTAAGGTGTGGACTTCATACATCGGCGAGACCAAATGTAGACTCGGCGATCGTTTCGCTGAACACCTTCACTCAGTCTGCCTGGACCTACCTGAACTCCCGGTTGACAAATATTTTAATTCCCCACACTGACCTCTCTGTCCTGGGCCACCTCCATTGTCAGAGTGAGGCCAAATGCAATTTGGAGGAACAGCATCTCGTATTTCGCTTGTGCAGATTACAACTTAGTGGTATGAGTATTGATTTCTCTCAAATCCTTGCATCCCCCCTCTCTCCATCCCCTCCCCCACTCAAGTCAAACCAGCTTCAAAGTCGGAAGAAGGGTCTCGACCCAGAGAGTCTGAAGAAGGGTCTCGACCCGAAGCGTCACCCATTCCTTCTCTCCCGAGATGCTGCCTGACCCGCTGAGTTACTCCAGCATTTTGTGTCTACCTTCAAAGTCGGCTTGTTGAGTTTCATTGTCTATACTCGTTTTCACCTTGGCCACAGTTAACAATGGCACAGTTATCATCATTACTTTTTTGCATAACATTCATTCATTTGTTCTATATCTCTCTACATCACCGTCTATTTTTCTCGTTTCCCTTTCCCCTGACTCTCAGTCTGAAAATAGTCTCGACCCGAAAAGTCACCTATTCCCTTACTCCAGGGATGCTGCCTGACCTGCTTTTTGTGTCTATCTTTTGCCTCTCAGCAAATAGGTTCTGCATGGGGTTAGGAAGGCTTGGATGGTCCGATCAACTAATAAGGAAAAAGTCTTATGCTTGATCTAAGCTGAAGGCAGCGTAGCTCAAACTAATCTATTTGTTGTGGTTTGGCACCTGCTGCCTTGACCTATGCTAGAGATTCAGCTTCCGTGTAGCGTTAGTTAGGATAATTGGCTCTGTGTCAAATACTGTGGTTACAGTGAATGGTGACACGACAGGAGCAGTTTGAGCCACCTGTGTCCAAAATAACTATTCCATCCAAGGGTGGGGGTGGTTGTTTTCACTTTTATCAATGGCAGAAAAAGCATGGAGCAGCCACTCAGACGCTTGTGAAAATGAAAGGCAATATTTACCTGTCAAAATCCAATTGTCATCCTGAACTACACAACGTAAACTGAAAGTATGCTCAGAGTTGGGAGGGTGTGGATTTGGGCTCAGGTTCGGACTTGGGAGAATAAACCATTGATCTGATGCGTTGCAACGTAATACCTTTCACTTGAGATATTTAATTGTTCAGGTCTCATGTCACTGCACAGAGTAGAACAGAAGAGCTTCTGTGCCTTTCCCAACTTCACCGGTTGCAGATTAGTCATTAATTCATTCGTTGCTCTGTTGCTCTGTTGCTCTGTTGCTCTGTTGCTCTGTTGCTCGTTGCTCTGTTCTGTGCAAATTGCCTGCTGCGTTGGTCTATGCAACAATGACAAAACTGAAGTGAGTCACCATTTCTAACGTCTGATGGGACATGTTAAGGCAGTGTGTAAGTGCAATTTTTCAAGTCACGTTTGCTAGTTTGTAACAGTTCCAAACTAAAGGATTCTTAGCACCATTCTAAACCAAATGGTTCATTACAGCCATTGATTGTGGGTTTACAAGTGCGGACCTGAATAATAAACAATTTAAACTAACAATATCTCTATGTACATCAGACTATCGAGAAATACAGTGTGAATAAATCATGCAACATTTGTGTTTACACAATTCTGTCAGTAAATTGATAATAATATTTTCCCTTACTCCAGGAAATGTGTCAGTGTAAAATTGCAAGATTTGTAATTGCACATGCCCTTTACTTACCAATAAGTTCCATTGGTTAAAGGGCACAAAGTGCTGGAGTAACTCAGCGGGTCAGGCAGCATCTCTGGAGAACATGGAGAGGTGACGTTTCGGGTCGAGATTATTTTCCAGACTGATTGTAGTGGTGGAGAAGAGAACTGGAAAAGAGGTGGACACAGGTGAGAAGGGAGTTGATGTTAGGCAAATGGTTGAAACAAAGGCAAGAGAAAAGAGCAGGAGGTGTGAACAGGTTTGGAGTTGCAGATTGCGGAGCCAGAGGGGGGAAAGTGGCGAGGGGGGTGGTGGTGTGGGGGGAGGGTGGGTGGGTGGGGAGAAGTAGGAGGGAGTCGAGGGTCGAGGTGGGGCATAAAGGGGAGGGAAGGGGGGAAGAAAGGAGGGGGCTTGGGGTGGGGTCTTGGGGGTTAGCTAAAATTGGAGAATTCAATGTTCATACCATTGGGTTATAAACTGCCCAAGCAGTATATGAAGTGCTGTTCCTCCAGTTTGCGCGCGGTCTCACTCTAGCAATGGAGGAGGCACAGGACAGGAGGGTCAGTGTGGGAATGGGAAGCAGAGTTAAAATGGTTTGCAACCAGGATATCCAGCAGGCTTTGGCAGACTGAGCACAGGTGCTCACCCTTTAGTTTTCCACTCCCCTACCCTGGGGAAAAGGCCACCCACCCTATCGATGCCTATATAGAAACAAGGAACTGCAGATGCTGGTGTGCACAAAAGGACACAAAGTGCTGGAGTAACCCAGTGGGTCAGACAGAATCTCTGGTAAACATGGATAAGTGACATTTCGGGTTGGGAACCTTCTTCAGACTGATTGTGAATAGAAACATAGAAACATAGAAAATAGGTGCAGGAGTAGGCCATTCGGACCTTCGAGCCTGCACCGCCATTCAATATGATCATGGCAGATCATCCAACTCAGTATCCCATACCTGCCTTCTCTCCATACCCCCTGATCCCTTTAGCCACAAGGGCCACATCTAACTCCCTCTTAAATATAGCCAATGAACTGGCCTCAACTACCTTCTGTGGCAGAGAATTCCACAGATTCACCACTCTCTGTGTGAAAAAAAACTTTCTCATCTCGGTCCTAAAAGACTTCCCCCTTATCCTTAAACTGTGACCCCTTGTTCTGGACTTCCACAACATCGGGAACAATCTTCCTGCATCTAGCCTGTCCAACCCCTTAAGAATTTTGTAAGTTTCTATAAGAGGTCTGACCTGCTGAGTTACTCCAGCACTTTGTGTCCTTTGATCTGTGCCCCTAATGATTTTACACACTGGATATTGCTTGTGATGCTGTCTGGCCTGCAGAATCTTTCCGTGATTCTCTATTTTTTGGGCAAAGAAGCGTTATGGCAGCTTTCTTTGATGTTGATGAGAAAGAGGCCGGGGAGTGACTAACAGAAATGAAAGCTCCATTCTGTAGCCCTGCATCCCCGGACAACTGAAAGGAATAACCCCGGTTACATCATAGCATTCACAACTTCAGTTATGACATAAAACACTTTACAGGTATGGAATTGCATCATGAGATGTAGTCTGTGTCGCAACAACAACTTCATGACCCGCATTGTAAATTGCACAACTGCAGTGACATGGACACCAAGTCGTTTGTCTCCGTGACGTTAGCTGAGGGATGGATGTCGGCCAAGTGTGAACTCAGGTGCTCTTTCTCTGCACAAATACTGACTGACATTGGGCAGTACTGTGCCTGTCATTACACTGACTGATTTCCCAACGTCCGAGCTGTTACATCCTTATTAACCACCCTGTGACTATTATTCAAAGAAAAGAAATAAAGGCTGGACGCCAATCTGCACATCTATCAACATTGCCAGTATACTCTTTCAGGTCAATTCCTCATGTTCAACTAGCTGTGATCCCACTCGCACTCCCCCTCCCACTCCCAGACTGACCTTTCTGTCATGGGCCTCCTCCAGTGCCATAGTGAGGCCCACTGGAAATTGGAGGAACAGCACCTCATATTTCGCTTGGGCAGCTTGCAGCCCAGCGGTATGAACATTGACTTCTCCAACTTTAGATAGTCCCTCTGTCCCTCTCTTCCCCTCCACCTTCCCAGTTCTCCCTCTATCTTCCTGTCTCCACCTATATCCTTCCTTTGTCCCGCCCCCCCCGGACATCAGTCTGAAGAAGGGTCTCGACCCGAAACGTCACCCATTCCTTCTCTCCTGAGATGCTGCCTGACCTACTCCAGCATTTTGCGAATAAATACCTTCGAATGAGGTCTCAAATGGTGCTATATAAAAACAAAGTTATTTCCTTTCTTTCTAAAGGTATTAGTTTATAATAGTCATGTGTACTGAGACACAGAGAAAATCTTTGTCTGTGCTACCCAGTAGAATCGTGCTGTACCTGAGTATAATCAAACTGTACAGAAATACAACCGGTAGAACAGAGGAAGATATGCAAGTGCAGAATATAGTGACCCGGTGTTATTAGTGACAAACTCGCCCCTTTAATAAGACTCATGGTACTATAAGGTTAACCATCAGCAGTGAGTTTTACTTGCACAAGAGGAGAAGTGTCTCAGTCAAAGGCTGTGATCACATCTCCAAAGTTAAGTCTGTACAGCAGGACATTTCTACACCAAAAAAAGATAACAACTGAGGAAGTTCGGATGTGAAGGAAAGAAAACTGCAGATGCTGGTTTAAATCGAAGGTAGACACAAAATGCCGGAGTAAATCAGCGGGTCAGGCAGCATCTCGGGAGAGAAGGGATGGATGATGTTTCGGGTTGTGAAGAAGGGTCTCGACCCTAAACGTCACCCATTCCTTCTCTCCAGAGATGCTGCCTGACCCGCTGAGTTACTCGAGCATTTTGTGTCTACTTACAGATGTGAGGTAGTTTGATATGTTAGTTACAGGTATTATGCTTCACTCTTACATTGTACGAAAGTAACAACTTCTCAGTTCCGAATGCAACAAGGTACAAAGGTAAGCATAACCTGACACTGGATCGTGACTTTTTGGGTCTTGGCTTAACGGGGCACACAGATCGGGAAGTAAATGTGTTTAATAGCAGATAACAGCTGGAGGCCTCTGAGTGTTGCATGTGTCAAGATAAGGACGATGAATATATTGACAATTGATACTAGCTGGCGTCCTCTCAACTTTACATGCAGTGGAGTTCAAAGGTCCTGACAACAAATGTGTTAATGGCAAGTCTGTGTGTGTACTGGAGGTACAATGGAGATAACAATGAGCATGTTAAATGGTCGATACCAGCTATCAACTTCTGAAAGACAGGGAAAATGAATATGTGAAGCAACAGATACCAACTGGCAGCTTGTTTTAATGTACTGATGAATTGCACAACTCCAACAGCTTTTGGGATTCCCACATTAGAGAAAGCGCAATTTTTAAAAAGTGCATGGCCGGCAACAAGGAAGGCTGGAAGATCGGGTCAGCAACCTAGTTTATGGTAGGACCACTCAGAGTCTGCTAACACCAGGGAAGATGGTGTTCCTGAATCTGGTAGTACATGCTTTCAAGCCTTTGTATTATCTATTTGATAGGAGATGGGAGAAGAAGAAATGGCCAGGGCGGAAAAGGTCCTTCATTATGTTGGCAGCTTTCCTGAAGCCACGTTGAAGTTGATGGAGGGATGGGTAGGGAACGCAGGGGGGGGGGGGGGGGGGGGTTGGCTGGTTTGTGTGATGGGCTACATCCACAACTCTCATCAATTTCCTGCACTGTTGGGCAGAACTGTCTGTGTCTCAAGTCAAGTCAAGTCAAGTCAAGTTTATTTGTCACATACACATACACGATGTGCAGTGAAATGAAAGTGGCAATGCCTGCGGATTGTGCACAAAAAAGAATTACAGTTACAGCATATAAATAAAGTTAATAAAGTTAATATAGAGAAGACAAAATTTAGTCCCTGGAGTTATAAAAGTTGACAGTCCTGATGGCCTGTGGGAAGAAACTCCGTCTCATCCTCTCCGTTTTCACAGCGTGACAGCGGAGGCGTTTGCCTGACCGTAGCATCTGGAACAGTCCATTGCTGGGGTGGCAGGGGTCCCTCATGATCTAAACTAAGTTGCAATATAACTTGATAGAATGTTTTCAAGACTCAATGGTCAAGAGGGTTTAATTGTCATATGTACTAATGTACTTCTTCTAACCATCCAATGGAATAATTAAATTCTTAGTTACAGCAGCAAACAGACCTGCAAACAGTTCCTTTTCTCTGGAGATGCTGGCTGACCCACTGAGTTAAGGGCCTGTACCAGTTGGGCGATGTTTAAGGCGACTGCCGGTGGACTAGGCTGTTACCGCACGTTTGCCGGGGTGTCGCGGGTATGATCGTGTGTAGTCTCCAATGAGTCGTAGCGGAAAATTGTTCTGTTCTAAATTTTTCGCTGGCAGCTGGCTTGACGCCAATGATCATCGCTTGTCGCGGGCGCTGTCGCAGGTTGGCGCCAGGTGTGGTAGGTTGTCGCCGGTACTGAGGACGGATGAATTTCATTGGCGACTACCAACGTCAACTGGCGACAGGTACCGGGATCAGGAGAAGACAAGTTGCGACAGGAACTGTCAAAACACGTCCACAGATGTTCAGCTGCAACAGCCAGCTGTGGAATGGGGGCGGAGACCACGATGCTGTCAAAAGGGGGGTGGACACCTGACCATACCGGTCGCCTCGGTAGGGGTCGAGCTGTCTGTCCGTGGGCATGGGGGTAGAGAGGGGAAGTTTTGTTGCCTTCCATCACAGTGAGGGGTTGTTTGGAGTCACTGTGATGGATGTTTGTGTTGGGGTCGTGTGTCTTGTGTTCTTTTCTTTTTTGTGTGTTCTGTGACTGCTGGAAATGTAATTTCGTTCGGTATCTCGGTACCGAATGACAATAAAGCTCATATCATATCATATCATATCATATCATCTTGCGATAGTCTTTATGCAGCACTGTAGCAGTGCGTGAGGCTGTAGCCCATCTACAAGGGACGGCTTTCACCCATTGGGAGAATCTGTCCACTGCGACCAATGCTTCAGAGAACCCTTGGCACAGCGGAAGGGAAATATAATCACCACCTTATAAATGCTGGACAGGTCCCAGCAGGGCAGGAGCTTGTAATGGGGGCAGGTCCATATTTGATGCTGGGTTAGTGTTTTGGCAAGTTACACAGAGGTCATAGATTTTTAGATTTAGAGATACAGCACGGAAACAGGCCCTTCGGCCCACCGGGTCCGCGCCGCCCAGCGATCCCCGCACACTAACACTATCCTACACACACTAGGGACAATTTTTACATTTCCCCAGTCTTTGGAGTGTGGGAGGAAACCGAAGATCTCGGAGAAAACCCACGCAGGTCACGGGGAGAACGTACAAACTCCGTACAGACGGCGCCCGTAGTCAGGATCGAACCTGAGTCTCCGGCGCTGCATTCGCTGCAAGGCAGCAACTCTACCGCTGCGCCACCGTGCCGCTGGGTCTATTTTCGGATTTCATGACCCCACCAGTTCTTTGGAACCGTGTTATCATTTGTAATGGAACCAGTTGCCCCCAGGAATGAATTTGATGATGCGAATAAGGCATTGATGCTTGTGGTGCAACTGATGGATGGCCCGGTCTCTTCATGTCTCCATTAGCCACTGGAGCACACTTTAATACCCTCCCCAAATCCAAGGACACTCTTCTTCTTTCAGGGCAGTTGTCTTGCATTTCTTTCAAGTCTCGACCTTCACCTGGAGTCTGAAGCTTGGAGAGGTGCATCTCATCACCAGTACGGGAGAGTACAGAGGCAGCTTCCCCAGCCATCTGATCGGCCATTGCATTTCCCCGGGCTTCTAGAGTCTTGCATTTAAGAATAGCAGATTCTTGTGGTAGGCAAAGAGCTTCTTGAAGATCCTCGCTTCCATCCCATTTCGGACAGGCATCCCCTTCGCTGTGAGGAAAATTCTTTTCCGCTGCAACTGTGCAAAGTTGTGGGCGATTCCAAAGGAAGATATGTGGATGTTAGATGTTCTTCCTTCTGCCATCTGACATCGTTCAGCTAATGCTCATAAATCTGTTTGCTGAGCTGACGTACCCACTGGTGGTGTAGGAAGGAACTGCAGATGCTGGTTCCAAACGACGATAGACACAAAAATGCTAGAGTAACAGGCAGCATCCCTGGGGAGAAGGAATGTTCCAAGATGGCTGCGGCTCGCCCGGCAGTCTGTTTGTCTTTTTTCTTTTTTTGTCTATGTTAGTGTTAGATGTGTGTAGTCGTCTATTTTAGCTGTGTATATGTGGGCGGAGAGGGGGGTGGTTGGGGGGGAGGGTGTGGGGAACCTTTCTTTTTTTAATAAATCTCTTCCTCGGCCACGGGGCCTACCATCGCCTGGCGCGGCTCGGCCGCGGGGCCTTCCATCGCCCGGTACGGCTCGGCCGCGGGGCCTTCCATCTCCTTGCGGGGGCTGCGCGAGTCGGGAGCCTCGGCAGAAGTCGAACTATCTGTCCGTGGGAGAAGCATGGGGGAAGAGAGAAGACTTTTTTTTTTTGCCTTCCCTCAAAGTGAAGGGGTATCTGGAGGAGTCACTGTGATGGATGTTTGTGTTAAAATTGTGTGTCTTGTGTCTTTTACTCTGAACTGTTGTGGCTGCGTGGCAAATGATTTCCGTTCAATTCATTTTGAAAGACAATAAAGGTAAATCAGATTCAGAGTCAGATTCAGAATGGGTGACGTTTTGGGTCTGAAGAAAGGTCTCGACCTGAAACGTTACCCATTCCTTCTCTCCTGAAATGCTGCCCGTACTCGCTGGTAGACTACCTTTTGCTATCATCCCATGCTAACCTTAGCTGCCATCCTGGTTTGCAAACACCATAACTCACGAGGCAGGAGACATCAGTATAGAGAGTCAGGTCGGGATTTTCCAGCGGTCTCTCTGCTGCGAGGTTGGAAACGTATAAGATTATTAAGGGGTTGGACACGTTAGAGGCAGGAAACATGTTCCAATGTTGGGGGAGTCCAGAACGAGGGGGCCACAGTTTAAGAATAAGGGGTAGGCCATTTAGAACGATGAGGAAAAACCTTTTCAGTCAAAGAGTTGTGAATCTGTGGAATTCTCTGCCTCAGAAGGCAGTGGAGGCCAATTCTCTGAATGCATTCAAGAGAGAGCTAGATAGAGCTCTTAAGGATAACGGAGTCAGGGGTTATGGGGAGAAGGCAGGAACGGGGTACTGTTTGAGAATGATCAGCCATGATCACATTGAATGGCGGTGCTGGCTCGAAGGGCTGAATGGCCTCCTCCTGCACCTATTGTCTATTGTCTATTGTGTAATACATTAGATTTTAATTTGTGTTACTGATTCCTGTGTTCAAATGTTTTCTTTTGTAAATTGAAGGATATATAGATAGATAGATAGATAGAATCCCCTTGTGTCCCGCACACTGATAAACAACATGGAAATCTGAAGTTTTGTGTGTAAGTTAGCAACAGCATTATTGTTGCACACTGCCCTCTTAGATTTTTATTTCCAAAACCCCCATCAGAGTCCCTGTGTAGTTTAAAGGGGAGGGCTAATTTTAATTTTCCCCCTCGAAACTTGATGAGATTTTGTTCAGGTCTGTTTACGAAATACTCATAAGGTCCTAACGTGAGGTCCGCCTGAACCACAAAGGGAAATTAAAATGTACGCGCGTAAGTTCTGTGGGAGATCAGTTACCTGTCAGATTAATATATTATCAGAGAAAGAAACAAGTTTAGTCAGATATCAAAGGAATGCCTGAGACAATATTGCAGAGGATCCTCAAAATAACCAAGCAAATGTTTTTTTTTTGCGCAGTGTCTAAATGACTTCCTGAAAGGGAACTAGGCATCAAGGGAAAATATTTAATGTGTAGGAAGGAACTGCAGATGCTGGTTTAAACCGAAGATAGACACAAAATGCTGGAGTAACTCAGCGGGGCAGGCAGCATCTCAGGAGAGAAGGAATGGGTGACGTTTCGGGTCTGCGCCGCAGGTGTCACATGTGGCTGCGCCTAACGGCTGCGGCTCGCTGGCAGTCTGTTTGTCTTTTTTGTTTGTGTGTCGGTGTTGGGATAGTTTTTGTTTCTGTTTTTGGCTGTGTATGTGTGGGGGGGTGTGGGGGGGTGGGGTGGGGGAAACCTTTCTTTTTTTAGGTCTCTTCCTCGGGGCGCGGCTCGGCCGCGGGGCCTTCCATCGCCCGCGGGGCCTTCCATCGCCCGGCGCGGCTCGGCCGCTAGACTTAACATCGCCGGCGCGGCTCGGCCGTGGGACGTTTCAGCGCTCGGTGCGGCTCGGCCGCGGGGCCTTCCATCACTCGGTACGGCTCGGCCGCTGGACTTAACATCGCCGGTGCGGCTAGGCCGCGGGACTTAGCAGCGCCCGGTGCGGCTCGGCGGCGGGGCCTTCCATCGCCCGGTATGGCTCGGCCACGGGACGTTTCAGTGCCCGGTGCGGCTCGGCCGCGGGGCCTTCCATCCCCTTGCGGGGGCTGTGCGGGTCGGTCGCCTCGGTAGGGGTCGAGCTGTCTGTCCGTGGGGGGAAGAGAGTGGAAGTTTTGTTGCCTTCCATCACAGTGAGGGGGTGTTTGGAGTCACTGTGATGGATGTTTGTGTTGGGGTCGTGTGTCCTGTGTTCTTTTCTTTTTTGTTGTGTTCCGAATGACAATAGAGCTCTGTATTGTACTGTATTGTATTGAGACCAACAATCGGTTGTAGACAAACTACATTGAAGCAACAACCAAGAGTCATACTTATACCTTTGCTTCCTCGTGAATCTTAAGGAAATTTGGCATGTTTCTGATGACGTTTACAACTTCTACTGATGAACCATAGAAAGCATCCTATCAGGTTGAATCACAGCTTGCTTTGGGAACAGCTCTACCTAATACCGCAAGAAATTGAGAGAGTTGTATACGTAGATCAGTCTGTCACTTAGACTGGTCTCCCTACCATTGATTCCATCCACACTTCACACTGCCTCGGGAAAACAGCTAACAAAATCAAAGAATGTTTTGATCCTAGTCATTCCATCTTAATCCTGCTCCCACTGGGCAGAAGATACAAAAGCTTGAAAGCAGAACCATCAGACTCAGGAACAGTTTAGAAACATAGAAATATAGAAAATAGGTGCAGGAGTAGGCCCTTCGGCCCTTCGAGCCTGCACCGCCATTCAATATGATCATGGCTGATCATCCAGCTCAGTAACCTGTACCTGCCTTCTCTCCATACCCCCTGATCCCTTTAGCAAAAATGGCCACATCTAACTCCCTCTTAAATATAGCCAATGAACTGGTCTCAACTACCTTCTGAGGCAGAGAATTCCACAGACTCACCACTCTCTGTGTGAAGAAATGTTTTCTCATCTCAGTCCTAAAAGACTTCCCCCTTATCCTTAAGCTGTGACCCCTGGTTCTGGACTCCCCCAACACCGGGAACAATCTTCCTGCATCTAGCCTCTCCAACCCCTTAAGAATTTTATATGTTTTTATAAGATCCCCCCTCAGTCTTCTAAATTCCAGCGAGTACAAGCCTAACTTCTGAATGGCTCTCCCATAATCCAGTGTGTGGTCTCAATCTTCCAACTTACCTCATTGTGGACATTGGACTTTTTCTCAGGAACTCAGGGTGGCACGGTGGCGCAACGATGGAGTCATTGCCTTACAGCGCCAGAGACCCACGTTTCAGCCTGACGACAGGTGTTGTCTGTACAGAGTTTGTACGTTCACCCTGTGACTGGATGGGTTTTCTCAGGGTGCTATTGTTTCCTCCCACATTCCAAAGACATGCAGCTTTGTATGTTAATTGTCCGTAAATTGTCCCATTGTCCCCAGTGAGTAAGATAGAACTAGTTGACAGGTGATTGCTGGTCGACATGGACTCAGTGGGCTGAAGGGCCAATTTCCATGCTGTATCTCTAAACTAAACTGAACTCAACTAAACTAAACCAAACTAAACTAAACTAAAATGCTAGTTGAAAGATGAAACAAACTACAGAGCGGAGGTGCAGAACCTGGCGGACTGGTGCTCTGATAACAACCTGTCCCTAAATACCACCAAGACCAAGGAGCTGATCATCAACTTCCGTAGGTCACACAACGGGGAATATGTCCCGATCTTTATCAATGGGGACAGTGTGGAGAGAGTGTCCAGCTTCAAGTTTCTGGGCACTCACATTTTGGAGGACCTCACATGGTTCAATAACACTGCTGCGCTGGTCAAGAAGGCACAGCAACGACTGTTCTACCTAAGAACACTGAAGAAGTCTGGTCTACCCCAACAGCTGCTGACGACATTCTACCGCTGCACCATAGAGAGCATCCTAACACATGGCATCCCTGTGTGGTACCTCAGCTGCACGGAGGCAGAGAGGAAATCTCTTCAGCGGGCAGTCCATAGAGCTCAGAGGACCATCGGAACACAGCTACCAGCCTTGGAGGACATCTACAACACACGATGCTTCAGAAAAGCTACCAGCATTCACAAAGACTCCTCATTCCCCTGCAATAGTCTGTTCGAAATTCTACCATCGGGCAGACAATACAATACAATACAATACAATACAATACAATACAATACAATACAATACAATATATCTTTATTGTCATTGTACCCAGGGATACAACGAGATTGGGAATGCGCCTCCCATACGATGCAATAATTTAGGTAATTTAGACAGCAGCAACCCAACGAAACGAAACAGTTGTAACAGTTTTGGACAGGGTAAAGTGCAAGTTGATCTATGCGTTGTGGCCATCCGGCTCAGCAGGACCGGTTCATAGCAGCTATGGCCCTGGGGATGAAGCTGTTCCTGAGTCTGGAGGTGCGGGCATAGAAGGCCTTGTATCGTCTGCCCGATGGAAGGAGTTCGAACAGACTGTTGCAGGGGTGTGAAGAGTCTTTGTGGATGCTGGTGGCTTTTCTGAGGCATCGTGTGTTGTAGATGCCCTCCAAGTCTGGTAGCTGTGTTCCGATGGCCCTCTGAGCTCTATGGACTACCCGCTGTAGAGCTTTCCTTTCTGCCTCCGTGCAGCTGAGGTACAACACAGGGATGCCATGCGTTAGGATGCTCTCTATGGTGCAGCGGTAGAAGGTCGTCAGCAGCTGTTGGGGTAGACCAGACTTTTCAGTGTTCTTAAGTAGAACAGTCTTTGTTGTGCCTTCTTGACCAGCGCAGCAGTGTTATTGGACCATGTTAGGTCCTCCGAAATGTTAGTGCCCAGAAACTTGAAGCTGGACACTCTCTCCACACTGTCCCCGTTGATAGAGATCGGGGCATATTCCCCGTTATGTGACCTACGCAAGTTGATGATCAGCTCCTTGGTCTTGGTGGTATTTAGGGACAGGTTGTTATCCGAGCACCAGTCCGCCAGGTTCTGCACCTCCGCTCTATAGTTTGTTTCAACCCCGTTGGTGATCAGCCCGATCACCGTTGTGTCATCTGCAAACTTGATACAAGGCCTTCTACGCCCACACCTCCAGACTCAGGAACAGCTTCATCCCCAGGGCCATAGCTGCTATGAACCGGTCCTGCTGAGCCGGATGGTCACATCGCACAGTGATCCGGCACAGATCTACTTGCACTTTATTCTGTTTTAAAACTGTTCTAATTTGTTTCATTGGGTTGTTTAAATCAATACTGACTAGCTAATTAATTTATTGCATCGTATGGGAGGCGCATTCCCAATCTCGTTGTACCCCTGTACAATGACAATAAAGATATATTGTAAACTAAACTAAACTAAACTAAACTAATCTACTCTAATCCAAACTATGCCACTGCAATGCCATAAAGTATTTTCTGCACTCTTGTATTGTTCTCTTTGCCCTGACTGTTGTACATTTGAATGATGTATAATTGTACTGATGGTTTGTGTTATCTGATTTAATTGGATAGCACACAAACAAAAGCTTTACACTGTATCTTGTGGCAGTAATAAATCAACCCAAATTAAACAAACGAAACACATCATGACTTAACAGAATAGTGTCAGAAGGTTGCAATCCGTAATGTTGGTTGTTTACACTCATTAAAACAAGGAGTAAATTGGAAACCACACACAGATTCAAGGGATGTGTAGGAAAGAACTGCAGGTGCTGGTTTAAATCAAAGGTAGACACCAAATGCTGGAGTAACTCAGCAGGTCAGGCAGCATCTCTGGAGAGGAGAAATGGGTGACGTTTCGGGTTGAGACCCTTCTTCAGAATGAAGCCAGGGGAGGGGGCGGGACAGAGATAAAATGTAGTTGGAGACAGTAAGACTGGTGGGAGAACTGGGAAAGGGGGAGGGGATGGGGAGAGGGGAAAGCAAGGGCTATTTGAAATTAGAGAAGTCAATGTTCATACCGCTGGGGTGTAAGCTACCCAAGCGAAATATGAGGTGCTGTTCCTCCAATTTGCGCTGGGCCTCACTATGGCACTGGAGGAGGCCCAGGGCAGAAAGGTCAGATTGGGAATGGGAGGGGGAGTTAGAGTGCTGAGCAACCGGGAGATCAGCTAGGTTAAGGCGGACATTTGCGGAGGTGTTCAGCGAAATGATCGCCGAGCCTGCTCTTGGTCTCGTCGATGTACAGAAGTTGAAACCTGGAACAGAGGATACAGTAGATGAGGTTGGAGGAGATTGGAGGAGGTGCAAGTATATTATCCCCCATCTGGCCCTATCCCCGAACTCTACCCCCGCAACGGGCCCTATCCTCGAACTCTACCTCCGCCACTGGCCCTATCCCCGAACTCTACCCCCGCCACTGGCCCCATCCCCGAACTCTACCTCCGCCACTGGCCCTATCCCCAAACACTACCTCCGCCACTGGCCCTATCCCCAAACTCTACCCCCGCCACTGGCCCCATCCCCGAACTCTACCCCCGCCACTGGCCCTATCCCCAAACACTACCTCCGCCACTGGCCCTATCCCCAAACTCTACCTCCGCCACTGGCCCCATCCCCGAACTCTACCCCCGCCACTGGCCCTATCCCCAAACACTACCTCCGCCACTGGCCCTATCCCCAAACTCTACCCCCGCCACTGGCCCCATCCCCGAACTCTACCCCCGCCACTGGCCCCATCCCCGAACTCTACCTCCGCCACTGGCCCCATCCCCGAACTCTACCCCCGCCACTGGCCCTATCCCCAAACATTACCTCCGCCACTGGCCCTATCCCCAAACTCTACCTCCACCACTGACCCTATCCCCGAACTCTACCTCCGCTACACTGATGACTGCATCGGTGCTGCCTCCTGCACCCATGCAGAACTCACTGACTTCATCAACTTCACAACTAATTTCCATCCTGCACTCAAGTTCACTTGGATCATCTCTGACATCTCCCTACCATTTCTGGATCTCACCGTCTCCATCACTAGGGTCTCCTCGATATCCCGCAGCTCCGCTCTTGCTTCCCCTCCCCCCATTCACAACGAGGCTAGAGTCCCCCTTGTCCTCACCTTCCACCCCATCAGCCGTCGCATACAGCACATAATCCACCAACTCTTTCGCCACCTCCAACAGGATCCCACTACTGGCCACATCTTCCCATCTCCACCCCTTTCTGCTTTCCGCAGAGACCGTTCCCTCTGCAGCTTCATGGTCAACTCGTCCCTTCCCACCCAAACCACCCCCTCCACAGGTACTTTGGAGTACCCGCCCCCTCCCCTGACATCAGTCCGAAGAAGTGTCTCGACCGGAAACGTCACCCATTCCTTCTTTCCAGAGATGCTGTCTGACCCGCTGAGTTACTCCAGCATTTTGTATCTACCGGCAAATTCAAGGGAGATGGTTTATGTTTGTTTTTATAGACTCCCACCCTGTGGATTTTCAAGCGCAGTTGTTTACAGTCAGGGAATGTGTAGCAGGTTGATGGTACATTGGAGTGGGGAAAGAACCTGATTAAAATCAGTCAAGGTACCATCATCCTTGGTACAATTTATGAATAAGGGGTAGGCCATTTAGAACGGAGATGAGGAAAAACCTTTTTCACTCAGAGAGTTGTGAATCTGTGGAATTCTCTGCCTCAGAAGGCAGTGGAGGCCAATTCTCTGGATGCTTTCAAGAGAGAGCTAGATAGAGGATAAGGATAGCGGAGTCAGGGGGTATGGGGAGAAGGCAGGAACGGGGTACTGATTGTGAATGATCAGCCATGATCACATTGAATGGCGGTGCTGGCTCGAAGGGCCGAATGGCCTACTCCTGCATCTATTGTCTATTGTCTATTGTCTATTGTCTATTGTCTATTGTCTATTGTCTATTGTCTATTGTCTATTGTCTATTGTCTATTGTCTATTGTCGATTGTCTATTGTCTATTGTCTATTGTCGATTGTCTATTGTCTATTGTCTATTGTCTATTGTATATTGCCCTCTTGTGCAAACAAAAGGTGTAAGGAAGAAAATCAGAAGTTGATGATCCATCTCAATGTTGAATGTGAATTAGAAGGATCGACTGGAGATGAGAGTCAAAATGGGGCAGAATTTGGGACGGTGGGAGAGGTGCACCCTCTGAATGGTTTGCAGTAACCTGGTCATCAGCTGTCAGGTGCCTTCAGTGTCACCATCTCAAGCACAGATGTGGCCCATGCTCTGCTCCTGGTTAATCTGACCTGATTTCCTGCCTTCACCATTGATTTCCTCCCCCTAGATTTCACAAAACACCCCTTATTCTGTCCTCACACCCCTCTTCCTGGTAGTCTCTGTCATAAGATCATACAGCTTTGAAACAGGCCCTTTGGCCAACATTGTCCATGCCAGCCAAGATGCCCCATCTAAACTAATCCCATTTACCTGCATTTGGCCCACATCACTCTAAACCTTTCCAATCCAAGTATCCAAGTTCATATCCTAATGGCTTCTAAATATTGTTATTCTACCTCCCTCAGCTACTTCCTCTGGCAGCTTATTACGCATATCCACCACACTCTGTGTGAAATCGTTGCCCCTCAGGTTCCTTTTAAATCTTTCCCCTCTCATCTTAAACCTATTTCTTGTTTTCCTCATCCTGTGAAAAAGACTCTGTGCAACTACCCTTTCTATTCATTCATGATTTCATACACCTCAATAAGACCACCCCTCAGTCTCCTTCACACCAAGGAATAAAATTCTAGCCTGCACAACCTCTCTTTTTGTAGCTCAGGCCCTCAAGTCCTGACAAGACTCTCGTAAATCTTCTCTGCACCCATTCCAGCTTAATGGCATTATTTCCTATCGCAGGATGGCTAAAACAGAACACAACAGCACAAGTGTAGTCTCACCAATGTTATATACAACTGTAACATCTCACCAATGGTAACATCTCACCAACTGTAACCTCTTTCCCAGGATGGGGAAAACAAGAAATAGAGGGCGTAGGTTTAAGATGAGAGGGGAAAGATTTAAAAGGAACCTGAGGGGCAATGATTTCACACAGTGTGGTGGATATGCGTAATAAGCTGCCAGAGGAAATTTGTCTACTCCATTTCAAGCATGCCAAAAGCCTTCTTCACCAACCTATATACTTGTGATGACACTTTCAGAAGGCTATGTACTTGTATGTTCGAATCCCTCTGCTCTCTGCAAGTCACTGTGAAGGTCCTGCCCTGGTTCGATTTCTCAAAATGCAACGTATCACACTTATCTTAATTAGCCATCCCTCCGCCCATTTGCTCAGTTGATCAAGATCTCACTGTAATTCTTGATGACCACGTTCACTGTCTATGACACCCCCTATTTTAGTGTCAACTACAGATAGGCACAAAAAGCTGGGGTAACTCAGCGGGTCAGGCAGCATCTCTGGAGAGAAGGAATGGGTGACGTTTCGGGTTGAGACCCTTCTTCAGACCCGAAACGTCACCCATTCCTTCTCTCCAGAGATGCTGCCTGTCCCGCTGAGTTACTCCAGCTTTTTGTGTCTATCTTTGGTTTAGACCAGCATCTGCAGTTCCTTCTTACACATTAGTGTCAACTGCAAACTTTTAATCATTCTTTGTACATGTTTTAATTTGATGAGACCTGATAAGTCGTTAGGACAAAATGTAAAGGTTAATAATGTCTAATTTCTAGATTGGAGTTTTATAAGGAAGCAAAAAATAAATGATGTTGGCTTAATTTTCCTGGTTTATATATTTGTCATACAACAACATTTTACTTATTTCCGTATGGATCTTTAGAGAAGATAGGACATCACGTGAACTGGCCCTTGGTCTTCAATGTCTACGCCGACCATGATACTATTTTAGATATGATCAGTCTGAAGAAGAGTCTCGACCCGAAACTTTTTTAGTCAGAGAGTTGTGAATCTGTGGAATTCTCTGCCTCAGAGGGCAGTGGAGGCCAATTCTCTGAATACATTCAAGAGAGAGTTAGATAGAGCTCTTAAGGATAGCAGAGTCAGGGGGTATGGGGAGAAGGCAGGAACGGGGTACTGATTGAGAATGATCAGCCATGATCACATTGAATGGCGGTGCTGGCTCGAAGGGCCGAATGGCCTCCTCCTGCACCTATTGTCTATTGTCTATTGTCTATTGTCACCCATTCCTTCTCTCCTGACATGCTGCCTGACCTGCTGAGTTGCTCCAGCATTTTGTGAATAAATACCTTCGATTTGTACCAGCATCTGCAGTTATTTTCTTATGATACTATTTTAAACTAATCACAACTCTCTGCATATGGTCTGTATGCCTCTGTACCCTGTTGGTTCATGTGTCTGTCTAAATTACATCCCAAACATTGCTATCAAACCTCTTGTGTTATATATTTTTTAAATTGTCTCATTAATATGCCATAAACTTTTGCTCTTTCACCTTAGAATTATACCATTCTGTATTTGACATTTCCACTCTGGAAAAAAGAAATGAGCAATCTGTACCTTCTTCCTCCTTGGATTACCGCAGTTCCAAGATATGTACCTGTTTATACAAGGAACAGGTAATTTCATCCCCTCAGTATTAACACCTACAAGAGAAAGCAACTCCTTTGAACTTTCAAAACACACTGCAACAAGGTTGAACTTTGAAATTTGATATTGTATGAAGTTTCATTAGTCCCACGTGAAACTCACAATAGTCCTTCATGTGGCAACTTCAACAGCCTGACCGCGGGACAAGACGGCAGGGGAAAATAAAAAACATTCTGGCCTTCCATCACAGTGAGGAGGTGCCTGGAGGAGTCTCACTGTGATGGATGTTTCTTTTTTTTGTTTTGTGTTGGTTTGTGATTGTGTGTGTTATTGCTTATTTTTATTGCTCTTATTGTTGGACTGTGGGTAACGGAATCTCATCCAAAAGACTTGTTTTTTTGGATGACAATGAGGGCTATTCTGATTCTGATTCTGATTCATATATAACGTAAAGAGAAAATGCTGGGAAAACTCACTCTCATCACATCCTGAGACTTACAATGTCATGTGTTGGCCAATGCTCTTGAACTCTTTCCACAACAACACAGACTCACTCTGTGTGGGAAGGAACTGCAGATGCACAAAACCGAAGATAGGCACAAAAAGCTGGAGTAACTCAGCGGGTCAGGCAGCATCTCTGGAGAAAAGGAATAGATGATGTTTTGGATCAAGACCCTTCGTCAGACTGAGAGTCAGGGGAAAAGGAAATGAGAGATATGGATGGTGATATATAGAGAGAGAGAGATATAACAAATGAATGAGATATAGAAAAAGTAACGATGATCCAAGAAAGGTGGAACCCACAATGATCCATTGTTGGCTGTGGGCTAGGTGATAACGAGTTATACAGACAGTGAAACTCAACAGGATGACAGTGAATTATTCACAAAATGCTGGAATAACTCAGCAGGTCGGGCAGCATCTCGGGAGAGAAGGAATGGGTGAAGAAGGGTCTCCTTCGTCTGAAGAAGGGTCTCGACCCGAAACGTCACCCATTCCTTCTCTCCCGAGATGCTGCCCGACCTGCTGAGTTACTCCAGCATTTTGTGAATAAATCGATTTGTATCAGCATCTGCAGTTATTTTCTTATATTTGGATGACAGTGAAGCTAGTACGACAACGACGGTGGGGGAGTTCAGAGAGAGAGGGAAGGCAAGGGTCACTTGAAGTTAGACAAATCAATATTCATAGCGCTGGGGTGTAAGCTGCCCAAGCGAAATATGTGGTGCTGTTCCTCCAATTTGAGGTTGATGAGGTTGAGATCGGTTGCCACATTTTTGGGGGGACTTCCGGGATTAAAGAGGGGGGGGGGGGGGGAGGGGGGGATGGCCGGACCACCAGTTGCTGGAAAATCAGAAGTTAACCTGTACATTTGACAAATAAATGCTCTTAACTCTCCTGACTCTTGACTCTTAATCTCCCCCACCACCATACCACTAATCTTCCTGCTAATTACAGCAGTCAATTAACATTTCAGCACATCTTTGTGATGTGAGAGGAATCCAGCGTGCCCAGGGGAAACCCACCCGGTCGGTCATCAGGAGGCCATGCAAACTCTTCACAGATGGGACATATCAATCGTACTTGCAATTTTTGTGAATTTCTCCAAGTAGTTTCGCATCATGGACTTTCCAATGAGGCAAGGCCAATTATAATGAAGCATCACGGTTTATTTTACATTTAACATATAATTGAGTATAGTTTGCAGTGAGATTTAAATTCTTCCTTCTTCATAATATCAAAATAACAAACAATAGAGCCTTTGCTTTAAAACCTACTTTCCCACTTGTCAGTAAGAATTCACAAAATGTTCTTTCTTTGAACTTAACATGAGCAATCCCTCCTCCTGAAGTTGATTCCGTGCTCTGATTTGTGGGTAGCTTCTACTCATATTTCAATATTCTAGTATCTCCAGTAGAGGCAGTTCTGTTTTAACATGATGGTTGTGCTGCTAAGAAAACTTGCATCATCTCTGACCCCTCTCACCCTGGCCACAAACTCTTTGAAGCACTTCCCTCTGGAAGGCAACTCCGGACTGTCAAAGCAGCCACAGCCAGGCATAGAAACAGTTTTTCTCCGCACGTAGTAGCTCTACTCAATAACCAAAAGTCTGTAGTCTCTTTTTGCTCTGGTTTATTTCACTCACACGTTTAAACCGTAATGTTGCATTCTTAATGTTTTAATGTTTCATGCTTTATTCTTAATTGTTACTCTATGTTCGTGTTGTTACTTGCGAGTGGAGCACCAAGGCACATTCCTTGTATGTGCACATACTTGGCCAATAAACATAAACTTATTCATCATAGAAAATGGTTTTAATAAAATCAATTGTGTCAATGGAGATTAAGAGGCTAAAGAGGCTGAAGGTTCAGACTCTCAATGATAAAGTTATTTCTTCTGCAGGATTTTCAAAAACAAAGGATTTTTTTAATAGCCCAAAGTTTATTTTTATTACTGCAAGCTAAAAATACTAAAGGCTATATGTTACATTGCTGGATGGAGTGAATGCTATTCAGTTTCTATGGCCACCGGTGGAAAGATTGATTGAATGTGTTCTTAGACAATAGACAATAGGTACAGGAGGAGGCCATTCGGCCCTTCGAGCCAGCACCGCCATTCAATGTGATCATGGCTGATCATGCATAATCAGGACCCCGCTCCTGCCCTCTCCCCATACCCCCTGACTCCGCTATCCTTAAGAGCTCTATCTAGCTCTCTCTTAAATGCATTCAGAGAATTGGCCTCCACTGCCTTCTGAGGCAGAGAATTCCACAGATTCACAACTCTGACTGAAAAGGTTTTTCCTCATCAACGTTCTAAATGGCCTACCCCTTATTCTTAAATTGTGGCCCCTCGTTCTGGACTCCCCAACATTGGGAACATGTTTCCTGCCTCTAACGTGTCCAACCCCTTAATAATCTTATACGTTTCGATAAGATCTCCTCTCATCCTTCTAAATTCCAGTGTATACAAGCCTAGTCGCTCCAGTCTTTCAACATATGACAGTCCCGCCTTTCCGGGAATTAATCTAGTAAACCTATGCTGCACACCCTCAATAGCAAGAATCCTATGCTGCAAGCCCTCAATAGCAAGAATTGGAAGACAATGCCGTCTAGTTACTGCAGGGAGAGTACTGCAAACTTTCCTCAGACTGTTTTATTCTGTGACAGCTTTTTTTCTGCTGTCAATTTCCAAATTAACTTTTAAATGCATTAATGTTCTCTAATTTTCATTCGAAATTGTGTTGTAACCATTTTGGTCAACATTATACAAAATAGCTTTTCCTAATTCATCAGTCACGTTGTGTACAATTTGCCTGATGGAAGAGTCAAGATTCAAGAGTGTTTTATTGTCATGTGTCCAGAAATGGAACAATGCGATCCTTACCTGCAGCAGCACAAGTGGTATGCAAACATAATATTTAGTAGATACCATTATAAGAACAAAAAGGGTCAATAAATTAAAATATATACAGACAATAGACAATAGACAATAGGTGCAGGACTAGGCCATTCGGCCCTTCGAGCCAGCACCGTCATTCACCGTGATCATGGCTGATCATGCACAATCAGTACCCCGTTCCTGCCCTCTCCCCATATCCCTTGACTCCGCTATCATTAAGAACTCTATCTAACTCTCTTTTGAAAACATCCAGAGAATTGGCTTCCACTGCCTTCTGAGGCAGAGAATTCCACAGCTTCACAACTCTCTGAGTGAAAACGTTTTTCCTCATCTCCGTTCTAAATGGCCTACCCCTTATTCTTAAACAGTGGCCCCTGGTTCGGGACTCCTGTTGATAGTGCATAAACAAAAACAAAGCCCCTAGTCCCTGGTGCAATCAAGGCAGTTCATTGTTCGGAGTTTGTCATGTTCAATAAAATATTGGTTGTTGGGAAGAAGCTATTCCTGAACCTGGTTGTTTCAGTTCCAGAAGAACTATCTGCAGTTTTTTTGTTTCATTGATGTGCTGTAGTCCCCTGCAACAGTATGGAGTTGTAGAGTCATACAATATTGAAATAGGTCCTTCAGTCCACCCCTTCCTTGTTATTATCAAGTACCCATTGGTACTAATCCCATTTGCCACTGCTTGGTGTTTAGACTTTTATGCTTTGGAGATTGAAGTGATTATGTAGAGGCATCTTCAATGTTGCCTGGGAATACCTGCCATCACTCCACTCTGTGCGTTCCAAACTTGTTTCCCGGCGTGTGGCTCGCCGGGAGTATTCCAGCGAGCGGGACTAAGCCCGACAGCAGACCCGGCCGAGGATTCCCTCAGCAAGGACGGAGGACCCACCTGACAGGCCCAGCTTGCCCACTGCAGGCCCTGAACCCACCCCCGAGCCACCGTTGTCGATGGGACCCGCTCCGTCGAGAGCGAGGAGGGACCCACAAGCAATTGGCGAGGGTGAGGGGACCATCGGGAGCGAGTAGGGCTATGAGAATGAGGTGGTCCACCCAGGGGTCGCTGAGAACGATGGGGAACTGTTCGGATCACCTTTGTAACTTTGTGTTTGTGCCAAAACATGGCAACACTTGGGTACAGCCCAGGTGAGGTCTGCCACATGATTTACCTGGTTGTGTGCAAAACAAAGCATTTACACTGTGCATATGTACATTTATATGTACATGTGTACATTTATATGTGCATGTGTACATTTATATGTGCATGTGTACATTTACACTGTACATGTGTACATTTATATGTACATGTGTACATTTACACTGCACATGTGTACACTTATATGTACATGTGTACATTTATATGTACATGTGTACACTTATATGTACATGTGTACACTTATATGTACATGTGTACATTTACACTGTACATGTGTACACTTATATGTACACGTGTACATTTATACGTACACGTGTACATTTATATGTACATGTGTACACTTATATGTACATGTGTACACTTATATGTGCATGTGTACATTTACACTGTACATGTGTACACTTATATGTACACGTGTACATTTATATGTGCATGTGTACATTTATATGTGCATGTGTACATTTACACTGTACATGTGTACACTTATATGTACATGTGTACATTTATATGTGCATGTGTACATTTACACTGTACATATGTACATTTATATGTACATGTGTACATTTACACTGCACATGTGTACACTTATATGTACATGTGTACATTTACACTGTACATATGTAAATTTATATGTGCATGTGTACATTTACACTGTACGTGTACATTTACACTGTACATGTGTACACTTATATGTACATGTGTACACTTATATGTACATGTGTACATTTACACTGTACATGTGTACACTTATATGTACACGTGTACATTTATACGTGCATGTGTACATTTATACGTACATGTGTACATTTACACTGTACATTTACATGTGACAATAAAGTATCATTGAAAGTATCATTGAAACTCCAACCATCCTTTTCATTTAAAAAATATCTTCTTTACGTCTTCTTCATATTCCCTCAATAGTTTGTACAAGATGCTATAAAGTGGATCTTTAACATTTCTATGTGACCAGGATCGTCGCCCGTCAACCCAAACTTCAACTTTGGAGGTAGACAATTCTCACTTTGCAAGTATATGGTCCTTTCAACTTCAATTCCGTGTTGCGTTGAAATGAAGGTAGAATTTCCAATTAATTAAATTCTGTTGTTGAAGTCCCATTTCCATAGGTTGATATGCTGAGTGGGAAGTAGCCTATAACTTAATCAGTCATTTAATATCGCTCAAAATGTGCAAAACTTTCAGTGATCTGATTAATTGAACAGCATGATAAAATAGACTGAAATCTTTCCTGGGGAATATAGTGAAAAATCCCAAACACAGCAGAAATAATTTTATTTTCTTTAGGGATTTTATCATAAAAATTGAAGAGAATAAATGCCACCTAAAGTCTGATTTCTGTTTTAAATGCAGTCTCTTCTGATGCAGTACCGTTTCGAGCGTCTTATCTTTCCTATATTTGATAATGCAAGGGCTTCCATCTTCTCAAGACAAATACTATCTTATGGCACTAATTTAAAGAAGCATAAGGGATTTCTCCCAATATACGAGGAAATATTTATTTGACAACCAATATCAGTAACAAAAACAGATGATCTGGTCATTGTCACATTGATGCTTGCAAGAACTTATCGAGTGCATTTTTCATACTGTAGTTACTCTACGTTAAAGTATCTTATTGAGTACAAAGATTTCGAGGAATGCTAATCTCTATAAAGACATTATATAAATCCTGGTTCTACTTTCTTTAGCTTTACTACCAGCCAAAGTTGTGTTAGTCAACATACCTAGCCAAAGGTGGGCAGTGGGCAAGTCCTAAATGGGACTTGTATGGGAGTTGGACGACCCCGCCCCCACGATGTCTCCACTGTCTTGTGTGCATGCCACATGTACAGTCGGCAAGTCGTTGGTTCCAGCGGCTTTAGGGCTTGTCTACGTAGCATGTGAAGCCTGGGTTCGGCAGATTGCGAGGAGGAAACCACCAGAAGGTTCAACGGGCAGAAAGACGATCCCAGCAAAGCGCCGTGGAGCGCAAACAGGGCAGAGTGAGATACGTGGGACACTTCTGACCATCCACTGCATCCTAACCTGTCCCCAGCTGTCCCCACTATGTCTTGCTGTTGGAACCCGATAGGCCGGGACGAGAGAGTGAGGCCGATGATCTGTGCAACTCCCCCTCACTTAAACCCAAGTCAAGCGCAAGTCGTGACCAACCCCATACCGTGCAAACTCAAGTCATGTGGCAATGGGAGAGTGGCGAAGCAGCAGGTGTGGATACACTGGAAGCTGTAGTCACAAACCTGCACACAGGTGGCCCAGGGCATAGGGTTGCCCTCTACTGGACCGAAGCAGCAGTGGAGTTCGGCAGTCCCCTGGGTGTCTGAGCAGCCATCTTTAGGATTCGCTCTGCTCACCTCCATGGAGGAAGGGGCTAGAAAAGGTGCCTCAAACATAGCCTGCTTCACGTCACCTTGGCCAGCGTACCGCGGCTGGCAGCGATCCCAATCAGCGGTCGAAATAATAATTAAAAACAAGTTGAAGGTGGTCAACCTTGGCACGTGGAACGTGTGAACCCTGCTGGACAACATCAAGGCAGATAGATGCACTGCAGAGGCCCAGAGGAAACGCACCGCGCGCAAGGCCCGGGCTACCTCCACTTCCACTGCAGCACCCATCCACTTGTGTCCTACGTGTGGGCGTGCCTTCCGGGCCCGGATTGGCCTCACCAGTCACTTCCGGACCCACAGTCACCAATCCTCCAACTGAAAGTGAAGTCATGGTCATCTTCCAACCCGAAGGACGAACAACAACACCTAGCCAAACAGTGAGAATGCAACAAAATAGTTTCAGCACTTCTGGGCATGGGACAAAAAGGGAGTATCCAAAATTATCAATCATTTCTGCTAGAAAATCTAAATGCTGAGGTTCAATTGAGATAAAATATGACTAATCTACACAATTAATATACACCGATCAGCCAAAACATTATGACCTGATGAGCCAAACCATTATGACCACCTGCCTAATATGCTGTTGGTCCTCCCGTGACCACCATTAACATTTTCTGTGACTTGTGCCACAGTCGACCTTCTGTCGGTTCGGACCAGACGGGATAGCCTTCGTTGCCCTCGCACATCGATGAGTCTTGGGCGCCCAACACCCTGTCGCCGGTTTGTGGTTTGTCCCTCCTCGGACCACTGTCGGTAGGTACTCACCACTGCTGACCGGGAGCACCCCACAAGCCTTGCCGTTTCAGAGATGCTCTGACCCAGTCGTCTGGCCATAACAATTTGGCCCTTGTCAAAATCGCTCCTGCCCATTTCTCCTGTATCCAACACATCAACTTCAAGAACTGACTGTTCACTTGCTGCCTAATATATCCCACCCCTTGACAGGTGCCATTGTAACAAGATAATCAATGTTATTCACTTCGCCTGTCAGTGGTCATAATGTTTTGGCTGATCGGTGTATGAGCAACAGTTTAAAATAATTACTCATTTAAGGCACAGGAAAGTGGTGGACATTGCCCTGTCCAACATGGCCTACACGATCTCCTGGTTGCTAAACATTTTAACTCCCCCTCCCATTCCCACACTGACCTTTCTGTCCTGGGCCTCCTCCACTGGCAGTGAGGCCACATGCACATCGGAGGAACAGCACCTCATATTTTGCTTGGGCAGCTTACAGCCCAGGGGTATGAATATTGATTTCTCCAATTTAAAGTAACCCCTGTATTTCCTCTCTCTCCGCACCTCTCCCACCATGGTCGTCCTGCCAGTTCCACTGTTCCCATCCATAAACCCCTTCGTTATCACCTCATTCACAGCCAACAATGAACCAATGTGGGCTCCATCTTTCCTTGGTCATCGGTGGCGGCTCGGATTTGTTCTGAACCTTTTCATACCTCTAGTTTCCCTTTCCCGTGACTCTCAGTTTGATGAAGGGTTTCAACACGAAATGTCACCCATTCCTTTTCTCCAGAGATACTGCCTGATCCACTGAGTTACTCCAGCATTCTGTACCTATCTACAGGATTCAACCCGCCCACTATTGAAGGGATCTACAGGAAACACGACCTCAAGAAGGCAGATACCATTCCAAAGACCCACACAGCTCTGGCCACACACTCATCTCACTGCGATCATCAAGGAGAAGGTGCAAGAGTCTGAGAACCATTACCTCCAGGTTCAGGATCAGCTACAGGATCAACATTCAGGCCCCTGAACCAAGCTGTGCAACCCTAACCACAACCCTATCTCAGCAATAAACTACTATGGACTTTGTATGAGTTGCACTATGTGATTTGTTTGCACTATTATGGTTTGGTTACCTAGTATTATTGATAATTTATTGCATTATTGATTATTGGATATTTATTTGTCATGTTATTGCATTAATGTGACCATAACGCTGCCATGGGTCAGAATTTCGCCCTTCTGTTCCTGGTGCGTCTGACAATTAAATATTAATACTTCAAGTAGCCCTTGCTTTCCCTCTCTCTCCATCCCCTCCCCCTTCCCAATTCTCCCACCAGTCTTACTGTCTCCGATTAGTTTAGAGATACAGCGCAGAAACAGGCCCTTTCGGCCCACCGGGTCCGCGTCGACCAGCGATCCCTGCACATTAAGGATAGCGGAGTGAGGGGGTATGGGGAGAAGGCAGGAACGGGGTACTGATTGAGAGTGATCAGCCATGATCGCATTGAATGGCGGTGCTGGCTCGAAGGGCTGAATGGCCTACTCCTGCACCTATTGTCTATTGTCTATTGTCTATTAACACTATCCCCACTAGGAACATTTTTCTTTTACATTTACCAACCCAATCAACCTACAAACCTGTACGTCTTTGGACTGTGGGAGGAAACCGAAGATCTCGGAGGAAACCCACGCAGGTCACGGGGAGAACGTACAAACTCCGTACAGATAGCACCCGCAGTCGGGAAAGTACCCGGGTCTCCGGAACTGCATTCACTGTAAGGCAGCAACTCTACCGCTGTAGCACCCTGACTACATTCTATCTCTGTACCGCCCACTCCTCTAACACCAGTCTGAAGAAAGGTCTCGACCCGAAACGTCACCCATTCCTTCTCTCCAGAGGTGCTGCCTGACCCGCTGAGTTACTCCAGCATTTTGTGTCTGTTATTGACAGCCATGGTTATTATTGTCTCTTGTGTTGAGACGGGTCTGTGTTGAGGTTGACAGAGGTTGAGCAGAGATCCTGGCAAGTGTCACAAGCAGAGACTTGAAACAGAGCATCTGTTCCCACTGGAGCACAAACGGCCACCAGAGTTAAAAGCACATTGTTAAAATGAGAAAGTATCTCAGTGGAGTGAGCATCTATATTTTTTTAGAAACATAAAAACATTGAAAATAGGTGCAGGAGTAGGCCATTGGTCCCTTCGAGCCAGCACCGCAATTCAATATGATCATGGCTGATCATCTAGAATTCAGTACCCCATTCCTTCTTTCTCCCCATATTCCTTGATTCCATTAGTTCAAGAGCTATATCCAACTCTCTCTTGAATACATCATTTTAATTAATGATTCGGCATGAAATGGGCATCACTGTAAGACAATCACTCGGACACCAAGAACTGAGAGAGGAGAAAGCTGGGGCTTTGGAAGATGTACCATAAGCAATGGCTGGCACAGAGACTATTGATAATTTTAAGGACAGATGATAGACTCGCAAAGCAGGGTCACAAGAGGCCAGTTTTGGATGCTTTAGTAAAACACAATAGACGTGATGAGCAAAATGATTTACTTCTACATTGAATGTCATTATTGGTCCAAGGGAGAGTCAGTGGATGTGGTGTACCTCGACTTTCAGAAAGCCTTCGACAAGGTACCACATAGGAGATTAGTGGGCAAAATTAGGGCACATGGTATTGGGGGTAGGGTACTGACATGGATAGAAAATTGGTTGACAGACAGAAAGCAAAGAGTGGGGATAAATGGGTCCCTTTCGGAATGGCAGGCAGTGACCAGTGGGGTACCGCAAGGTTCGGTGCTGGGACCCCAGCTATTTACGATATACATTAATGACTTAGACGAAGGGATTAAAAGTACCATTAGCAAATTTGCAGATGATACTAAGTTGGGGGGTAGTGTGAATTGTGAGGAAGATGCAATAAGGCTGCAGGGTGACTTGGACAGGTTGTGTGAGTGGGCGGATACATGGCAGATGCAGTTTAATGTAGGTAAGTGTGAGGTTATTCACTTTGGAAGTAAGAATAGAAAGGCAGATTATTATCTGAATGGTGTCAAGTTAGGAGGAGGGGGAGTTCAACGAGATCTGGGTGTCCTAGTGCATCAGTCAATGAAAGGAAGCATGCAGGTTCAGCAGGCAGTGAAGAAAGCCAATGGAATGTTGGCCTTCGTAACAAGAGGAGTTGAGTATAGGAGCAAAGAGGTCCTTCTACAGTTGTACCGGGCCCTGGTGAGACCGCACCTGGAGTACTGTGTGCAGTTTTGGTCTCCAAATTTGAGGAAGGATATTCTTGCTATGGAGGGCGTGCAGCGTAGGTTCACTAGGTTAATTCCCGGAATGGCGGGACTGTCGTATGTTGAAAGGCTGGAGCGATTGGGCTTGTATACACTGGAATTTAGAAGGATGAGGGGGGATCTTATTGAAACATATAAGATAATTAGGGGATTGGACACATTAGAGGCAGATAACATGTTCCCAATGTTGGGGGAGTCCAGAACAAGGGGCCACAGTTTGAGAATAAGGGGTAGGCCATTTAGAACGGAGATGAGGAAGAACTTTTTCAGTCAGAGGGTGGTGAAGGTGTGGAATTCTCTGCCTCAGAAGGCAGTGGAGGCCAGTTCGTTGGATGCTTTCAAGAGAGAGCTGGATAGAGCTCTTAAGGATAGCGGAGTGAGGGGGTATGGGGAGAAGGCAGGAACGGGGTACTGATTGAGAGTGATCAGCCATGATCGCATTGAATGGCGGTGCTGGCTCGAAGGGCTGAATGGCCTACTCCTGCACCTATTGTCTATTGTCTATTGTCTATTGGAGGGAGAGGCTTGAAAAGAGTATTAATGAGTAAATTTGTATTTGATCATTTGCAGAAATTCTGGTGGCATGGCCTGGTGAGACAGTGAAGGGGGGTTGGCTCAGTGTTTTCTTTCTGTTGGGGAGATTCCCAATCAGCTCTCAGCTCAGTTTTGGAAATACCCAAACATTCGTCCTTCCAATCCAAAATTAGTTGATGAGGAGCATTTTTGCTCAAATTACAAATCGAGAGGTAGTGATTAAAAATAGATCTAACATGTTAATTACTTGATATGACAATGCCATATTTGTGGAAAGTAAGGTACAAAATGGCAGGGTTTAGTGATTTTTGTAATATTTTGGGTTGCAACACTCAGTCCGTGTATATTCAACAGTCTGCAAGTGTGAAGAGACTCTACTTTGTATTCTCGCTAATGGGGAATCCAATAGAAATCAACACAAAGGGATTTTTTCCTGAGACTCATTGCAGTATTGTTTGCATTCTGCCCTGTCTCGTATCCTACCTCTTTAGAACAGCACTGCAATGTCTGTGCTGTACATGATGCCACGTTAAACTAATATCTGCCTGCACGTGATCCATATTCCTCCATTCTGCACATAACCATGTCCCTGTAGTGAGTCCAGACGAGTGGTTTTATCTGAATCCTTTATTAGTATCAAACCCGTAACAAACGCGACAGACTTCTTCCTGGACAAACACTACTTCACTTACTAATCTAATCTCTCTAATCTGGTTTGGCGCCAAGCATTTAAATACCCCGCGCTTCCTCACCCCGTGACCGTAATCCAATCCGAGGGTTCTATTACCTGGCCAATCCCTATGTCCCTACATGACCCCCCCCAGAACCCTCGAAACCATACCTCACGGGCGGCCGAACCTCCCGCCCAGAACGTGTACGGATGGGGGAAACCGATACCCCCAGTGTGACAGGAGGCGGGGGGGACGCCGCCGCTGGAGGCGATGGGAGGTTCACCGGAGCGGCGGGTGCAGGTGACGTGGGGCACTTGATGAACAACGGCAGCCCGGGACCAACCATAGGCGGCGGAGGCCCAAAAGGTGGTAAACTGGGCGCCGCTGACGGGACCAGTCGAGCAGCCACAGGCCGGCCCCGGCGCGGCGGCTGAGCCACCGACACGGGGAGGTCCTGGTCTAAATGGGCCGGCTTGAGACGGGACACTGAAACCAGCTCCTGACGATTTCCTACCTGCAAGGTGAAGGTTACAGTCCCTCTTTTGAGCACCTGGAACGGGCCCTGGTAAACCGGCTGCAGAGGGGGACGGTGGCAATCCTTCCGAAGAAACACGAAATCACAGCTCCGCAATTCCGAAGGAACGTGAACTGCTGTGCTTCCGTGACTAGAGGTGGGGACTGGAGCCAGAGAACCCACCCGTTCCCGGAGGGAGCCCAAGACTGACGTGACGGATGGCGGCAAGGCGGGAGTGGGAGGGAGAATATCGCCCGGCACCCGCAGGGGCGAACCGTAGACGAGCTCGGCCGAAGATGTGCCCAGTTCCGCCCGCGGGGCCGTACGGATGCCGAGGAGGACCCAAGGCAGCTGGTCAGCCCAATCGTAGCCAGTCAGGCGAGCACAGAGGGACGCCTTCAGCTGCCGATGGAAACGCTCAACCATCCCGTTGGCTTGGGGATGATAGGCGGTGGTCTGCTGTAATCGAGCACCATAAAGCTGCGCCAGCGCGGCCCAGAGAGACGAGGTGAACTGGGCTCCCCGATCTGTAGTAATAATAGCCGGGACCCCGAAACGAGCCACCCAATGCAACGCCAGGGCCCGTGCACAGGAGGCCGCCGAGGTGTCCGACAATAGGAGCGCCTCCAGCCAACGAGTGAACCGATCAACCACCGTCAGTAGATGAGTGTAACCCCTAGAATAGGGCAATGGACCCACCAAATCCACATGGATGTGGAAAAAACGGTCGGGGGGAACCTCGAATGTCTGGTGCGGGGGCTGGACATGACGATGGACTTTGGAGGTCTGGCACGGAATGCAGGCGCGTGCCCAGGCTGCCACCTGCTTTCGCAGGCCATGCCAGACAAACCGGTCGGCCACCATGGCTGAAGTCGCCCTGATGGACGGATGTGCCAGACCATGAATGGCCTCAAAAACCTTACGCCGCAGAGCGGCCGGCACCACCGGGCGAGGGCGTGGGAGAGTAACGTCGCACCACAACTTGGTACCTGTGGGGCCACACGCCACCTGTTCTAAACGCAGTCCCGAGGTTGTGGAGGCGTACACCGCAGCAGTTCCTTCCAGGCGCTGAGCCTCCGCTAGCTCCTGGAAATCCACATGTTTACCAACCACGGCTACGGAGGGAATGGCCGGCCGGGACAGGGCATCAGCAACGGCATTCAACCTACCCGCAATATGACGGACATCGGTCGTGAACTCCGAAATGAGGGTTAGGTGCCGCTGCTGGCGAGCCGACCATGGATCAGAAACCTTAGCGAAAGCGAATGTCAAAGGTTTGTGATCCGTGTAGGCCACGAAAGAACGGCCTTCTAAAAAGTAGCGGAAGTGCCGGACTGCTAAATAAAGGGCCAGGAGCTCCCTATCGAACGCACTGTACTTGAGCTCCGCTCGAGAGAGCTGCCGGCTGAAAAACGCAAGAGGCTGCCATTCACCGTCAACCTGCTGCTCCAAAACCCCACCCACTGCCACGTCTGAGGCGTCCACCGTCAGAGCTGTGGGGGTGGAGGAGCGCGGGTGCACCAGCATGGTGGCATTGGCGAGGGCCTGTTTGACCGCAACAAAAGCCGTCTCCGCAGCTACGGACCATACCAACTCCGCGGGGTTACCTGCGAGACACTGAAAAAGGGGACGCATAACCCGAGCTGCTGCAGGCACGAACCGATGATAAAAATTGACCATGCCCACAAATTCCTGCAAGCCCTTGATGGTAGTCGGGCGGGGGAAAGAGCGGACCGCGTCCACCTTAGCTGGTAAGGGAGTGGCCCCGGCCGGAGTAACCCGATGACCCAAAAAATCCACCGCGGACAGGCCGAATTGGCACTTGTCCGGATGGAGAATCAGGCCATGGTCTTGCAGCCTCTGGAACACCGTGCGGAGGTGGACCAAGTGCTCCTGGACCGAACGGCTGGCAATCAATATATCGTCTAGATAAATAAAGACGAACGGCAACCCTCGACCCACCCGGTCCATCAGACGCTGGAATGCCTGAGCTGCATTTTTAAGGCCGAAAGGCATACGCAACCACTCAAACAGTCCGAACGGGGTGATGGTCGCTGTTTTCGGAATATCCGGCGGGTGGACCGGGATCTGATGGTATCCCCGCACCAAATCAATTTTTGAAAATATTGTAGCCCCCTCCAGGCTAGCTGAAAAGTCCTGAATGTGTGGAATCGGGTAGCGGTCCGGCCGTGTTGCCACGTTGAGTCTACGGAAGTCACCACATGGTCTCCACCCCCCAGATGCTTTGGAAACCATGTGCAAAGGGGATGCCCACGGACTACTTGAAGGCCGAATGATTCCCAACCTCTCCAAGTTTAGGAACTCCTCTCGCGCCCTGGCCAGCTTGTCGGGTGGAAGGCGCCGTGCCCGGGCAAAAACCGGCGGCCCTTCGGTTGGAATGAAATGGACGACCCCGTGCTTCTCCGAAGGTGAATCAAAACGCTGGACGAGGAGCTGCGGGAAATCGGCCAGGACCGCATCGAACTGACCGGGAGCCGTGGTAATGGACTGGATGACTAGGCTGGGTGGGGCGGCGCTTGTAGAAGCCTCTGGCCCAGTATCCCGAGGCCGTACATCAGCCAAGGGTTGTAGGCCCCTCCCTCGGACGTCTGCGACCAAGGAAAACGCCCATAGGAAATCCGCCCCCAATATGGCCTGGCCCACATCCGCAACGATGAATTCCCAACGGTAAGTCCTGGACTCGAAGGACAAGGACATGGTCCTTTTACCGTACGTACGGATGGTGCTACAATTCACTGCAATTAGGGGCGGGCCCTTTTCCCCCACTCGAACTTCACAGTCATAGGGGGGCACAATACTTACGACCGCTCCCGTATCCACCAGGAAAACGATCCCGGTACTCTGATCCGTAGCGTAGAGGCGGTGGTTACGGCCAACCGAGACTGCCTCTACAGTCGATCGGCCCCGGCGTTTCCCGGAAACGAACACGGGGATCTACAGCTTCGTGCCTCGCTGCCCCACCGCCGATGGAAAGAGCACCAGCCACGCCTATCCGGCTCTGTTGGTCGAGCCCGCTGCCAATGAACAGGCGCCGCCGCCCTCTCTTGGCGGGCCGGCTGCGCAATAGCGGCCGATGCATCGCTCTCCCGGCCGCACCCCCGACTACCGCTGGGCCTCGAGACCCGGTTAACGGAGCCGTCTCGGGCGTTGCGTTCCCTCACGAGCGTGTCTGCCTTCTCGGCGAACGCTACCGGCTCTTCAAAAGGGACGTCCGCCAACACCAACCTGACGTCCCCAGGTAGCTTCTCCCGGAAGGCCGCCTCAAATATCATGCATGGCTGATGGTCGCCCGCCAAAGCCAGCATCTCGGACATCAGCTCCGACGGCAGCCGCTGCCCCAGGTCTGGCAAATGGAGGAGCTTCAGAGCCCGCTGGCTCTGGGCCCAGCCGAAGGTCCGCAGCAGGAGCTTCTTAAGCCCCACGTACTGGTCCGTTTGGGGTGGACTGGTCAGGTATCGGCTGACCCGCGCAGCCACCTCCGCCTGCAGACAGCTCACCACATGATGGTACTTCTCCTGGTCTTCCTCCACCTTCTTGAGATGGAACTGTGACTCTGCCTGCACAAACCACAGGTGCGGCTGATGGGCCCAGAACGGCGGTAGATGGATTTCGCCCGCGCTCGCTCCTGCCTGCGACATGCTGCTGCTTTCTTCCAACGTTCGAGGTCACCAATGTAGTGAGTCCAGACGAGTGGTTTTATCTGAATCATTTATTAGTATCAAACCCGTAACAAACGCGACAGACTTCTTCCTGGACAAACACTACTTCACTTACTAATCTAATCTCTCTAATCTGGTTTGGCGCCAAGCATTTAAATACCCCGCGCTTCCTCACCCCGTGACCGTAATCCAATCCGAGGGTTCTATTACCTGGCCAATCCCTATGTCCCTACATCCCTATCTAATCATAATCATAACCATACTTTATTAGCCAAGTATGTTTTGCAACATACGAGGAATTTGATTTGCCATACAGTCATACCAATAAAAAGCAACAGAACACACAAAATACATTTTAACATGAACATCCACCACAGCCACTCCTCCACATTCCTCACTGTGATGGAAGGCGAAAAAAAGTTCAATCTCTTCCCTTCTTTGTTCTCCCGCAGTTGGGGGCCTCGAGCCTTCCGTTGACGGGACGATCTTGGCTCCCGTAGCCTCTGCATCGGGGCGATCAAGCTCCTGCATCGGGGCGGGGGGGGGAATCTCAGCTCCCCCACGCCGGGCGATCGGACACCGGGTCGGGTCTAGTTGAACCTTCTGTGACTTTGGAGCTTCCCGACATCGGTCTCTACCTGGGACTGCGAGCTCCTCGATGTTGAAATCGATGTTGAAGCGTCGAACCCAGGCAAGGGATCGCAGCCTCCGATGGTAAGGCTCAAAGTGAGTCTCGAGCAAGGCCGCCAGCTCCACGATGTTAGGCCGCACAGCGATCGGAGATACGATCTGGAAAACAATCGCATCTCCGGCAAGGTAAGAGATTGAAAGAAAGTTTCACCTGACTCCCTCCCCCACCCCCCACATAAAACACACCAGAGAACATTAACACATACTTTTAAAACACACAAACAATAACAAAAGAGACAAAAAAGACAGACAGACCGTTGGCGAGGTGCCATCGCTGACGGCGCCACCCGGTGGAATCTCAAAGATTTAAATGTCAATATAGTAGCTGCCTCCGCCACCACACCTGGTAATGCATGGAAGGCTGCCACCACACTCTCTGTATAATATTTCCCCCACACATCTCCTTTAGTCTTTGCCCCTCTCACCTTAAAGCTCTGCCCATTAGTCCTTGACATTTCCACTTGAAGAAAAAATTGTTCTGACTGTTTACCCTTTCTGTTTCTCACCATTTTTTATACCTTTATCTTATTTAACCTGAATTGTGCTATCAATGTACGGTATTAATTAGTCTATTTATCCTCTCCTCTAACCTTTGATAGCTGAATCCTTACAAATTCTCTTTCAAGGGTTATTTTTGCTGACTACAAACCCCAGTGACATCTCATAGACCCTCCTTCATCTATGGGCTCAAACGTGGAGTTGAATCCAGCGCAGCCTTCACCTGATGCCTCTACACATTCGTTCAATAAAGTGCATTACCATCACCTTGTCAAGGGTCATTAGGGATGGGCAACACATGCTGACCTCATCATCATCATCATATATATACAGCCGGAAACAGGCCTTTTCGGCCCACCATGTCCGTGCCGCCCAGCAATCCCCGTACATTAACACTATCCTACACCCACTAGGGACAATTTTTTACATTTACCCAGCCAATTAACCTACATACCTGTACGTCTTTGGAAAAGTTGGTGTCCTAAAATATTTGAATAGACATCTCCACCAGCCAGCAGTGTTCAGGTGCACGACCTCCATTGCTGGCCCAAAAGGAGTTGAGGCCAATTGTAGAAACCCATCTGATTCCCACAGCAGAGAACAGATTAATCAACATGGTTTACAGTGGAAGTTGAGGCCTCAGAGACTGAATGGTCCAGAATCTGGAACTCTTTTCTGGGCTGGCTTTATGAAGATGTCAATGTGGTTAGTAGTGGTGCTTGCCACCCAACCTGCCGTTGTCCCCAACTCTGCTCTAAATTTATGGGTAACTGGGACTCATAGAACTCTGCTGCTGAATGGGAGCAGTCTCCCCACTGACTGACGCGACAATGGGAGGAAAGTGCACATCGTATACTGTCAACCTTGCAGTCTTCAAATCCTTCCAAAGATTATAAGGATGCGCACGCAAAACGATGATCAGGTTGTAAGTGGAGACAAAGATAAAATACCTTGCACTGAGGGGAGTGGTTGAAGTATCATGGCGTTATTTAAGGAACCTGGGATCGACAGCTTAAGCAAATAGACAGTGGGGGAGCGGGATTGTTTCTGAATTTCTCCAGCCAAGAGTCAGTATTTGATGAAGGTGGCTCGGTGGTGTAGCGGTTGAGATGCTGCCTTATAGCGCTGAAGACCTGGCTTTGATCCCACCTATGGATGCGTGCTGTACGGAGTTTGTACATTCTCCCTTTGACCGCCTGGGTTTTCTCCGAAATCTTCGGTTTCCTCCCACACTCCAAAGACGTACAAGTTTGTAGGTTAATTGGCTTTGTATAAGTGTAAATTGTCCCTTTGTGTGCAGGACAGTGTTAATGTGCGGGCTGAAGGGCCTGTTTCCGCGCTGTATCTCTAAACTGTATTAGGTGGTGTCCTTTCCTGTTGAAGTCCCCTTTCATGCTTCCTGCTGGTTCTTCCCAGTGTACCTTTCTGAGTAATCTTTTCCATCTCAAGATGGTCGATGTAACAAAATTGTGACTGAACACAGCCGTTCCTTTTCCACGTCACTTCCAACCTTGATGGCCTTGGCCTCATTTCGAAAGTCCTCACTGTGCGACAAACTTTCTCTCAGACATCCCGAGATTGTGAAATGCATTTATATTATTGCATGCTCTTTCCACTGTCTTAAATTACTCCGAGATTCGAAGCCATTCCAGGGTCAACACCCTCATGAGAATCTAAAAATCAAGATGAAAAGAAAGACAAAGTAAACTCAGGGACTGAGTTCCATTCTTTCATGTTAATCTGCAGGATTACCCAGCAACGTCAGAACCTTGGCAAATGTTATAGTCAATATTTAGCTCACGTCAATGACAATGACAAGCTCTGGAGAGGTTAACGGAAGCTGCTTGCTCTATAGCGTTCAGAGCTGGTGAGAACTCTGCAGCAAACAGTTGATATACACTGAGTACGAATGAACTGCAGATGCTGGTTTACACTGAAGGCAGACACAAAGTGCTGGAGCAACTCAGCGGGTCAGGTAGCATCTCTGGATAGAAGGAATGGGTGACCCTTCTTCAGACAGGTCTCGACCCGAAACATCACCCATTCCTTCCATCCAGAGATGCCCCCTAGTTGATACACACTGATTGCTGTTGGCTCTTTGCTGGGAGGTTGACGATATCCCGACTGGGAAAATCACAGTAGATGAGATGATTCCTGATCAACCTCACCAGAGCTCATTTTGAACATTTCCATCCAACATTTCGGACTTGTTCAAAGCACATAATGCTGGAGGAACTCAGTGGGTCAGGCAGTGTCCATGGAGGCAAAGGAGGAGTGGACGTTTAGGATCGAGACCCTGCAGGACCAAAGCGGTGATGCTCCCTTGACCTGCTGAGTTCCTCCAGCACCTTGCTTTTTGTTTCAGATTTCATCAACTGCAATCTCTCCTGTCTCCATTTTCCAATCTTGTGGTCGTCCAGATGCACACCTCCCTCTAGTGGAGACAAGTGGCATAGCTGTGCCACCGGATTCACCTGTGTCTTTGATTGCTGTGGACCATGAAGTGAATCACTTCAGCTTCTTGTTTTCTGTGAAACATCTATATACTAAAACTCTCGTTTGTTTGTTTGTTTGTTTGTTTGTTCCTGAACTACAGCCAAAACGGTACACGATAGCGCAACAATTTTAGGCCCACCTTGCTCACCGTCGTCCCTTTGGTGCTAATGGAAGAAGTTTAATTGAAATCGGTGTTATATTTTTTAAGTTATTCACATTTTAAAGTTTAAATCTATCTCCTAGGGTGGGGAGGGGAGGGGGAGGGGAGGAGGGAAGAGGGGGGGAGGGGAGGGAGGGGAGGGAGGGGAGGGAGGGGAGGAGGGGAGGAGGGAGGGGAGGAGGGAGGGGGGAGGAGAGGGTGCTGCATCAATGCAGGAGAGGTTTGGGCCCAACTTGGTCAAGTAATGAAATAACTCTTTATACATCTAAACATGCGCCTGTGTAACCTGTGTACAGGATAGGTGCTCCACCCAGTGGTGGCATGGGGACATGCGCCTTGAAGCACAACTCCCTGGTCCACTCGTCCCTTCCTACCCAAACCACCCCAACCCCGGGCACTTTCCCCTGCAACCGCACGAGATGCAACACCTGTCCCTTTACCTCCCCCCTCAACTCCATCCAAGGACCCAAACAGTCTTTCCAGGTGAGACAGAGGTTCACCTGCACCTCCTCCAACCTCATCTATTGTATCAGCTGCTCTAGATGGCAACTTATTTACATCGGCGAAACCAAGTGCGGGCTCGGCGATCGCTTCGCTCAACACCTGCGCTCGGTCCGCATTAACCAAACTGATCTCCCGGTGGCCGAGCACTTCAACTCCCCCTCCCATTCCCAGTCTGACCTTTCTGTCATGGGCCTCCTCCAGTGCCATAGTGCCATAGTGAGGCCCACCGGAAATTGGAGGAACAGCACCTCATATTTCGCCTGGGCAGCTTGCAGCCCAGTGGTATGAACATCGACTTCTCCAACTTTAGATAGTTCCCCTGTCCCTCTCTTCCCCTCCCCCTTCCCAGATCTCTCTCTATCTTCCTGTCTCCACCTATATCCTTCCTATGTCCCGCCCCCCTGACATCAGTCTGAAGAAGGGTCTCGACCCGAAACGTCACCCATTCCTTCTCTCCCGAGATGCTGCCTGACCTGCTGAGTTACTCCAGCATTTTGTGAATAAATCGATTTGTACCAGCATCTGCAGTTATTTTGTTATAGGATTCATTGCTGCCTCACTCGGCTGGTGACTCCAGATTAGCTCGCCTGCCTTGCTCATCCCCTTGGCTTCCCTTTCAGGCAACACCTCGCCAAGCAGCAAGCAATCATCCAATGTGATCAGAATATCTCAGGACCATCACAGCTGGGAAAGAGGCCATTCAGCCTGTCAAATCCATGCTGGCTCAATGCAGTCCAGTGAGTCCAACTCATCTCGCCTTCTCCATTAACCCTGCAAATTCGTCCTTTTCAAATCCTTATCCAGCCCCCCTCCCTTTGAATATTACCAGTAAATCTCCACCACTATCCCCTCCCCAGGTACCTTCCCCTGCAACCGCAGGAGATGCAACACCTGTCCCTTGACCTCCTCCCTCGACTCTGTCCAGGGACCCCGGCAGTCCTTTCAGGGGAGGCAGAGGTTCACTTGCACCTCCTCCAACCTCATCTACTCTATCCAATGTTCTCAGTGTGGACTCCTGTATATTGGCGCGACCAAGTGCATGCTCGGCGATCGTTTCGCTGAACACCTCCGCTTAGTCCGCCTATGTTTACGCTATCTCCCAGTTGCCAAACATTTTAACTTCCCTTCCAACTCCCACACTGACCTTTCTGTCCTGGGCCTCCTCCACTGTCAGAGTGAGGCCACATGCACATCGGAGGAACAGCACCTTATATTTCGCTTGGGCAGCTTACAGCCCAGCGGCATGAACTGTGATTTCTCTGACCTTAAGTAACCCATGCACTCCCTCTCTCTCTGTCCCTGCCCCACTCTGGTCCTCTTGCTAATTTCACCCTTTGTTATCACCTTGTCCCCAGCCAACAATGAACCATTGTGGGCTCCACCTGAGTCATCGATGCAGGCTCTGCTTTGTTCTGCGCCTTCCCATACCTCTAGTTTCCCCCTCCCTGACTCTCAGTCTGATGAAGGGTCTCAACCCGAAACGTCACCTGTTCCATTTCTCCAGAAATGCTACCTAACGACCTGAGTTACTCCAGCATTTTGTGTCTATTTTCAGTGTAAACCAGCATCTGCAGTTCCTTCCTACACTCTATATATTGGACACAGCGTCTGATGACTTAGTGATCATGAAATCCAAGGCTTGTACATATATTCACGATTATGGTTGACCAGTGTAGTTAAGCATCTGTTCCAGGGACATATTTGCTACAGGATTACAGCCAGATGTAATAGTTTTTTATATCTTTCATTTTCTTCTGACATTTCTCCTTCTCAAAGTGGAGGCTCAGGCTGCATCACAGTTCTGTGGGTGATATCATCCCATCTGTAATGCACTCGTGACCCACTCTTCATATCCATGCTTTGGCAATGAACACCGATAGCTTTGTCTTTGAATGGATGTTTATAACTAACCTGCCCCTGTCTCCATCTACATCTCTGCAAGGTGTCTCTCACTCATAGCTCACTGGCTAGCAACTTGCTGCAATCGGCTCACGATTATAGGAGCTAAGAGGTCCTTCTGCAGTTGTACAGGGCCCTAGTGAGACCGCACCTGGAGTACTGTGTGCAGTTTTGGTCTCCAAATTTGAGGAAGGATATTCTTGCTATTGAGGGCGTGCAGCGTAGGTTTACTAGGTTAATTCCTGGAATGGCGGGACTGTCGTATGTTGAATGACTGGAGCGACTAGGCTTGTATACACTTGAATTTAGAAGGATGAGAGGAGATCTTATCGAAACGTATAAGATTATTAAGTGGTTGGACACGTTAGAGGCAGGAAACATGTTCCCAATGTTGGGGGAGTCCAGAACAAGGGGCCACAGTTTAAGAATAAGGGGTAGGCCATTTAGAACTGAGTTGAGGAAAAACATTTTCAGTCAGAGAGTGGTGAATCTGTGGAATTCTCTGCCTCAGAAGGCAGTGGAGGCCAATTCTCTGAATGCATTCAAGAGAGAGCTGGATAGAGCTCTTAAGGAAAGCAGAGTCAGGGGGTATGGGGAGAAGGCAGGAACGGGGTACTGATTGAGAATGATCAGCCATGATCACATTGAATGGCGGTGCTGACTCGAAGGGGCGAATGGCCTCCTGCTGCACCTATTGTCTATTGTCTATTGTCTATTGATATGATATGATACAATAAGATACGGTAGAACTTTACTTATCCCAGGAGTGAAATTGGTCTGCCAACAGTCATAAAAACACAACCAGATACATGAAACATGAAATTAAAGTGATGAGTGGAGAGCCCAGGATTGGGGATGTGCAAATATTGAGGAGGGGGTGGGGGGGGGAGGAAGGGGAGTCAGTCTACCCCATGACAGAGGGGGGAAGGAGTTGTGCAGATTGATAGCCGCAGGGTAGAAGGATCTCCTGTGGCGTTCTGTGCTGCATCTCGGTGGAACCAGTCTGTTGCTGAAGGTGCTCCTCAGGTTGACCAGTGTGTCATGGAGCGGGTGAGCTGTATTGTCCAAGATGCTCCGCTGTTTGAAGAGTACCCTCCCCTCCAAGACCACCTCCAGTGAAACCAACTCCACCCCCAGGACGGAGCCAGCCTTCTTGATGAGCTTGTTCATTCTGTTGGCGTCTGTGGCCTTCGTCCTGCTGCCCCAGCACATAATAGCGAAGAGGATGGTGGTACTGAGTGATACTGATAGACAATAGACAATAGACAATAGACAATAGACAATAGGTGCAGGAGGAGGCCATTCGGCCCTTCGAGCCAGCACCGCCATTCAATGTGATCATGGCTGATCATTCTCAATCAGCACCCCGTTCCTGCCTTCTCCCCATACCCCCTGACTCCGCTATCCTTAAGAGCTCTATCTAGCTCTCTCTTGAATGCATTCAGAGAATTTGCCTCCACTGCCTTCTGAGGCAGAGAATTCCACAGATTCACAAATCTCTGACTGAAAAAGTTTTTCCTCATCTCCGTTCTAAATGGCCTACCCCTTATTCTTAAACTGTGGCCCCTTGTTCTGGACTCCCCCAACATTGGGAACATGTTTCCTGCCTCTAACGTGTCCAACCCCTTAATAATCTTATACCTTTCGATAAGATCCCCTCTCATTCTTCTAAATTCCAATGTATACAAGCCTCGTCGCTCCAGTCTTTCAACATATGATAGTCCCGCCATTCCGGGAATTAACCTAGTAAACCTACGCTGCACGCCCTCAATAGCAAGAATATCCTTCCTCAAATTTGGAGACCAAAACTGCACACAGTACTCCAGGTGCGGTCTCACTAGGGCCCTGTACAACTGCAGAAGGACCTCTTTGCTCTTATACTCAACTCCTCTTGTTATGAAGGCCAACATTCCATTGGCTTTCTTCACTGCCTGCTGTACCTGCATGCTTCCTTTCAGTGACTGATGCACTGGGACACCCAGATCTCGTTGTACATCCCCTGTTCCAAACTTGACACCATTCAGATAATACTCTGCCTTCCTATTCTTACCACCAAAGTGGATAACCTCACACTTATCCACATTAAACTGCATCTGCCTTGCATCTGCCCACTCACACAACCTGTCCAAGTCACCCTGCAACCTCATAGCATCTTCCTCACAGTTCACACTGCCACCTAGCTTTGTATCATCTGCATTTGGATCACCATTGGTTAATCTGATGTTGATTGGGACATTACGTGTGGTCTGCCTTCTCTGGTTGTTTTTGTTTGATGTATATGCTGCCACAGGATCCTCCCTGTCATGAAACTAATGCTAACTTTAAAGGAAGCCGTGTAACACAGTAAGGAATCGGGATATCCAATAAAAAGCCAACTCAGTCCTAACCCTAATTTTTCACTTACGTAAAGGCCACTGGAGACACGTTTTTTTGCTGTACTTTAGTTTAGATTAGAGATATAGGGTGGATACAGGCCCTTCAGCCCACCCACTCCACACCGACCTACACACACTGGGGACAATCTTTAAAACATTTTATACCAAGCCAATTAACCGACAAACCTGTACGCCTTTGGAGAGTGGGAGAAAACCAAAGATCTCAGAGAAAACCCATGCAGGTCACAGGGAGAACGTGCAAACTCCGTACAGACCGCACCCGTGGTCAGGATGGAACCCGGGTCTCTGGCGCTGTAAGGCAGTAGCTCTACCACCACGCCACCGTGTCACCCTGTGTATAAAGGATTATCAGTTAATAGACCAGTTAATCAGATAAGGTTAACAGATGATGTGAATTTCCCAGAAATTTGTAAAGAACCTTCTCTATTACCCAGTCTGACCACCCGTGCATAAGTGGCAAGCAGATATTTTAACAGATGGATGTACAGTTGCAAAGAACGCACTGAATCCTTACGGTGAACATCTACAAAATTGTTAGCTTCTACCAAATTTGATTTTGGCTTTTGAATCAGTTACTAGTGATCCGAAGAAAACGAGGACCATTATTCTCTCTCGTCAATCCGTACAATATGAACAGATGAACGTTGAGCTATTTTGATGAGTGAGCACTGAAACTGAATGTGGTTTTGCAGAATAATATCAGCCAGTGAAATCCTCGACCAGCAACTCATTTATACAATTGAACCAAGATTTGAGAGCTAGCGCTGTTTGTCTATCACTGCTCAATTTGTATTTTCAGTACAAACTCCTTCTGTACCAGCTAATACCTCTTGTCTGTACCTTCCTGAGGCACTGCCTGAGATTGATTGCACGTTTAACACCTCGTGAGAGGAAATTGGTGAATGGCAATAGTGGGAATGGGAAACGCTTTGGAATTTTTGTCGAAGTTAAATGTGAGGTCTTTCAGTGGTTAAGATGTGTGTTTAGCTAGTAAATATTCCATTAATGAGGTTTGGGAGGATGATTGCTCTCATCACAAGGTTTCTAGCAGCAGATGCTGAGGAGGTCAGATGGCGTTGGTCAATTCAAGGTAAACATACATTTCTGTTCATTAAATCTTTAATAATTGGAAAAAGTTCTGTTCAGGATCCTTAATTCCTGAACGTCTAATATTTCTCATTGTCATGGCAACCTGTCCACTGCAATTTGTTGAAAATGTCAAATGTCCCTGCAATCTATTTATTTAGTTTTTTTTATGATGTAACTGAAGTAACTCCACAGGACTCAACTCCCCAGCCCAAGTAGTGACCACACTGGCCTGCACCATTTTCTGATGCTTTACATCATTTGTTGTTTGTTGGCCCTTGCTGTGTGCATGTTGGTTGCTGTTTAGTTTAGTTTTGAGATGCAGCGTGGAAACAGGCCCTTCAGCCCATCGAGTACACACCGACCAGCGATCCTCGCACATTAACACTATCCTACATTGCATTTATACCAAACCAATCAACCTACAAACCTTTTCGTCTTCGGAGTGTGGGAGGAAACCGAAGAACTCGGAGAAAACCCACACAGGTCACGGGGCGTACGTACAAACTCCGTACAGACAGCGCCCGTAGTCGGGATGGAACTCGGACCTCTGGCGCTGCGAGCGTGGTAAGGCAGCAACTCTACCGCTGTGCCACCAGGCCGCCCTTTTCTGAGTTAAAACCATGACAACAATTGGTAATTACATTGCACCTTAAATGATGCGATTTATTCACAAGAAGCTGCATAAGACCGATGTCAATAAATAACTTCTAACACTGACCAGATACTTGCTCGAAGGGGTGAACTTTAAAGACCATCTTATTGGAGGAGAGAGATGCAGAGGGAGAAAAGCACAGGATGGGAATATATTGAATCTCGAATATCAAAAAGTACAGCACAGGATAGGGCCCTCCAGCCTGGAATGTTGGCACCAAGCATGATGCCTAGTTCAACTCATCTCAACTGCCTGTGCATGATGCACATCCCTCTATTCTCTGCACTTCAATGTGCCTATGTAAAAGCCTCTTAAACACCACTATTGTATTTAATACTTGAACTTACAGCCAAATTAGCGGGAGTGATCATTTATTGGAGATGGAGAGACTACATTTGGCGCTGACTGCCAGCTATTCAATAAGAGAATTACTGATTTCCCTTTTACCTTACTGCCACTTTTCTGTTCTAAGCCTCGAGCTATTCATTGCATTAAAATCCAAATATCAATCTTGACTGTACTTTAGTAAGGGAAAGCTTCCACTGGCTTTTTGAGCAGATGATTCCAAAGATTCAGCATCTTCTGCACATAGAACGGTCTTTACCTTTGTCCTGAATAGCCGACCCCCTACTTTGGGACTGTGACATGGTTCTCGACATGCCAGCCAATTCAAACATCTCCCGAACTACCCTCGAAGAACCGTGCATGTTTTAATGAAGTCATCTCTCTTTGTTTTAACCTCCAGGGGGAAAGGCCCAGTTTATTTAATCATTCCTTGCCCGACAAACTCCCCATCTCAGGAATCCATGCGGTGAAGCTTTGTAAGTGTATCCTTCCTTTGTTAGGAGGTGAACTCATTTATCCCAGAATCCAGAAGTGAAGGATTGCAGATGTTTCAAAGCTATACAGGGCTAGGGGAGAACATAAAATGGAAACGTTTGACAATAATGATGAGTATTTTCAAATGGAAGGCATGGGCAGTGAGCATGATGAAGTGGTGAACAACAGTCGGGAGAAGTCAAGTTAATGAACAACTGCACAAATACGGTGAGGTAAAGGTACAATGAAAGTCTTGCTGCATGGGAAAGAACTTCTTCTTTCATGTCCATCATCCATGTTTCAAATGTTACATCACTGTCATCGTCCGTCCTGAAAAGTACACTGGAATTTAGAAGGATGAGAGGAGATCTTATCGAAACGTATAAGATTATTAAGGGGTTGGACATGTTAGAGGCAGGAAACATGTTCCCAATGTTGGGGGAGTCCAGAACAAGGGGCCACAGTTTAAGAATAAGGGGTAGGCCATTTAGAACTGAGATGAGGAAAAACTTTTTCAGTCAGAGAGTTGTGAATCTGTGGAATTCTCTGCCTCAGAAGGCAGTGGAGGCCAATTCTCTGAATGCATTCAGGAGAGAGCTAGATAGAGCTCTTAAGGATAGCGGAGTCAGGGGGTATGGGGAGAAGGCAGGAACGGGCTACTGATTGAGAATGATCAGCCATGATCACATTGATTGGCGGTGCTGGCTCGAAGGGCCGAATGGCCTCCTGCACCTATTGTCTATTGTCTATTGTCTAAATGGACGCAAGCTTCCGGCGACAATCAGTGGGAGCCATCACTTGTACAATGGATGATGGTGGTAGCAGAATTAGATTTAGAGATACAGCGCGGAAACCGAAGATCTCGGAGAAAACCCACGCAGGTCACGGGGAGAACATACAAACTCCGTACAGATGGCGCCCGTAGTCAGGATCAAACCTGAGTCTCCGGCGCTGCATTCGCTGTAAGGCAGCAACTCTACCGCTGCGCCACCGTACTGAATTAGCTCAGGACACTTCCAGTTTCCAGCCCCGCGACGTGGGCACTTCTGCTATGGGGCCGGGAAAGAACTGCAGATGCTGGTTTAAATCGAAGGAAGAAAATCTTGCTTGCCGTAGCAACACTGGAACGTACAAAACAAAAGTTATACAGAAATTACACAAGTTATACAAGACAGTGAAAAGGAAAAAAGACTGATGTAAAACAAGACATTAGTGCAAAACACAATTCGAAAACAAGTTGCTGGAGGTGTAAGAGGTTTTAGTTTAGTTTCAAGATACAGCGCGGAAACGGGCACTTCGGCCCACCGGGTCTGTGCTAACCAGTGATCCCCGCACACTAACACTATCCAACACTCACTAGGGACAATTTACAATCTTATCACGTTAATTAGCCTACAAACCTGTACATCTTTGGAGTGTGGGAGGATACTGGAGCTCCCGGAGAAAGCCCACGCAGGGCACAGGAGAATGGACAAGCTCCATACAGACGCACGCTTAGTCAGGGTCGATCTCGGATCTCTGGCCCTGTAAGGCAGTAACTCTACCGCTGCGTCACTGTGCTGATCCGTAGTGTTCCATTACTGAGGTAGGATTTGGCTTGTGCAGCTCAGTTCAAGAACCTGCAGGTTGTAGGAAAGAATCTGGTCCTGAACCTGATGGTGCACAACTTTAGGCTTTTGAACCTGCTGCCAGATGGTAGCGAGGAGAACAGGACATGGCTTTGAAGGTGGGAATCCTTGATGATAGATGCTGGCTTTATGAGGCAGCACCTCATTGGCTGCACGGTGGCGCAGCGGTAGAGTTGCTGCCTTACAGCGAATGCAGCGCCTGAGACTCAGGTTCGATCCTGACTACGGGTTCTGTCTGTACGGAGTTTGTACGTTCTCCCTGTGACCTGCGTGGGTTTTCTCCGAGATCTTCGGTTTCCTCCTACACTCCAAAGACGTACAGGTATGTAGGTTAATTGACTGGGTAAAATGTAAAAATTGTCCCTAGTGTGTGTAAGATAGTGTTAATGTGCGGGGATCGCTGGGCGGCGCGGACTCGGTGGGACGAAGGGCCTGTTTCCGCGCTGTATCTCTAACTCTAAAAAATCTAAATCTAAAATCTAGATGCCTTTGATGGTAGGGAGGACTGCGCCCTTGATGGACCAGGCTGGATCACCACTCCCAGCAGTCTCTTGCGTTCCTCTGCATTGGACTCGCTGTACAAGGCCATGATGCAACCAGGCAGCATACTTTCTGTGAATTAAGATGAGGAAATACGAGTTAAGATGAGGGTGGCAGGTGTTTATTTGAGCTCAAATTGAATGTGGAAGATGGGAGGGGCCAATGAGGTTGGGTACCGGCCAGGAAAGTATAACAATAAGAACAGGAGTGGTGAGGACTTAAGCAACATGCGACCTTACCTTCATGGTCACTGGGCAGCACAGTGGTGCAACTGCTAGAGCTGGTGCCTTAAAGCTCTATCCCGCGGTCTAGGCTTAAGCTCAGGGGTGACCGTGCTTTTGCGGTTGCAGCTCCTAGACTGTGGAACAGCATCCCTCTCCCCATCAGAACTGCCCCCTCCATCGACTCCTTTAAGTCCAGGCTCAAAACCTATTTCTACTCCCTAGCGTTTGAGGCCCTCTGAGGGGGCGCTGTGAACTGTTTATGTATGTGCTGTTATGTTTGTGTGCCATTGTATGTTCGTTTTTAGTACCTGAACTGATTTACAGCACTTTGGTCAACGTGGGTTGTTTTTAAATGTGCTATACAAATAAAATTGACTTGACTTGACTTGATAGCTCCAAGGACACAGGTTTTATCATTGCAATGTGGCGCAGCGGTAGAGTTGTTGCCTTACAGTGAATGCAGCAGGTTCGATCCCGACTGCTGTCTGTACGGACTTTGCGCATTCTCCCCGTGACCAAGTGCGGTTTCTCCGAGATCTTCGGTTTCCTCCCACACTCCAACGACGTGCAGGTCTGTAGGTTAATTGGCCTGGTAAATGTAAAAGTTGTCCCTAGTGGGTGTAGGATAGTGTTAATGTGTGGGGATCGCTGGTCGGCGCGGACCCGGTGGGCCGAAAGGGCCTGTTTCCGTGCTGTATCTCTAAACTTCAGGTGTCTTCTGTGTAGAGTTTGCACATTCTCCTTGTGATCACGTGGGTTTTTCCTGGGTGATCTGGATTCCTCGCTCACATGTAAAATATGAAGGTTGCTGGGTTTATTGGCTACTGCAAAAATGCCCCCGGTCTGTCGGTGAATGGGGGTGTTGATGGGAGTGTGGGGACAACAGGCTACAAGAAAAGTCAGGGGTGGAATGGGATTTCTGCCTGAGCTGGAACTGATTGCCTCTATGGGCCAAACTAGTCTTCACCCTTATTGTAACAAGACAAGGAAATAATGTACTACAGAGGTGGACAGAGTTATCCTTGATGTTGGGGCTGGTGAGTGGTGACAAGCTCTACATGATGCCCGATGTCTCACTCAGCTTCAGTTTGCAGGGAAGAAATGTGTGGAGGAGGAGATGAATATTAAGGTTAGTCATCCCAGTTTTCGACTGCAGTATTTCTTGGTCATTCAAAGTCCGGCAACTGGGTAACAAATCAAGGGCAATAGTAGTATCTAGCTCAGTGGTGGAGAGGGGGAGGTGTTGCAGTACCTCACTGGCAGTCTGCATTGGCTTTTTGATGTTGTGAGAAACGTGACAAAAGTACATGTTTTATTGTGCCATAACCTTTTGCTGTGTAGGAAAGAACTGCAGATGCTGGTTTAAACTGAGGATAGACACAAAATGCTGGAGTAACTCAGCGGGACAGGCAGCATCTCTGGAGAGAAGGAATGGGTGATGTTTCAGATCTAGACCCTTCTTCGGTGTTGTTTCTTAAGAAATGCTGCCTCTTTGGTTTTCGTTTACAAGGTTTCCGCGTTATCTCAGCTCACTATCTGAGCCTTGTCTAGAATCTGTGTAAAATTCCTCAATTTCACTGGCAGTCAGCTCCAATGACCAAATAATTAATTTTCACTTATTGGAGAACCCTTTGTTCAAACTAGATAGGGTTGATATATTTTGTTTTAAGGAAGATACCAAATTGTTTTCATGGAGCACAAAAATGCCACTTCAAGTAAGCTCTGTGATTGTGGCTGGTTTCTATAGCAACCAGACCTGGCTAGCTCTGACTTTAATAGGAGGTGTGCAGATGAAAACTTCAATTTCAAGTTGACATACATATGAAATATAATAAAATTGCTATGTGGGCTGCATGCTTTATTAAAAAGAACTGCATTGAAAGTATTCCCTCTGGGAAAGTAATTGCAAACATCTCCCCACTTGCATACCGTGCCACTAGGTGGCGATAAGAGCACAAAATCAAAGACTATGAAGAGAAGGCCCACCAAAAACTTCAACTCCCCTTCCCATTCCCACACGGACCTTTCTGTCCTCGGCCTCCTCCATTGTCAGAGTGAGGCTAAACGCAAATTAGAGGAACTGCATCTCACATTTCGCTTGGGCAGCTTACAGCCCAGTGGTATGATATTGATTTTTCTATTTTTTTTTTTAGATTTAGAGATTTAGAGATACAGCGCGGAAACAGGCCCTTCGGCCCACCGAGTCCGCGCCGCCCAGCGATCCCCGCACATTAACACTATCCTACACACACTAGGGACAATTTTTATTTATTTTCTTTAACATTTTTTAACCAGTCAATTAACCTACATACCTGTACGTCTTTGGAGTGTGGGAGGAAACCGAAGATCTCGGAGAAAACCCACGCAGGTCACGGGGAGAACGTACAAACTCCGTACAGACGGCGCCCGTAGTCAGGATCGAACCTGAGTCTCTGGCGCTGCATTCGCTGTAAGGCAGCAACTCTACCGCTGCGCCACCATGCCACCGTGAATTAGACAATGCTATTTCTATTATGCTGGTTGCATTAGTTATAGCATGATTTCGATTAGGAACAAAAGACTCACTTAAAGTTACTTCGGTAATTGACAAGCAGAAAACAATCTGTCATGGGTTTAAACAGTACAGTGAAAAAAACCCAGTTTCAAGTAACCCCTGCATCCCCTCTCTCTCCATCCCTCCCCCACCCAAGTCACACCAGCTTCTTGTTCTCACCTGGCAAACAGCTAACAATGGCCTGTTTCCTTTATCATCGTTACTTTTTTTGCATATCTTTCACTCATTTGTTCTATATCTCTCCACATCATCATCTATATCTCTCGTTTCCCTTTCCCATGACTTTCAGTCTGAAGAGGATCTCAACCCGAAACATCACCCATTCCTTCTCTTCAGAGATGCTACCTGTCCTGCTGCGTTACTCCAGCATTTCAAGTCTATCTTCAGTTTAAACCAGCATCTGCAGCTCCTTCCTCAACATGTAGGCGATTTGGCCTCTCCCCCAACTACTCTTCCAGTTAATGAAATCACGGTCAACCGGTTTGTGTGTGTGCTTGTGTGTGTGTGGTTGTGTATGTGTGTGTGTGTATGTGGTTGTGTGTGTGTGTGTGTGTGTATGAGCGTGTGTGTGTGTTTGAGTGTGTGTGTGGTTGTGTGTGTCATTGTGTATGTGCGTATGTTTGTGTGTGTGTGTGTGTGTGTGAGTGTGTGTGAGCGTGTATGTGTGAGTGTGTGGTTGTGTATGTATGTGTGCGTATGAGTGCGTGTGTGTGTATGTGTGTGTGTGTGTTTGTGTGTATGAGGGTGTGTGTGTGTGAGTGTGAGTGGGTGTGTATGTGTGTGTGTGTGTGTATGAGTACGTATGTGTATGAGTGGGTGTATGTGTTTGTAAGTGTGTGTATGTGTGTCTGTGTGTGTGTGTGTGTTTGTGTGTATGAGTGTGAGTGTGAGTGTGTGTGTGAGTGTGTGTGCGTGTGTGTGTGGTGTCTATGCATTTGTGTCCATATGAGTGAATGTGCAATTGTGCGTGTGCATGTGTGTGTGTATGTGAGTGTGCATGAGTGCATGTGAGCATGTGTGCATACCTGTGTATGTGTGTGCATGGGTGAGTGTGAATGTGTGAAACTGTGTGCAAGTGTGTTTGTGCAATTGTTTGTATATGGCAAACATGTGTGTGTGTCCTCAAATAAGTGTGTGTGTGTGTGCGTTTTGTGTGTGCACACATGCACATGAAGTGGAATATTCAGCACAGGGAGCTCTCCTGTAATGCATTTCATAACAGAAGTTGGATATAACATGAGTGATGAATTAGATAATACTACTTCTATTATGCTAGTTGCATTAGTTATAAATCAGTTCCTGATTTCGATCAGGAACAAAAGACTCACTTAAATTTACTTCGGAAATTGACAAGCAGAAACAAATCTGTCATGGGTTTAAACAGTACAGTGGAGAAAAAACAGTTTCCACGTAACTTTCCTACAGTTATTAGACACTATTGTCTTTTCAGAGCACAGCTGCCATTTAACTGTGGATGGCCATTGAAATTGACAATCACTTCGATTGACATTTGTGCAATGATACTCTATAAAACAATGTAACATACTGCCTTGGGCATTTTAGCTTCCAGTAATAAAAATAAACCTATTGCTATTGAAAATACGTTTACTTGTAAAAGTCCTACAGCAAACATTACTTCGTTATTGCAAATTTAAAACTGTCGAGTCCTAGCCACCTTTTACCCATTGCTACAATTGTCTTTATAACACAATTTTCTACAATGTAAGCTTCTTAGGAACATCCCTGTCATGTTATAGCAGAACTATCTTTATGGCAAGCATCACTAGTGGAAGGGGAAGCAGAGCCAACATTAGGGCGTTCACGGTGGCGCAGCGGTAGAGTTGCTGCCTTACAGCGAATGCAGCGCCGGAGACCCGGGATCGATCCTGACTACGGGTGCTGTCTGTATGGAGTTTGTACGTTCTCACCGTGATCTGCATGGGTTTTCTCCGAGATCTTCGGGTTTCCTCCCACACTCCAAAGACGTACAGGTTTGTAGGTTAATTGGCTTGGTAACCCTTGTGGGTGTAGGATAGTGTTAATGCGCGGGGATCGCTGGTCGGCGTGGACCCGGTGGGCCAAAGTGCCTGTTTCCGCGCTGTATCTCTAAACTAAACTGAACACAGGTCAATGAGAACTAAGAAAAGGTCACCAGCCTGAAATGTTAGTCTCCTCCCTTTCTGTGTAGATGCTCCCCAACAAGTTCTCATTTGCTTCGGACTGCCAACAACCTCAGCTCTTTGCTTTTGTAACAGAAAAGTGTTTTTTAGAAAAAAAACCCTACTCTGTCTGTTTAGATTGAAACATCGAGAAAGGGTGAAGGATGTTGAAAATAAAATAGTCACTCCACAACTCATCTGCAATTAGGCACCTGTATAAAGGGCCTGTCCCACTTAGGCGATTGTTTAGGCGACTGCCGGCGACTGTCAAAGTCGTAGCAGATCGCCAAAATTTTCTTTTACCCTATGACAATGACCACGACAATGCTGAGTCAGGTCGATACAAGTTACTTTTTTTGTGAAACTAGCACCTGGCTAAGAGATTACACCGTCTTCAGAAACATCGCAAAATTCCCACGCTTATCAATGCTTCTCCAGCATCCTAATTTTCATTGAAATCACTGACAAGTCTGTAATTACTTGAGAGTTTTGAAATATAACATCTTGCCCGGGTTACTTGAAAACCAAGCTTCACGGTAACAAGGCATAAACTGGATTGATTTCCAGTTTACTAATAGCAGTATTAAGAAATTTAATTTTAAAAGTGGTTAATGGATTTTTGTGAAAAGTGTGTGGACATTCTTTGAAAATGTACGGGAGATGCATATCTGGTTTCCGGGTTGCATATCTGGGTTGGGAGCTTACTTTAAAAGTAATCGCTGATGGCCATAAACATCGCAAAATTCCCACGCTTACCTGACCGTCAAACTGTCGCCTCCAATCTACCTGTCAAATGTCCTGACGGTAAATAAATTGGTTAAACACAAGTATTTTATGGTATCTTCAAATGACTTTACTTAATTTAATATTACGTGCTTCTAAATGCATCTCAGAGAACCTAGCAAACCTGGGGACAGCATGCGACAGCGCCCGCAATAAGCAACGATACCTGGCGACAAGACAGCTGTCGCCGAGAAATTTCTATCCGGACAATTTCTCAGCGACGCGCCGAGATCCACTACGATTCTTTGAAGACTCCTCACGATCATGCCCGCGACACCCCGGCGAACTGTCGGCGACAGCCTAGTCGCCGGCAGTCGCCTTAAAATCACCTAAGGCCTTAACTATACAATATGGTACTGAAACATCAACCCAAAGGAATGGCTGAAGTACTGACACGAGACCATACAGGTCGAAGGTATCACAAAATTCTGGAGTAACTCAGCGGGTCAGGCAGCATTTCAGGAGAGAACGAATGGGTGACGTTTCGGGTCGAGACCCTTCTTCAGACATGCTCTCTCACTGCTCCCCCTCTGTACCAACACCTGCAGTTATTTTCCTACAGGAGTGAATTTAACAGAAAGATACCCAAGTCCCGTCTTCTCCCACCTAACTAAATAGTTAATCCATGCAGAGAAAGAAATCCACCCTGCAATTTCAATTTTATAAAGTGTTGTGATGGATAATAATGGATTTATAATGGATATAAACGGCACCATCTGCATTTGAAATATCCGCTTTTAATCTTTGTACCTCTTGGCTTCCAGTCACTCGAAAATGACTCTATAATAATCACTTTGTCATCTTTTAATCGTTTGAAACTATATCTGGAAATTTAGAACACCACATTAGTCAGGTGAAAGCCCATCACAATAATCACTAATGCTCTCTCCCAGCACACTAGATACTTACACAGTTTCACCTCACACTCCCGAGTCCCCTGTTCCTCTGCTCAGTCCGCCTAAACCTCCACGATCTCCCGGTTGCTAAACACTTTAACTCCCCATCCCATCCCCACACTGACCTTTCTGTCCTGGGCAGCTTACACCCCAGCGGTATGATTATTGACTTCTCTAACTTCAAGTAAGCCTTGCTTTCCCTCTCTCTCCATCCCTCCCCCTTCCCAGTTCTCCGACCAGTCTGACTGGTCACCTGATTACATTTTATCTCCCTTTGCTCTGTTGTCACCTTCTCCCAGCTAACAATGATTTATTCTAAGATATCAGTCTGAAGAAGGGTCTCGACCCGAAACGTCACCCATTCCTTCTCTCCCGAGATGCTGCCCGACCTGCTGAGTTACTCCAGCACTTTGTGAATAAATATGATTTATTCTACATTTTCCTTCATCAGCATCTCGTTTGAAGTCTCATTTTCACACCTTATCTCTGTGTTTCCCTCTCCCCTGACTCTCAGTCTGATGAAGGGTCTCGACCCAAAACGTCACCCATTCCTTCTATCCAGAGATGCTGCCTGTCCCGCTGAGTTGCTCCAGCATTTTGTGTCTATCTCCTGTTCTATCTTCAGGTGCAAGCAGAGAGTTGACTGTGAAGAGACGGTTGAATGTAAATGGTAGCCCTCCTCAACTCAGTGCAATGGTGTGTTCTCATGAGGATAGCGTGGTCCGATCTGTGGATCATGGAATGGAGCAGCACAGTGGTACAGCCAGTAAAGATGCTGCCTCATAACTGCAGCGACCCCTGTTCAATTCTGACTTTGGGTATAGTTTCATATTTCTAAAGGACTTGTAGTTGAGGCACACAATACTCAGCCTCTTAGACAGATATAGAAAGTCCCAAGTGGACACTATTTAGCTGTAATCAGGCAAATGAATCATCCAACCACAACCAGAGAGCAGTGCCGAACAACCTCTTTGGTGACCCTCGGACTATCCTTGATCAGACTTTGCACTAAACGTTATTCCCTTATCATGTATCTATGCACTGTAAATGGCTCAATTGTAATCATGTATAGTCTTTCTGTTGACTGCATAGCACGCAACAAAAGCTTTTCACTGTACCTCAGTACATGTGACAATAAACTAAACTGAACGGAACTGAAAGATTTAATTGAAAAAATGTCTGTGTGAAGTTTGCACATTTCACCAGATGCTCCCGTATCCCAAAGATGTGTGTGGGTTGTTGGATTAATTGGCCTCCTGTAAATTGCTTCCAGGGTCCAGGTGGTAGAAGGTACTGGGGAAAGATGATGGGCAATTGGGGAATTAAATTAATTGGGAATTAAACAGGACTAGTCTCAGTAAGTGGATGCTGAATGTTCAGCATGGTCTCGGTGGGCAGAGGGGGCTGCTTCTGTGCTGTATGACTGTGACACCATGCCAAAGGCTGGGCACACCAGGGCAACAAACATCCTGCTCACTTCGCACAGAAATGCAGAAAGCTTAGCCATGAACTAACTTGACTGAAAGAATGGACAATAGACAATAGGTGCAGGAGGAGGCCATTCGGCCCTTCGAGCCAGCACCCCCATTCTATGTGAGACTTCATTATCACATGTGACAAGCTACAGCAAAATTCTTTGTTTTGCATATCATACAGAAAGTAAGCAAGGACTCACCACCTAAAGGGCGGCAACAAATTTACAAGTGTTCAATGTATTCCAGTGGTAACTCTTCGTTCTCGGCATCACCACCCCCCCCCCCCCCCCCACCAGGCTGAGCCCCTATTTGTTAGTTTAGTTTAGTTTAGAGATACAGCGCGTAAACAGGCCCTTCGTTCCCCCGAGCCCACGCCGACCAGCGATCCCCGCACAATTACATTATCCTACACGCACTAGGGGAAATTTACAAATATACCAAGGCAATTAACCTACAAACCTGCACGTCTTTGGAGTGGGGGAGGAAACCGGAGCACCTGGTGAAAACCCATGCAGGTCAAGGGGAGAAAGTACAAACTCTGTACGGACAAGCCCATAGTTAGGATCAAACCCGGGTCTCTGGCGCTGTAAGGCAGCAACTCTACCAATGCGCCACCGTGCCACCACTATTCCCCCCCCCCCCACGCCGGTCCCTCTTTGTTCTCTCGGCGCGCTTCGTCGTCCAAACTCTGACAACCAACGTGAGCCTGTCCGATGTTTCAAGGCGGGACTCTTCTTCGCACTTTAGAAGGGACTAATGTTGGTCCCTTCTTTGTTGCCATAGCGCCATAGAGTGAGTGACACATTGTGGAAACAGGCCCTTCGGCCCAACCTGCCCACGCTGGCCAACATGTCCCAGCTACACTAGTCCCACCTGCCTGCACTTGGTCCATATCCCTCCAAACCTGTCCTATCCATGTACCTGTCTAACTGTTTCATAAATGTTGGGGTAGTCCCAACTTCAACTATCTCCTCTGGCAGCTTGTTCCATACACCCACCACCCTTTGTGTGAAAAAGTTACCCCTCAGATTCCTATTAAATCTTCTCCCACCCTTCTCTTTATTCTCCCATCTTCTCCCACCCTCCCTTTGTCGTTGGCTCATCCACCATGGGCCGACCTCAGGTACTCTGACCTCGGCCTGACCTCCGGGACTCCAATCTCTGTCTGTCCTCCAGCATCTCTAACCTTGGCCTTGTTATTATCACAGCTATTGAGATCATTTAACTTTTCATGTCCCCCTGAAGCCTCTCGGCAACCTCCTCATATCTCATGCTGTCACCCAGATTTGTATCTCTGCATGCTTAAATACATTGTATTTAGTTCTCTCATCTAAAGCGTTGAAATGGATTGTGACCATCGGAGATCTGACACAAAACCTTTTCATTACTACTTCTAAAAAACTCAAAAAGAACTCACAAGCGTGATTTCCTTTCCAAAAAACCATGTTGACTGCCCACCCCTGTTTCTATACCCTAAGTACGCTGTTTCCAATTCCTTAATAATGAAATGTAGCATTTTCCATTCTACCTAAATCGAGAAGATGCATTTTCTCATATTGATCTGAATAGAAACATAGAAACATAGAAAATAGGTGCAGGAGTAGGCCATTCGGCCATTCGAGCCTGCACCGCCATTCAATATGATCATGGCTGATCATCCAACTCAGTATCCCGTACCTGCCTTCTCTCCATACCCCCTGATCCCTTTAGCCACAAGGGCCACATCTAACTCCCTCTTAAATATAGCCAATGAACTGGCTTCAACTACCTTCTGTGGCAGAGAATTCCACAGCATCATCACTCTGTGTGAAAAAAAACCTTCTTATCTCGGTCCTAAAAGACTTCCCCCTTATCCTTAAACTGGGACCCCTTGTTCTGGACTTCCCCAACACCGGGAACAATCTTCCTGCATCTAGCCTGTCCAACCCCTTAAGAATTTTGTAAGTTTCTATAAGATCCCCCCTCAATCTTCTAAATTCCAGCGAGTACAAGCCGAGTCTATCCAGTCTTTCTGAATAGTAGGTTATAAATCCAATTGTAATGAAAAACAGAAACAATTCATGTAGAATATTTCCTGTCAACATTGAACCATCAAAACGTAAAACATTGAATAGTACATCCCTGGAACATGCCCCTCGGGCCACAATGTCTGTGCTGAACATGACGCCAAGACCAACTCTTATATGCTTACATATCTCTCTATTTCCTGCTTGTCCATGTGCCTATCCAAGTCACTTAAATGCCACCATCATACCTGTGTCCACCACCACACTGAGCAGTGTGTTCCAAGCCATCACCACCCTCTGTGTAAAAATAATTATTTCGCATGTGTAGGAAAAAAAACTGCAGATGCTGGTTTAAATCGAAGGTGAACACAAAATGCTGGAGTAACTCAGCGGGTCAGGCAGCATCTCGGGAGTGAAGGATTGGGTGACGTTTCGGGTCGAGACCCTTCTTCAGACTGATGTCAGGGGAGGGGGCGGAACAAAGATAGGATGCTGTCAGAGACAGGAAGACTGGTGGGAGAACGTTACTCTATTCCTTATCTCCAGCGATGCTGCCTGACCCACTGAGTTACTCCAGCTTTTTGTATTACCTGTGTCTACTTATTTCGCATGCCTCCTTGAAACTTTGGCCCGTTTACCTTGAAGCTGTGTCTTCTGGTATTTGATATTTCCACCCTGCGAGAAAGGTTCTGACTGTCAACCACATCTATGCCTCTCATAATTTTATATGTTTCTTTCAGGTCTCCCTCAACCTCTGGAATTCCAGGGAAAACAATCAAAGTCTGTCCGACCTCACCTTATAGCTAATACCCTGTAAACCAGGCATTGTTCTAGTAACGCTCTTCTGCAGCCTTTCCAATCCAAGTGTGTCCAACCTCACCTTATAGCTAATACCCTGTGAACCAGGCATTGTTCTAGTAACGCTCTTCTGCAGCCTTTACAACCAAAGTCTGTCCAACCTCACCTTATAGCTAATACCCTGTGAACCAGGCATTGTCCTGGTACCCCTCTTCTACAGCCTTTCCAGTCCTCCACATCCTTTCCATAATGGGGTGACCAGAACTGCACACAATATTCCAAATACAGCCGAACCAAAGTCGTAGAAAACTGCATCGAAACCTCCTGGCTCATACTCAATGCACCAATCGATGAAGGCAGGTATACCATATGCCTTGTTTACCACTCTACCGCTGAAGTGGAAGATATTTTTACGAAATGTTTGAATAAAAAATAACAGATAATGTTAGCAAATACAATATCACCTTGGCAACTCTGATCTGCGACATTACTGTGATGTGGGACCAGCAAGAATTCATTACCATTTTGAACGTTGTGCCTGGGTGTTCTTACTTTCTGTCAGCATTAAGCCACGGACCTGACTTCCAAATCCAACATTTGGCCACCGTCATTGGACATTTCATAAGTTGAAATTTCATCCCAGCTGCCCTCTCAGTCAAAAATAATTGTATACCCATCTGCAGTATCTTTTCAACTGATAAGTAAAATCATCCAAATAAATATATACAATTGAACAAAAATATTGGAAATAAAATCCCAGAGAGACCACACTTACTGATGTGGGATGTGTGTGTGTCTCTCTCTAGTTGGTTGGGTGTGTTTTGTGCCAAAACCACTTGTAAGGCTTGATGCAAAGAAACCAGTTGATGACACCTCTCCCACCATCCTAAACGTGCTCTCTCTCCACTACTGGTGCTAGGTGGGTACTTATTATCAGCAGTCTATAAAATACTCTGGAGCAATGCATCAGGGCTTCCTTTGCATCATCTTTCAAACCAAGGACCACCGCGGTCCAGAAAGACAAGGGCAGTAGGCATTTGGGAACATGAACACCAGTTGACTATCCACCAAGTCCTACGCTATCTCAATGTGGTGACACTTTGCCATTGCTCCATCAGTGTAAGGTTAAATTCCCAGAGGATTCATCCTCACCAGTGGAGTGAGGATTGCGGAGCTTCAAGAACTTGAACATTCCTGTGGAAGGTAAGGGCTGGCAAAATGCCTTAACCATGTAGGCTAGGGCTGGTCCCTAAAGACTTCTTGTAATTATTAGAATATTTTCAAAATGCCACTTACAATCCCACTCAAACTTCTAATCGTGGAAAAACGTTCAAAATCAGTCATTTTTACTTTGAGAAAACAAGAATGAAAGGGGGCGTGGCTGCATTCTGCAGCTGTGACTCACCGGCAGTCTCTCTGTCTTTTTTTTGTTTTTGTCTTTGTTATCGTTTAAATGTTTCTTTTGATTTATTTTTAACTCTGTTTATGTGGGGGGTGGTGGGGGGGTGGGGGAAACCTTTATTTCTAATCTCCTCCTCAACGGAGATGCGACCTTTACCGTGTCGTATCTCAGTTCGCGCTACGGCCTAACACCGTGGAGTCGGCGGCCTCCAGCTGGGATCGACCTTGAAGACTCCAGTCGCAGGGCCTGGACTTACCATCTCGGAGGCTTCGGCCGTGGGCCCTGCAGACCGCAACATCGGGAGCTCGCAGGTCCCTGGCTGGCGACCGGCTTTCGGGAGCTCCAGCCGTAGCAGCTTCGACCGCCCCGGAGCCCGAGGTTTGATTGACCCGCTCGCAGGCCCTTCATCGCCCTGCGTGGTCTGGCCGCGGCACTTTCCATCGCCCGGTGGGGGCTCAGGACCTTCATCGGCCTGCTCGGCTCGGCCCTGGGACTTTCCATCGCCCGGTGGGGGCTTCAAAAGTCGGGAGCCTTGATCGCCTCGTGGCACCACGGGAGAAGAATGAGGAGGAGATAAGACTTTTCTTTGCCTTCCATCACAGTGAGGGTTTGCCTGGAGCAATCACTGTGATGGCTGTTTGTGTTAAAAATTGTAATTGTGTGTCTTGTGTTCTTTATTGTCTACTGCCGGACCCTGACGTGAGAGGACGCTGGCGCTATTTGTTCGCCGCTTCTCCGTCAGGATAGTTTGTCTGTTTGTTTTTATGTCTTGACTGTTTTTGTAAAGCGTCTTTGAGCATTTCGAAAAGCGCTATATAAAATAAATGTTTATTATTATTATTATTATTATCTCTTTAGAGTGGGGAAAGATGGGCAGTTTTTAACAATGCTTTTCGATTCGCCCTCCGTTATCACCTTAACTCATTTTCAATGATTTCAGTACATGCAGCATTAAGCAAATGCAAAGTTATCTTTTTGCCATATTTATTTTTCTCACCGATGCCTTAAAGTAGCGACTGAAATCGAAATAAACACATCTTTTATTACACAATTCGGTCAAAACACAACATTGGCTTGATTTGCATTCAAATCATTTTCCAAACTTAAATATTCGTGGATACAGAGGCAACTTGAGCCAACCACTTGGAAAAGTACATGATGGAAGTATGAAATTTAATCAAAAGCTTTTCTGAGTACCTTCAAAACCACCAACTACTGGGGAAATTGCCCATTCACCCATGCAGGTGAATATCCCATGATATAGTGAACTAAAAGACATTGTCATTGTCATAGAGACATGGAGACATATAGCACATAAATAGGCCTTTTGGGCCCCACTCATGCTGACCAAGATGCCCCCTATCCCTCTAAACATTTCCTATCCGTGTACCTGTCCAAGCGTCTTTCAAATGTTGTTATTGTACCTCTGTTGGCAGCTCAGTCCATATACCCACCACTGAGTGAAAAGGTTGCCCCTCAGGTTCCTTTAAATCTTGCCCCCCCCCCCCTCTAACCTTAAACCTATATCCTCTGGTTCTTGATTCCCCTAGCCTTGGTAAAATACTCTGTACATTCACCCAATAAGTTCTCTCATGACTTTATATTTCTCTATAAATTCACCCCTTAGCCTTCAGGCATCAAGGAATAAAGTCTGCATTTGCCCAACCTTTCTCTATAGTTCAGGCTCTCAAGTCCAGGAAACATCCTCATAAATCTTCTCTGCACTCTTTCCAGTTTAATGATTTCCTTCCTATAGCAGGGTGACCAAAACTGAACTCAATGCTCTAAATGCAGCCTCACCAACATCTTGTATAATTGTAACATAACATCCCAACTTCTATACTCACTAACCTGACTGATTAAGGCCAAGATCCTTCTTTACCACCCTATTTACCTCTGGCGCCACTTTCAAGAGACTACACACCTGTAATCCTAGATCCCGCTGCTCTTCAATAGTCCCCATATCATTCACTATGAAGGTCCTGTCCTGGTTTTGACTTTTCAAGGTACACCACCTCACACCTATCTACATTGAATTCCATCAGTCATTTTCAGGCCACTTGGCCAGCTGATCAAGATCCTGTTACATTTTTTGATAACCCTCTTCACTCTCTATGATACCACCTACTTTAGTATCATCTGCAAGTTTACTAATCACACCTTGCACATTCTCATCTAAATTATTGATATAAACCACAAACAGCAATTGGCTCAGCATCGAACCCCGAGGCACACCACTAGCCACAGTCCTCTAGTTCAGTAAACAACCCTTCCATGCCCACTCTCTACTTCCTTCTATGAAGCCAGTTCTCTATCCAGGCAGCTAGCTCTCCCTGCATGCCATGTAATCTAACCTTCCAGAGCAACCTACCATGTGGAACCTCATCAAAAAACCACACTGCCGTCCAAATAGACTATTTCTATGGTCTCGCCCTCGTTTACCACCTTGTTTACTTCTTCAAAAACATCTATCAAATTTGTCAGACTCAATCTCCATGCACAAAACCATGTTAACGATTCCTAATTAGCCTCTGTCAATCCAATTACATGTATATATTATCCCACAGAATCCTCTCTAGTAATTGATATCTATCAAAAATGTTAGGCTCAATGGTCTACAGTTTCAAGACTTTTCCTTAAAACACTTCTTCGATAAAGGCACAACATTAGCCAGTCATCCAGCACCTCACTGGCTTCTAACAAAGATTGATAGATCTCCATCATAGCTCCTGCAATTTAGGCTCTGGCTTCCCAATGTGTCCTTGGAAATATCAGATCAGGTTCCAAACTGTAGGCTATATGTGCTTATATATGTCTTTACAGCTTTACTTTCCTATATTTTTTCTTTTTCTGATTTATTATCTTTGTGCTGGTTTCCTTTAACCTCTCTGTGATTTGCCTCTCTTTCTTATCATTTGTCACCCTGTTTCACGTCTGTCTTAGAGTTTCTCTTTCTATCTTCATCATCATCATCATCATATCATATATATACAGCCGGAAACAGGCCTTTTCGGCCCTCCAAGTCCGTGCCGCCCAGTGATCCCCGTACATTAACACTATCCGACACCCACTAGGGACAATTTTTACATTTACCCAGCCAATTATTTGGAGTTCTTGTGATTTCCTTTGGCTTCTCACTCCCGTACTTGGCTCCTGTCCAATTCCGGTTCTCTCGCCTTTCTCTCACGCTCATTATTATCCCCGCATCGTTTTACCTCTTTCTCTCCTTTTGCTTCTCTTACCCTTTATCTGGCGGTGGAGTGGATGAGAAAAGATTTGTGCCGGAGATAAGAACAGCTTTTAACTTAACTTGGAAGAAAAGTATGTTGGCTTTCAGCATGACAACGAGAAGGGGAGGGGTGTGTCTAGAATTAAAAGATTACGTGCCAGAAAGTCATAAAGCCAAAGAGGACGTTTCCGCATGCAGATAGTGCTGTACTACTGCAGGATGTGACAGAAATAGGATGATGTGATTCCTCTCATATAGGACACTTAATTCCCCATGGAGTGTCGGAATCCATGTCATTTTTGGGAAAGGAGGAGTGAGCAGACAGAAATAATCACAGCCATAGAGGCAGAGAGCACAGAAACAGGAGCTTCAGCCCAACAAGTCCAAACTAACCATCAAGACTCTTTTTTACCTTAACCATGGTCTAAGTCCATTTATTCTCCTCGTCAACTTCATCCAAATTCGACTATTAATCTTCACAGCAGGGACAATTTAGGATGGACAATTAATCTATGAATCAATCCCACGCAAATTTGGAGTGTGGGAGGAAACCAGACCTCTCAAAATAAGATCACGTGGTCACAGGGAGAACTTGCAAAGTCCCCACAAAGTCCACACAAAGTCCACACAAAGTCCACACAAAGTCCACACAAAGTCCACACAAAGTCCACACAAAGTCCACACAGGCAGCACACTGCAGTGTCCGAATGGAAACAAATGCACCGCAGATGCAGTTGATTTAAAATAAAAACAGAAATGCTGGAAATACTCAGTCGGGTAGGCAGCATCTGTGAAGAGGTGAGTTCAAGAACATAGAACGGTACTGCACAGGAACGGGCCCTTTATTTGTGTTGAACATGAAAGTCTGAAGAGAGGTCTCGACCCGAAACGTCACCCACTCCCTCTCTCCTAGATGCTGCTGTCGTGGTTACCGGTGTTCAAAATGAAGCAGATGACACGGAGAATTCTTCAAGAAGTTAAAAGCCTTTATTTGCAAACAACGGCTGGAACAATCAGGATGTCATCCGTCTGACTGCCCACTTAGTACATCGGGCAGTCTATGTTTATAGGATTATTCCAAACCTTATCTTCTTTACATTACCTCATACCCACACTCCTTTCTTCAGTCATTCATTTCTTTGCAGCCACCCGTCTGTCCCGCCACCATTAAATCCCATTCAGTAATGTATCCTTATCTCAATGCTCACATCCCCTGATACTTCGCCTCCCTTATTTCCCTGCTAGTCCATCCCTCACATCCATTCATCACCCCAAGGCCTATGTCTTTCTTTATCTGTCACCATTATCTTCTATTCTGGTTCATCCATTATTCCAACACATATGTTTCTCCTCCTTGCTCCACCATTAATTATCCGCCTGAGTAGAGCAGTTACAGACATGTGTCAAGGGTAAGGAATGTCTAGAGCGCCTTAATTAGTTACAGAGAGGCACCTAATGCCTAAGTAGTTACAAACCTTAAACAACAATGTTTAATGTATAAAATAATATCGTAACAATGTTTAATGTATAAAATAATATCGTATTATCTCCCATGCTGCCTCACCTGCTTGGTTACTCCAGCCATTTGTGATGATGCCTCGTTAAGCTCATTTCATCTGCCCGTACATAATTGATATCCCTCTTTTCCCTGCACTTTCATGTGCCCATCTAAAATTCTCTTAAACACCACTATTGTATCTGCCTTCACCACCACCCCTGGCAAAGCGTTCTCGGCCCCCACCACTCTCTGTGCCTCACACATCTGCATTGAACTTTACCCCTCTCACTTTATGGGACATTGCCACCCTGGGAAAATGGTTCCGACGATCCACCCTACCTTTTATAATCTTATATACTTCTCTCAAGTCTCCCCTCAACCTCCGACATTCCAGAGAAGACAGTCCAAGTTGATCCAACCTTGTAGTTGAACCTCCCTCATCCAGTCAGCATGCTGGTGAACCTCCTCTGTACCCTCTCTAAAACTTCCATATCGTTCCTGTAATGGGGCGACCAGAACTGCAGGCAATGTTGTGAATGTGGCCTAACCAAAGTCCTATAGAGCTGCATCATGACTACCTTACTCATATATTCAAAGCCCCTAGCAATGAAGGCAAGCATACGGTATGCCCTCTTTATTGTCCTGTGTACTTGTGCTACTACCTTTAGTGAGCTATGGACTTGGACTCCAAGATCCCTCTGCAAATCAATGCTGTGCAGAGTCTTATCATTAACTGCGTACTCTCCTTCCTGTCAATCTCCCAAAGTGCAACACTTCACACTTGCTTGGGTTAAACTCCATCTGCATTTCTCCACCCATTTCTGATCTGCGGCCTGCTGTATCTCCTGACAGCATCGCTCAATGTCTGCAGCTCCTTCTATGTTGGTGCCATCAGCAAACTTGCTCACCAACCCATTTACATTTTCTTCTGGGTCATTTATATAGTTCTGACAAAAGGTTTTCAACCTGAAACATCAATTCTCTTTCTAATGCTCCTTACCTGCTGAGTATTTTTATTACATTTCTAGCACAAAACTATACACCAGTCAGCTGTAGATGTTAATCTCCCCACCAGCGTACTGAAATCTCTTCTTATAAGCAGGTAGCACTGCGATACTGCTCTCTGCAGACATTGTTCATAGAGCACTTTCACTGATGAATGGATCCTCACAGAGCAACAAGTTCAAGCCAGGAATCTTCATTACAGAAATGAGCATAGGCATTTAGAATGAAAACACTGAGGGAAATGGCACACTGTCGTAGGGCTTCTTCGCAGTGAATGCATGAATAGGTGAAGAGGGATTCAGGATTTAAAATGACATTTTGAGACTTCTGTGCATGACCATGTCTGACCATGGAAGTGCACATCATTCTAATTCCCATCTCACATCTATCAATATAGAATTCTTGCACAGCTTCAGTATTTATTGGTATAAACCAGCTGTCCAAGTTCATGTTCAATCATTGATGGAGGTATCACGGCAGTAACATTGGTGGAAGTGCCTCCATGTTGTAGATATTGTATATATGGATTTGTATATATGGATGTTGTACATATGGATTTCAGCAGGCACTTGACAAGGCTCTGCAGGGTAGGCTGCTCTGGAAGGTTAGATCCCATGGGATTCAAGGAGAGATAGCTAAATGGATAGAAAATTGGCTTAATGGAAGACAGGAGAGGTCGATTTTGATAGTGGAAGGTTGCTTTTCAGACTGGAGGCCTGGGACTAGTGGTGTGCCTCAGCTGTTTGGCATTGGCAGAGAAGATTTGGCAAATTTTTCATGGGCGCAACCCATATACTCATCTCTGCTGCTCATCCCACAAATGCATGTTCCTTACAAATGTGGCACCATTTAAAAGGGAAATAAACAGGCTTTCCAACGGTATAAGATTTATTGCCAAGAAGCATTGTTACAACAAAGAAATAATCTACCAAACACAAATTTCCTTACTTTTTGTGCTATGTTTATATTAATGGATGAGAATGTACATGAATGTACAGTTAGCAAGCTTGCAGATGACACAAAAGTGGGTGGAATTGTAGATAATCTTACAAGATCCTTTAATATACAAGTGAAAAGCTTAATGCCAGTTTGAGTCTCATTTTGTAAAATTAGGATGCACACTAACACAAATGGATGGGATGATTTATCCAGACATTTGGCAAACAATCGGGGTTTATGGGTGGTGGACATTCTTACGGGGTGACCTTATGTGCTAGCAGGAGGTGGCGTGGGAGCCTCTCACAACCTCACCTGGATGTTTCCATTAGATCATGACTGCCACCTGCAGGTCACACAGGTGGTGAACAAATGAAGAACAATGTGTTTATCTGTGGTGGTCCATCACGGAAACAATTTTAGGAACAACTCCGTTTCTAGCCCATCCACTTGAGTAAGCGTCTGTCCCTTGAGACCACGGAGGAGAAAGAGGCAAAAAAGCCATTCATTTCCTCCTGGTTTCTTATGGCCTTGACGGCTCATCTATCAGAAGGATGAGAGGAGATCTTATCGAAACGTATAAGATTATTAAGGGGTTGGACACGTTAGAGGCAGGAAACATGTTCCCAATGTTGGGGGAGTCCAGAACAAGGGGCCACAGTTTAAGAATAAGGGGTAGGCCATTTAGAACTGAGATGAGGAAAATCTTTTTCAGTCAGAGAGTTGTGAATCTGTGGAATTCTCTGCCTCAGAAGGCAGTGGAGGCCAATTCTCTGAATGCATTCAAGAGAGAGCTAGATAGAGCTCTTAAGGATAGCGGAGTCAGGGGGTATGGGGAGAAGGCAGGAACGGGGTACTGATTGAGAATGATCAGCCATGATCACATTGAATGGCAGTGCTGGCTCGAAGGGCCGAATGGCCTCCTCCTGCACCTATTGTCTATTGTCTATCAGCCACAATTGCGAGCTGTAGAGAATCAAGCAACTGCCAAGCTACTTCACTCAAAACTAATCTTCAATCGACCTCAACATATGTCCACTTCGTCAACAGGGGGCTGCTGGGATTAAGGGCCAGATGTACCGCATTGGCTAAACGATAATGGAATTCCTGATGTCCGAAGAAAATGTTCTAAGTGGCCTTGCAGGTAGATGGATGGTGAAGAACGTTGAGCTGCAGTAGCGCTAAACCTCGACAGTTGGTGGCTTTTGACGGTGCCGCCTGGCCTGGGGAGGCGTGGCGTTTTGCGGTCTGCAGACGTGGCAAAGTCATTAGTTTCGCTTTAAGGGCTTATGAGCCTGTAAGCTACTCGTGGGGGAGGCCGCGTAGAGGCTGTCTTTGTCTCCACATAGTCACCAGTTGCCCCAAATACCGGCCACCGAATGGTGAACGAGGTCTAATTGACCTGGACGATGACACATTGGCCTGGCTCGCCTCAACGGAGCTGCAGGTCTAAAAGACATACGACAGAAGAAGAAGATGGTGAAGAAGGCTTTTGGTACACTGGCTTTCAGCGGTCAGGAAATTGAGCTTAAAATGTTGGGATGTTAAGTTACAGTTGTTAAAGATGTTAGTGAGGCTGCACTTGGAGTATTGGTATTGTACCTGCCCCAATGGCCATCAGCCTCCTGCGCTCCAGGGAATAAAGTCCTAGCCTCCCCCAATCTCTCCCTCTAGCTCAAGCCCTCAAGTCCTGGCAACATCCTCCTCAATCTGCTTTCCATCTTAATGCCATCTCTCCTGCAGCAGGGTGACCAAAAGCGAATACTCCAAGTGCAGCCTCACCAATGTATTGTACAGATACTGTGCAACAGCGGTCACGGTGGCGCAGCGGTAGAGTTGCTGCCTTACAACGAATGCAGCGCCGGAGACTCAGGTTCGATCCTGACTACGGGCGCCGTCTGTACGGAGTTTGTACGTTCTCCCCGTGACCTGCGTGGGTTTTCTCCGAGATCTTCGGTTTCCTCCCACATTCCAAAGACGTACAGGTTTGTAGGTTAATTGACTGGGTAAAATGTAAAAAATTGTCCCTAGTGTGTGTAGGATAGTGTTAATGTGCGGGGATCGCTGGGCGGCACGGACTCGGTAGGCCGAAGGGCCTGTTTCCCCGCTGTGTCATAATGGTCCAACTTCTCTGCTCTAAATTAATCAGAAAAATTGTCAGGGAATGGTAATGGAAGCAAAGGAAAGGGCTGTGCTACTGACAGAGAAGTTCAGAGGATCTTAAAGAGACGAAGAGAGGCAAATAATGTACGGGTCAAAATGGCTGAATGTAAAGCAGATGGTGGTGGGGTGACAGCGACAGAATCTCCGGGATCGGAGAGGTCAGAAAGATGCTGAAGTAAATTTCAGAGGCCTTCGAGAAAAAATACTCCTTGGCCCGATTGCTTACTGGAAATGATGAAGATCTCCAATAAGGCTCTTCCTAGTGGGAAATATCCTCCAAAAGTGCACTGTTCACATCCCTTCATTAGAAACTCTTCCTCAGCCAACAAGGGGGCTCCCCCTCCCTAGTCATCGGTGCCGGCTCGGATTTGTTCTGTACCTTTACATACCCCTAGTTTCCCTCTCCCCTGACTCTCAGTCTGAAGAAGGGTCTCAACCCGAAACATCGCCTATTCCTTTTCTCAAGAGATGCTGCCTGACCCGTTAGGTTACTCCAGCATTTTGTGCCTATCTTCGGTGTAAACCAGCATCTGCAGTTCCTTCCTGCACTGCCATATCTTGTGGTATAAGAAAATAACTGCAGATGCTGGTACAAATTGTAGGTATTTATTCACGAAGTGCTGGAGTAGCTCAGCAGGTCGGGCAGCATCTCAGGAGAGAAGGAATGGGTGACGTTTCGGGTCGAGACCCTTCTTCAGACTGATGTCAGGGAGGGCGGGACAAAGGAAGGATATAGGTGGAGACAGGAAGATAGAGGGAGATCTGGGAAGGAGGAGGGGAAGAGAGGGACAGAGGAACTATCTAAAGTTTGAGAAGTCGATGTTCATACCATTGGTCTGCAAGCTGCCCGAGCGAAATATGAGGTGCTGTTCCTCCAATTTCCGGTGGGCCTCACTATGGCACTGGAGGAGGCCCATGACAGAAAGGTCAGACTGGGAATGGGAGGGGGAGTTGAAGTGCTCGGCCACCGGGGGATCAGTTTGGTTAATGCGGACCGAGCGCAGGTGTTGAGCGAAGCGATCGCCGAGCCTGCGCTTGCTTTCGTCGATGTAAATAAGTTGACATCTAGAGCAGCGGATGCAATAGATGAGGTTGGAGGAGGTGCAGGTGAACCTGTGTCTCACCTGGAAAGACTGTTTGGGTCCTTGGATGGAGTTGAGGGGGGAGGTAAAGGGACAGGTGTTGCATCTCGTGCGGTTGCAGGGGAAAGTGCGCGGGGTTGGGGTGGTTTGGGTAGGAAGGGACGAGTGGACCAGGGAATTGCGGAGGGAATGGTCTCTGCGGAACGCAGAGAGGGGAGGGGATGGGAAGATCCAAAACTGTGTTGACAATGTCACCGTCGACAAACGCATCCGGTTGTATCCCAATCAAAAACCCTGGATGACAAAGGATGTCAGGTCTCTCCTCAAGGACCGTAACACCGCCTTCAGGTCTAGTGATAGAGCTCTATACAGTGCTGCTAGAACCAACCTGAAGAGAGGCATCAAGGATGCCAAAGCGTCCTACAAGAGGAAGATTGAGGACCACTTTTCCAACAATGACCCACGGCGGGTATGGCAAGGCATCCAGCACATCACCAACTACAAGACCAGCAACCGCACGACTGCCGACGGCGACGCCTCGCTGGCAGAGGAACTTAACTGTTTCTTTGCTCGTTTCGAGGTGAAAGCTACAGTGGCAGACATAACACCCTCTCCAGCACCTGACAGCAACACCTTCACTGTGCAGGAGTATGATGTTAAGCGCGTGCTCAGAGCAGTGAATCCCAGGAAAGCTGCAGGCCCCGATGGTGTGACGGGCAGAGTGCTGAGGGAATGTGCAGACCAATTATCTGAGGTCTTCACAAAAATCTTCAACCTGTCCCTTTTAAAATCCACCATCCCTCCCTGCCTGAAGTCCGCCACAATCATCCCACTGCCGAAAAAGTCTGTCATCAGCGGTCTTAACGACTACCGTCCGGTAGCACTCACACCGGTCATCACAAAGTGCTTCGAGAGACTGGTCCTGCAGCACATCAAAGCCAGCCTCCCACCCACCTTCGACCCACACCAGTTTGCCTACAGAGCAAATAGGTCTACAGGGGATGCCATCGACACTGCTCTTCACACTGCACTGACCCACCTTGAACACCAGGGGAGCTATGTGAGGATGCTCTTCCTCGACTTCAGCTCTGCCTTTAACACGGTCATCCCGAGCAGACTGGTCACCAAACTTTCCGACCTTGGATTTTCCCAAACCATCTGCCAATGGATCAAGGACTTCCTGACCAACCGCCCCCAGACCGTCAAAATAGGCCCTCACCTCTCCTCCACCATTACACTGAGCACCGGCTCACCACAGGGCTGTGTGTTGAGCCCCATCCTTTACTCCCTCTACACTCACGACTGCGCCCCCACCCATCCCACCAACACCATCATCAAGTTCGCGGATGACACGACTGTGGTTGGACTCATCTCAGAAGGAGATGAGACAGCCTATAGGGATGAAATCCAAAGGCTGGCAGCATGGTGTTCAGTGAACAATCTGGTCCTGAACTCCTCCAAAACAAAGGAACTTATAATTGACTTTAGAAAAACCAGTGGAGATTACGACCCACTCTACATCAATGGGGTCTGTGTGGAAAGGGTACCAGCTTTCAGGTTCCTGGGTACGCACATCGCAGAGGATCTTACCTGGTCTACCAACACCATCACCACAGTAAAAAAGGCACAGCAGAGACTCCACTTCCTGAGGATCCTCAGGAAAACCAACCTGCTCATGTTGTCCTTCTATCGCTGCTCCATCGAGAGTGTGCTGGCATACTGTATAACCACATGGTATGCCAGCTGCTCAGAAAAGGACAGGAAGGCCCTTCAGAGGGTCATCACGACGGCCCAGAAGATCATCGGCTGCTCACTGCCCTCCCTGGAGCACCTGTTCAGCCTACGCTGCCTCAGTAGAGCAGGCAAAATAATAAAAGATCCATCCCACCCCGGCCACCGTCTGTTTGTTCACCTGCCCTCTGGTCGACGTTTCAGGTCGATCAAATCCCGAACAAACAGACTTAAGAACAGTTTTTACCCCAGGGCCATACGAGAACTGAACACTACCTTTGCACTAGGCAACACCGTTAAAAAATCTTGTACTTAATATAATTGTATTTAATTGTATTTATGTATTTATTTGTTTTTGCATTTATTGCATATATGTTTGTACGCACCGTCAGGATTGGCTATTTTTTAATTTCGTTGTACTCGTTGCAATGACAATAAATGAATATTATTTATTTATTATTTATTTATATGGCCAATGGTGGGGTCCCGTTGTAGGTGACGGAAATGTTGGTGGATGATATGTTGGATCCGCTGGCTGGTGGGGTGGAAGGTGAGAACGAGGGGGATTCTGTCCTTGTTGCGAGTGGGGGGAGGGGGAGCAAGAGCGGAGCTGCGGGATGTAGAAGAGACCCTAGTGAGAGCCTCATCTATAATGGAGGAGGGGAAGCCCCGTTTCCTGAAGAACGAGGACATCTCCGAAGCCCTAGAGTGAAACACCTATCCCGGGCGCAGATGCGGCATAGACGGAGGAATTGGGAGTAGGGGATAGACTTTTTGCAGAGGACCGGGTGGGAAGAAGTGTAGTCCAGATAGTTGTGCGAGTCAGTGGGTTTATAGTAAATGTCCGTCACTAGTCTGTCTCCTGTGATGGAGATGGTGAGGTCCAGAAACGGGAGGGAGATGTCGGAGATAGTCCAGGTGTATTTAAGGGCAGGATGGAAATTGGAGGTGAAGTGTATGAAGTCAGTGAGTTCTGCATGGGTACAAGAGGTAGCACCAATGCAGTTGTCGATGTAGCAGAGGTAGAGTTCGGGGATGGGGCCGGTGTACGCCCGGAACAGGGATTGTTCGACGTACCCGACAAAGAGGCAGGCGTAGCTAGGGCCCATGCGAGTGCCCATAGCTACGCCTCTGGTTTGGAGGAAGTGGGAGGAGTCTTGTGGGTTCATTTCTTGTGGTGATGAGGAGACCAGGCAGGGAGCAGAGATACTCTCTCCTCCAGCTTCCTTAGCATAATGCTGTTGAATCCAGCAGATTTTTTTGGCAAAATGAACCAGTTCACTTCCAATCAGTCTGAAGAAGGGTCTCGACCCGAAACGTCACCCATTCATTCTCTGCTGAGATACTGCCTGACCTGCTGAGTTACTCCAGCATTTTATGAAATAGATACCTTTGATTTGTACCAGCATCTGCAGTTATTTTCTTACAGTTCACATCCAAGTTTTGTTCTCAGTCTGTGTTTAGTTCCCCAGTCTGAATCAGTCTGGCTGGAGCTGTACAACCTGACTCATCAGCATTTGGTTCATGGCATGTCATTTAGTCATAACTGTTTCAAGGCAGGGTGTCGTTCGGCTATGGCGCTACCCACCCCCGCTGGCAAGGTCTTTGCTGGGCGATGAAGCCAGCCTGGCTTTACTCCAGGCTTTGCAGGATACCAGTGCAAGGAGCTGCAATATATCAAGCATCTGTAAAGGGAGGGGAAGCTGGTAATGTTGAACAACACTTCCTCTCCTCGACACCATAAATGACAAGTATGTCCCACTGGTTTGCTCAAAGAGGAAGTATTCATTCAGGATGTATTTGCCACGGATTAATAAAAACACTTTTATAACCCCTGGTTATTTTTGTTCAACAAATTAAGGAGGAAGCCCGTACAATTCCGAATTAAAAAATAATAAAGAATGGGTCGACTGGGCTTGTATTCACTGGAACTTAGAAGGATGAGAGGAGATCTTATAGAAACATGTTAAATTCTTAAAGGTAAGATGCAGGAAAAATGTTCCCGATGCTGTGGGGGTCCAGAACCAGGGGTCGCAGTTTAAGAATAAGGGGCAGGCCATTTAGGACTGAGATGAGGAAAAACTTTATCACCCAAAGAGTTGTGAATCTGTGAAAATCTCTGTCACAGAAGGCAGTGGAGGCCAATTCACTGGATGTTTTCAAGAGAGAGTTAGATTTAGCTCCTAGAGCTAAAGGAATCAAGGGATATGGGGAGAAAGCAGGAACGGGGTTACAGATTTTAGATGATCAGCCATGAGCACATTGAATGGCGGTGCTGGCTCGAAGGGCCGAATGGCCTTCTCTTGCACCTGTTTTTCTATGTTTCGATAACTCACAACTCTCAGCAAGCTGTGCAAGCCTTCATGATGTTTCTAGAATGGCTGAAGACCGCTGCGATAAAGCATATTGTAGCGACCATGGAGAATGGTCTAGGTCGTCGAACCCTCGGATTGGCCAGCGAGGTCACGTGGGAACGCGACCATGGGGATTGGTCCAGGGAAGGACATCGCTGATTGGCCAGCGATGTCATGGGTGCGTTTGGCGCCCGATTTAGTTAGTTCGTCTAAGTCTTCAAGGAAGACAGTAAGTTTATATTGGTTGTCTTGCGACTTGTTGTTTTGATTCTGTATTCGTGTATTGCGGCTGCAATAAACTACATCTACAACTACAAGTTTCGGACTCGCCATATTGGTGACCCCGAACGTGATCTGGACGATCACCGACTGAGAAAAACCCGACGCCTCGTTGACGATGACTGAGCAGGGCACACCGGAGTCAAGCGCGGCGGACGTTCATCTTCCGTTATTTTGGACGTACGCACCGCAAGCTTGGTTTATCCATGCCGAGGCCCAATTCCATATAAAGAAGGTGTCGGATGATTCCACGAAGTACTTCTACCTCGTCAGCGCGCTATCGCCGGACACAACCAAGCGCGTGATGCGGTTCATAATAAATTCACCTGCGGAAGACAAGTATGAAACCATGAAGAAGGTATTACTGCGGACCTTCGGGTTAAAAAAGCATGGTGGTGCGGCAAAACTTCTGCACCTACCGGAGCTTGGAGACAAACTGCCTTCCGTCCTCATGGCCGAAATGATGGTGCTAGCCAGTGAGCATACGGATTGCCCGATGTTTGAGCAGGCATTCCGCGAAAAACTCCCCGAGGATGTCCGATTGCTGCTTACGGATTGTTCTTTTAAGGACCCCGAAGCATATGCAGCGAAAGCGGACGCGCTCATAGCGGGAAAAAACAAGGCAGGGGATTCCATCAACAAAGTCTCGACATCGGTGACCACGCCACAGCGACGGCAATTCTCCGAAAGCCCGCCAAAAAGATCCGCACAAGCACGGCTGGTGCTATTATCACCTACGATGGGGTAACGAATCCCGCAACTGCCGTTTGCCTTGTACCTTCGCGGGAAATGCCTCGGCCGATCGTACATAGGGGCAGTTACGATTGGCCAGAACCGGCGCCTCTATGTCCATGATCGATTCACGGACACAGAATTTTTGGTAGACACGGGAGCCATCGTCAGCATAGTGCCGCCGACCGACCTCGAAACCAGATCGGGTAAGACAGGTCCCACCCTCATCGCGGTGAACGGCAGCCCAATTCGCACTTTCGGTACACGGAAGATGTCCCTGGGTTTAGGCCTCCGCACGTACGAATGGCCATTCATCATAGCCGACGTCAAACAAGCGATCCTGGGCGCAGATTTTCTCTGGGCTTTTTCACTGGTTCCTGATGTCCGCGGTAACGACCTCCGACCTTCCGCCGAAGACGAGCACGTCGCTCCGACAATCGCCTCCTCGCTCAGCCCTACTGTCCAGGCCGTCGTCGCGGCCCCCGACTCGTATGCTGCGATTCTGGCCGAGTTCCCAGAGCTGCTCGTTCAACGTTTCGACGCACCTTCGGCTAAGCACGGTGTGGTCCATCACATCCGCACCGAAGGCCCTCCCGTTTTCGCTCGGGCCAGGAGACTACCGCCAGACAAACTGGTGGTGGCAAAGGAGGAGTTCAGGAAGATGGAGGAAATGGGAATTGTCCGTCAGTCTGACAGCCCGTGGGCCTCGCCGTTACACATGGTCTCCAAGGCATCTGGGGGGTGGAGGCCATGTGGCGATTATCGGCGTCTCAATGCTGTCACCACGGCTGATCGCTACCCCATACCGCACCTACAGGACTTTTCATCTGGGCTGGAAGGTGCGGTAGTGTTTTCCAAAATCGATTTGGTGCGAGGATATCATCAGATTCCGGTGCGACCGGAGGACATACAAAAAACTGCAACTATAACTCCGTTCGGGTTGTTTGAATGGTTGCGTATGCCTTTCGGTTTAAAGAACGCGGCACAGGCTTTCCAGCGACTGATGGACCGCGTGGGCCGGGGTTTACCCTTTTTGTTTATCTATCTAGACGACATCCTGGTAGCCAGCCCCTCCGTGCTGGAACACCAGGCCCATTTGAGGACCGTGTTCCAGCGGCTCCAAGACCACGGGCTCATTATCCAACCCTCCAAATGTCAATTCGGCCTGCCTGCCCTTGATTTTCTAGGGCACAGAATTACTCCTGCCGGTGCCGCCCCTTTACCCGAGAAGGTGGAAGCCATTCGGGCCTTTCCCAGGCCCACCACGGTAAAAGGGCTGCAGGAGTTCGTCGGTATGGTTAATTTCTACCATAGATTCGTTCCGGCAGCGGCGCGAGTCCTGCGCCCGCTTTTCCAATGCCTTGCAGGGAACCCGGTAGAGTTGTTGTGGTCCCCGGCCGCAGAGTCGGCTTTTACGGCAGCTAAGGCAGCCCTGGCAGACGCCACCATGTTGGTCCATCCGAGCCCCTCCGCCCCCACGGCCCTGACGGTTGACGCCTCTGACGTGGCGGTGGGTGGGGTTCTGGAGCAGCAGGTTGGTGGCCATTGGCAGCCTTTAGCCTTTTTCAGCCGGCAACTAAATTCGGCCGAGCTGAAATATAGTGCATTTGACCGAGAGCTTCTAGCTCTCTATTTAGCTGTCCGTCATTTTAGGTATTTCCTCGAGGGCCGCCCATTTGTGGCATTTACGGACCACAAGCCATTAACATTTGCGTTTTTGAAATTGTCTGACCCATGGTCGGCCCGCCAGCAGCGGCACCTGACTGCTATCTCCGAATTTACAACAGATGTCCGTCATGTCGTGGGTAAGCTTAATGCCGTTGCTGACGCCTTGTCTAGACCCGCTTTTCCCCCTATTTCGGCGGTGGACTGCGAGGTGGATCCCCAGGAGCTCGCGGAGGCGCAGCTTCTGGCGGATACCGTTTCGGCTTACCGGTCCACCACTTCGGAATTAAAGTTGGCCCAGGTGGCTTGTGGGTCGGAGGGCACGAAAGTCTGGTGCGATATTTCTCTTCCTCGTCCCAGGCCGGTAGTGCCGCCTTCCCTTCAGCGCCGAGTTTTCGATGCCATTCATGGGTTGGCGCACCCGTCCATCCGCTCCACCTCTGCCTTGGTAGCAGCGAGGTTTGTCTGGCATGGCCTGAGAAAACAGGTAGCGGGGTGGGCACGTTCCTGCGTGCCCTGTCAGACCGCTAAAGTCCAGCGCCACGTCCAGCCCCCCGTACAGGATTTCGAGGTCCCGGCCTTTCGTTTTTTTCACATCCACGTGGATTTGGTCGGACCTTTGCCTTCCTCCCGGGGCTACACCCACCTCCTCATGGTGGTGGATCGGTTCACCCGGTGGCCAGAGGCTTTCCCATTGTTTGATATCTCGTTAGCGTCTTGTGCTAGGACTTTGGCCCTCCATTGGGTAGCTCGTTTTGGGGTCCCGGCAGTTATTACCACTGACAGAGGGCCACAGTTCACTTCGTCCCTCTGGGCCGCGCTGGCAGAACTGTACGGGTCCAAGTTACAACCCACAACTGCATATCACCCCCAGGCAAATGGACTCGTAGAATGGTTCCACCGCCAACTTAAGGCGTCCCTCAGTGCAAGGCTTGAAGGCCCGGACTGGGTGGACCAACTCCCTTGGGTTCTTTTGGGCATCCGGACTGCTCCTAAGCCAGATCTCGGTGCGTCGTCTGCAGAGCTAGTATATGGCTCGACACTTCGAGTACCCGGAGACCTTTTTTCGGACCCTTCAGCCCTGCTCCCTTCGGTCCCATCAGCGTTAGCATCTCTCCGGGAACGGGTGGGCTCCCTGGCTCCAGTGCCGACTTCACGCCATGGGTGTTCCATGGTACATGAACCGGCTGCCCTGAAAGACTGTGAGTTTGTTTTTCTGCGTAAGGATGCCCATCGCGCCCCGTTGCAGAGGGTCTATCAAGGGCCGTTCCGGGTGTTACGTAAGGGAACGGCTACTTTCACCTTAGACATGGGCGGCAAGAGCGAACTGGTCTCGGTGTCCCGGCTTAAACCTGCCCATTTGGACCCGGATCAACCAGTTTTGGTCGGTCAAACCCCTCGGAGAGGCCGACCTCCGTTAGTTCCGCCCAGTCCAGAAACCCCCGTTCCGACAGTTCCTTCAGGACCTCCCGTTTCGGCAGTTCCTCCAGAGCCCCCCGTGCCGGTAGTTCCTCCAGAACCTCTCGTTCCGGCTGTTCCACCAAGTCCGGAACCTCCGGCTCCTGTGGTTCAGGCTGTCCCTCTCCGTACTCGTTGTGGTCGCGAAATCAGGCTCCCAGCTAGGTTCCGCACCTCGGGTTCTGGGGGGGGTCATGTAGCGACCATGGAGAATGGTCTAGGTCGTCGAACCCTCGGATTGGCCAGCGAGGTCACGTGGGAACGCGACCATGGGGATTGGTCCAGGGAAGGACATCGCTGATTGGCCAGCGATGTCATGGGTGCGTTTGGCGCCCGATTTAGTTAGTTCGTCTAAGTCTTCAAGGAAGACAGTAAGTTTATATTGGTTGTCCTGCGACTTGTTGTTTTGATTCTGTATTCGTGTATTGCGGTTGCAATAAACTACATCTACAACTACAAGTTTCGGACTCGCCATAATATAATCAAATTGAAAGAAGCATTCACATTTATATTTTATCTGTGGTAGTGGTAAGGGGTCGCCTGACAAGGGAGGGCAGTTGTACAGGATGTGTGGAAGCCACTACTGAGGCATGTAGTCTGTGTGTCAGTAACTCAAACTGTTCTATTTAGCAACTAAAAAAATAACCACAATTCATATCCTGATGATAACACAGTTCCCTCAAACGAATGATAATTTCGTAGAACAACCTTAAAGTCTGTAGACTTTATAAATCAGACAGTTTTGTGGTGAAATACAGATAGTTCTGTTATAATGTGTGTTATCCATTAGGCTAACTGAAAATAACGCGACTGGTTATTTAAAAATTCAGTTTAAAGTTATTTTGGAAATTGATAATCAGCAAAAATTGCTCTCTTGGGAGAAACAGTTTAGTTTAGTTTAGCTTAGAGATACAGTGTGGAAAAAGGCCCTTAGACTCAAGAGTGCATGCCCAGCCACAAACTGGTTCTCTCCTACACACCTGGGGCAATTTACAGAAATCTATTAACCTACAAACCTGCACATCTTTGGAATGTGGGAGGACACTGGAGCACCCTCAAGAAACTGATTAACGGGACTGATTATGTTGAAAGACTGGAGCGACTAGGCTTGTATACACTGGAATTTAGAAGGATGAGAGGGGATCTTATCGAAACGTATAAGATTATTGAGGTGTTGGACACATTAGAGGCAGGAAACATGTTCCCAATGTTGGGGGAGTCCAGAACAAGGGGCCACAGTTTAAGAATAAGGGGTAGGCCATTTAGAACAGAGATGAGGAAAAACCTTTTCAGTCAAAGAGTTGTGAATCTGTGGAATTCTCTGCCTCAGAGGGCAGTGGAGGCCAATTCTCTGAATACATTCAAGAGACAGCTAGATAGAGCTCTTAAGGACAGTGGAGTCATATTAAAACACTACCCCACACACACACTAGGGACAATTTATTTTTATATCTACCAAGCCAATTAACCTACAAATCTGCACGCCTTTGGAGTGTGGGAGAAAACTGAAGATCTCGGAGAAAACCCACGTGGTCGCGGGGAGAACGTCCAAACTCCGTACAAACAGCACCCACTGTCGGGATCGAACCCGGGTCTTTGCCGCTGCAAGTGCGGTAAGGCAGCAACTCTAACGCTGTGCCACCTTGCCATTGGGACCTTTCTTAGGACTGATTGTGTGGGGGGTGGGGGAAGAAAGCTGAGCGAGACGAGAGGCAGGACAAAGCTTGGCAAGTAATACGTGAATATAGGCAAGGCGGGGGGGGTTTCGATAGGCAGATGATTAACACTGGCCAGAGATTAAAATGGAAGATGTGAGGCAAAAGGATTGAAGGGTTGTGAATTGTGAAGCCAGAGGAAGGAATGGGAGTGAATGGGGAAGGGATGGAGGGGTGTGAGGGGGAAGGGTGAAGTAGGTATGGGTCTGTGAGGTGCGAATAGGGGCAGAGGAAAGGGTTTAAGGTATTGTGGGGGAGAAAGTGGAGAGGGAGGCTAGAAGTTGTTGGAGTTGTTGTACTTCGTGGTCCGGTACCTGTTGTACCTTTGTTGAGACTCTGGACGGACCACAAGTACACATGTGTAAAAGGTTACAATGCTGGAGCTTAACTCCAGGCTGTTTATTCCGTGGCCACCTGGAACCAGAGTGGCCACCTAATCACCTCATTCCCTTATATTCATGTTACTACACAGGCAAACAAAGTAGTCCTTGTGACACAACAAAGTAGTACCTGCAATATCACAACAGGAGTTACCTAAAATTTGAGAATTCAATGTTCATACCATTGGGTTGTGAAGGAAAAGAAAACTGCAGATGCTGGTTCAAATCGAAGGTAGACACAAAATACTGGAGTAACTCAGCAGTAACCAGGAATGGGTGACGTTTTGGGTCGAGACCCTTGATCAGACTGAAGAAGGGTCTCAACCCGAAACGTCACCCATTCCTTCTCTCCCAAGATGCTGCCTGACCCACTGAGTTACTCCAGCATTTTGTGTCTACCATTGGGTTGTAAGCTTTCCAAGGTAATTTATACTTGGTGCTAACAACGCAATGGGATGTACATTGAATTCTCCAATTTTAGTTAACCTCTGACACCCCCCTCGCCACCCCCTCCTCTTGCTCCCCCACACCCCAGGCCCTTCCCCCTCTGTAAGATTTGAGAAGTTTTCCCTAATTCTGAAAGCAACACCAAACCAAAGAGCTGCAGTTTGGACATTTTAAACGGGAGACTGGGGCTGATAGCGGAGAAAGGCTGCGGTCAGATTACCAAGGGATGTCACAATCTGTGGGTCCTAAGATGGCTGCAGGACCTCGTGACCAGCCACAAAAGTAAAAACCTTACAGCCCAGTCTCTAGGTTTCTGCAAAGCCACGGCCAGAACAATGGATGGGTATTGGCCATGCAGAAACCTGCGAAACCAGGTTGAAGTCCAGACACTGGGGCGCTGACATCAGCATACTCACAATGCCCCAAGCCGACCTACACAGTTAATCTCGTTAAGGGGGCACAATAGCCCATAGAAAACCTCCTGGTAGGTGATGGGAAACCAGTTAAACCCATCACCTCGCAACGAAATACCAATTAACACCGTCTGGCCATCCCCGGTACCCCTGGACATAAGCGCAGATCAAAGAGAAAACTCAATACATATCTTTTAAACAAAGAAATCCCGAGATCTGGCGGGAGATAGGACGGGTCAGAATAGTATAAATGGCCACGACTTTTGGGTTTTAAACTCATGCAACAAAGAAGTCAAACGGATGCAGGAGGAAGAAAAGACAGGCAAGAAGAAGCGAAGTGCAAGAGAGAGGAACCGGCACGCAACTCGAGAAGAAATACTGCAAGAAAACCTGCAAGGAACGCAAGAAACGGAAGGAAGAAACTCAGGGGACAAGCACGACCCTCACGGAAAGCAGCGGAGAAGCAGCACGAACAGCCAGTAACCCCAGTAATAGCCCCATGGTGAGCATGTACCCCAATCCTGCATATCCTGGACATAGTTTAGTGTAGAGGGGAGGGTGGTTTGAATAAACGTGGGTGTGTAAAGGAATATGTGTTGGTCAATTTTGCGATGTGTCGTACGTTCCCCATCTTACAGTTGTGTATATGTCTTGGAGAACTGTGCGTTTTAGAATTCAGAGTAAAAGGTATTCATGTATATGTCTTGTAGAACTGTGCATTTTATGATTCATAGTCAAAAGTATTCATGTAATTCGGTATGTGTCTTATGGATATGTCTTATAGAACTGTATAAGTATTCATGGACAATAGTCCCAAGCGCTCAATAAAAGCCTTTTCCATTTAAACCCTGGTCTTCAAATCTGGTCTGGTTGAGTTTTTTCTGCACTATCAACGCTCCTGCATCTAAGTCCAGTATCTAGAACCGTAGGGGGTGAGTGGGTCGAACCACTCACGGGGAACCAGTGTGCGCGGCCTGGTCAAGGGATCAGAGCACGGCACGGGGACCTTAGGTCGGGCGAAAGCTCGGCGCAGAAACCCATTACACCTCCTATCCCCTATTCTCCATCTGGACTCATAGTTGTTTCTCCCCTCCCCCTCCATCCACACCCCTTCTTGTGCCTTCACAGTTCACAGTTCTTTTGCCTCACACACCATCTGCATTAATTGTTGGCCTTTTGTTCCAACCATCGGCCATCAAATATTCCCAAAAGGTTAATCTGCAGGTTGCGTCGATGGTGAGGGAGGCTAATACAATGCATTCATTTCGAGAGGACTACAATATAAAAACAAAGATGTAACACTGTGGCTTTATAAGACTCTGGCGGGGCCTCATGTGGAATGTTGCAAACAGTTTTGGGCATCATATCTGAGGAAGGATGTGCTGGCCCTGGGGAGAGGTCAGAGGAGGTTTACGAGAATGGTCAGGTTAACGTGCAAGGGACATTTGATGGATAATGGACCAGTACTTGCTGGAGTTTAGAAGGGTGAGAGGGGATCTCATCAAAACCTACCGGATAATGAAAGACATAATGTAATGTCCCGTCAGATCTGTTAGTCTTGTGTCATGTTCTGTGTTTAGATTCTCATTTCAGGTCCCTTGACTTCCTGCCATTGTAATTGTCAGCCCCGCCTTGATTGTTTCCACCTGTGTGCCCTTACCTCATGTATATATAGTCCACGCCTCCCTTTGTCCTGTGCCAGTTCGTATTGTGATTCATGTGCTCTCGGTCGTAGTATAGCTAGTAAGTAATTTTTGTAACTAATGTTTTTTGTAGCTGAGTAAGTTTAGAGTTTTTGGTTCGAATCGCAGTGTTCTTTAATGTGAAAATTAAAGAACGCCTTTATTTTCTCCAAATTGACTCTTGTGTGTGAGTCGTGCGTTTGAGTCCAGTTCCTGTGTGCCCCAGAGCATAACAGAACGAACTGGCCATAATATGGACTCAGCCGACTCTAAGATTTGGAAATCAGCCCTTGCCAACCAGGGCACTAAGATCCAGCACCAGGAGGAGCAGCTGCGCTCAGTCAGTCACGGGGTGCGCGAGCTGAACGATAGACAAGGCGAGTTCCAGTCATCAGTGACGACCCAGATTAACCACCTCGCTGTACAACTCCATCAGGTTCTGGCTCGTCTCGACCCAACCTCGGCAGCTTCTCCACTGGCTCACATTGAACCTTCAGCCGGCCATCCGCCTGCTGTTCTGGCCACACCTGCGAACCCCACGCTGATTCTACGCCTGGCTTCACCAGATAAGTTCTCTGGAGACTCGGAGAATTGTAGATCATTCCTTGTACAATGTGATCTCCACTTCAAGCATAACCCCTGCACACTTCCCCTCAGACCAGGCCAGGGTAGCATTTATTGTGTCCCATTTGACGGGACGAGCCGCAGCATGGGCCACTGCGGAGTGGTCTCGGGGCTCCACAGTCTGTCAGGATCTAGACCTCTTCCAAAGAACATTTAGCAGTATTTTTGATCACACTTCCTCTGCTAGGGAAGCTTCCCGAGTCTTACTGCAGCTAAAACAGAACACTCGCCCAGTGATAGACTATGCCATTGACTTCCGAACCCTTGCAACAGACAGTGGGTGGAATATGCCTGCACAAGTGGATGCATTCATGAATGGGTTGTCGGAGGCTATAAAGGACAGACTTTCACCTTTTGAGTTACCCAGTGATCTAGAGACTTTAATTACCAGGGCTATTCGTGTCGATAACAGGATAAAGGAAAAGGAAAGACACCAGGCTGCTGATCGTCCTCCCAATCACCAGGGGCGCTCCTCCGGGTCCTTCACACCGAAGAAGTCATCGTTCCCTGTCCATCGTTGGTCAGAGAAAACAGCGTCCTCTCAGCAGTCGGAGGAACCCATGCAGCTAGGACGAACCAGGCTGACTCCGGAGCAGCGACAGCGCCGCCTGAAGGACGGAGCCTGCTTTTACTGCGGTCAACAAGGACACCGTCTGGCCGACTGCTCGGTAAAAGGGGGTGGCTCACCAGTGAAAAGGAGGACACTGGTGAGCCAATTCCCCGTTTCGGACTTACCTCCTCGACCTCTGACACAGGCCACCCTCACTCTGAATCAGCAAATTGTGACTCGGGGGGTTTTGATCGACTCCGGAGCCGACGAGAGTCTCATGGACTGGACTCTAGCTCGATCGTATAAGGTTAAATCTGTGCCCTTGTTGCAACCTATTGTGGCGAGCGCTTTAGATGGACGTCAGTTGTTTGAGATAACTCATCGTACAGAACCTGTCAAAGTCATGTTCAATGCTAACCATGTGGAGATAATGTCTTTTCACTTGTTAGACTCAGCTCAACATCCCTTGGTCTTTGGTTTCCCTTGGCTGCAGAAACACAATCCTCAGATTGATTGGCGATCTGGTAAGATCAGACGATGGGGGGTTGAGTGCACACAATCATGTCTTGTTGAACCAGTGAACAAAGGGGTGAGTTACGGGAAGATCGGGGCGGTTTTGGGAATAAATGTTCTTAAATCTGAAGAAATAAAGATTTCTAATGATGATGATGACTATCCCGATCTGTTGAAGGTTCCACCCTGTTACCATGAACTGAAGGAGGTGTTCAACAAGTCCAGGGCCACCACCCTACCTCCTCATTGCCCTTTTGACTGCGCTATCAACCTGCTGCCGGGGGCCCCTATTCCCAAGGGGCGACTGTACTCCATATCCGGCCCCGAGAGGAAGGCGATGGATGAGTACATTGAGTCCTCCCTGAGGACGGGCATTATTCACCCGTCCTCCTCGGCAGCAGGCGCGGGGTTTTTCTTTGTGGGCAAGAAAGATGGGTCACTTCGTCCCTGCATAGATTACAGCTTCCTAAACGAGATTACGATCAAGAATCGTTACCCACTTCCTTTGATGTCTTCTGCTTTTGAACTGTTGCACAAAGCCAAAGTATTCACTAAACTAGACTTAAGGAATGCATACCATCTAGTGAGAATCAGAGAGGGGGATGAGTGGAAAACGGGCACTACGAGTATTTGGTGATGCCGTTCGGGTTAACCAATGCCCCCGCAGTCTTCCAAGCTTTTATGAACGAGGTCCTCAGGGAATTTCTCAATGAGTGTGTTTTTGTCTACCTTGATGACATTCTTATCTTCTCTCCAGACATACAGTCTCATGAGCGTCATGTCAAGTGTGTGTTGCAGAAGCTCTTAGCTAACCGTCTGTATGTGAAGGCCGAGAAGTGCGACTTCCACGCAGACACAATGTCCTTTCTGGGCTACATTATATCGTCCGACCACATCCAGATGGACCCTGGTAAGGTCAGTGCGGTGGCCAATTGGCCCACCCCCACTAACAGAAAGAAGGTGCAACAGTTTCTCGGATTTGCAAACTTTTACATACGTTTTATTAGAGACTTCAGTGCTGTTGCTGCTCCTCTGCACTCTCTCACGTCTTCCAAGACCCAGTTCCAGTGGAATCCTCAGGCCGAAGCCGCCTTCCAGCGCCTCAAAACATTGTTCACCAACGCTCCTGTTCTGACCATCCCAGATCCCCAGAGACAGTTCATTGTGGAGGTGGATGCCTCCAACGAGGGGATTGGGGCGGTACTTTCCCAGAGAGCGGAGAAGGACAACCGGATTCATCCCTGTGCCTACCTGTCACGTAAGTTGACCCCAGCAGAAAAGAATTACGATGTCGGAAACAAAGAACTGCTGGCGGTCAGAGCCGCATTGGGGGAGTGGAGGCACTGGCTGGATGGGGCCGAGCAGCCTTTTCTGGTATGGACAGATCACAAGAACCTGGAATACATCCGTAAAGCCAAGAGACTCAACTCACGTCAGGCCAGATGGACTCTGTTTTTTAGTAGGTTCAACTTCTCTCTGTCTTACAGGCCCGGTTCCCAGAACACAAAACCAGACGCCCTGTCCCGACTTTATGACCCTGAACCTGATACCAGAGAACCCGAACCCATCCTGCCACTTAACCGTGTGGTAGGAGCGGTGTCTTGGCAGATCGAAACAGATGTGAAGCAGGCTAATGATGAGACTCCAGCACCGAGTGGCTGTCCTACTAACTGTTTGTTTGTTCCTGTGACATTGCGCCCCCAGGTAATCCACTGGGCTCACACGTCCCTGCTCACATGCCATCCAGGTGCCAAGAGAACTGTTTTTGTGGTTAAACAGCGTTTTTGGTGGCCTTCACTTGAGAAGGATGTAGCTGAATATGTGGCCGCCTGCCCTGTCTGTGCAAGGAGCAAGCCCTCCAGACAAGCCCAAGCGGGCCTGCTGCACCCACTTTCAGTCCCTCAGAGGCCCTGGTCCCACATCTCCATTGACTTTGTTACTGGGTTGCCGGCCTCCAAAGGTAACACAACTGTCCTGACGGTGGTAGACCGATTTTCAAAGATGGTACATTTTATCGCTGTGGCCAAGCTCCCCTCTGCCAAAGAGACGGCAGAGGTAATGATGTCTCACGTTTTCCGTATCCATGGTTTCCCTACAGACATTGTCTCGGACCGAGGTCCTCAGTTTGTGTCCAATTTTGGAGTGAGTTTTGTTCCCTCATAGGTGCCACCTGTCTTCTGGTTACCATCCGCAATCCAATGGCCAGACTGAGCGGATGAACCAGGAGCTCGAGACCTGCTTGCGCTGTCTGATCGCGCAGAACCAGACCACCTGGAGCGACCATCTCATCTGGGTCGAGTACGCACGCAACACGCTTCCTACGGCTGCCACGGGACTCACACCCTTCCAGTGTGCCTACGGCTACCAGCCCCCCTTGTTCTCGGCTTATGAGGGTGAGGTGACGGTGCCTTCTGCCCACGCCATGATCCGACGCTGTCGCCGAATCTGGGACGGAGCTCGGAGAGTTCTACTCTGGGGTTAGTCCCGGATGAAAGCGGCAGCCGACCGCCACCGCAGATCCGCTCCGCATTATCGCCCAGGCCAGAAGGTATGGCTGTCTACAAAGGACTTGCCACTTCACGTCCACGCCAGAAAGCTGGCTCCAAGGTTCGTGGGTCCATTTCCCATTTCGAAAGTCATTAACCCTGTTTTGGTCCGTCTACAACTCCCCAGGTAATTAAGGGTTCACCCTACATTCCACGTCAGCAAAATAAAACCGGTCAAGGAAAGTGCACTCGTGCCCGCCTCCAAGCCTCCTCCACCCCCCCGGCTCGTCGACGGTGGTCCGGTCTACACAGTTAAGGCACTTCTTGCAGTCCGCAAGAGAGGTCGCGGTCGCCAGTTTCTGGTCGACTGGGAAGGCTACGGTCCTGAGGAGAGGTGCTGGATTCCTGCCAGCTTCATTTTGGACAAAACTTTGATCAAGGACTTTGACAAGACTCATCCTGACCAGCCTGGACCATCAGAAGTCGGTCCTAAAGGGGGGGGGTACTGTAATGTCCCGTCAGATCTGTTAGTCTTTTGTCATGTTCTGTGTTTAGATTCTCATTTCAGGTCCCTTGACTTCCTGCCATTGTAATTGTCAGCCCCGCCTTGATTGTTTCCACCTGTGTGCCCTTACCTCATGTATATATAGTCCACGCCTCCCTTTGTCCTGTGCCAGTTCGTATTGTGATTCATGTGCTCCCGGTCGTAGTATAGCTAGTAAGTAATTTTTGTAACTAATGTTTTTTGTAGCTGAGTAAGTTTAGAGTTTTTGGTTCGAATCGCAGTGTTCTTTAATGTGAAAATTAAAGAACGCCTTTATTTTCTCCAAATTGACTCTTGTGTGTGAGTCGTGCATTTGAGTCCAGTTCCTGTGTGCCCCAGAGCATAACACATACGTAGAGTAGATGTGACAAGAATGCTTTCAGTAATGGGAGAGTCTAGAAGCAGAGGCCTCAGAATAAAAGGACGCAACCTCAGAATGGAAATGAGGAGAAATTCCTTCAGCCAGAGGTGCTGTATCTGTGGAATTCATTGCCACAAACAGTTGTGGAGGCCAAGATATTGGATATTGTTAAAGTGGAGATTGATGGATTTTGATTAGTAAGGGCATCAAAGGTTATGGTGTGAAGATAAGGGAATGGAGTTGAGACGGAAAAATAGACCAGCCATGATTGAATGGTGAAGTAGATTCATTGGGCCAAATGGCCTAATTCTGCTTCTGTCTTATGGTCTTACGGTCTACAAAACCCTCCTGCCTGTCTACACCTATTACCTGCCATACTATCCTGCCTCTCCTCACCCCTGACTTTCTTTCCCCCTCCCCTACAATCAGTCTGTAGAAGAATCCCGACCCAAAACATCGCTTATCCATGATCTCCAGGGATGCTGCCTGAACTTAGGGCGGCACGGTGGCGCAGCGGTAGAGTCATAGACAATAGACAATAGACAATAGGTGCAGAAGGAGGCCATTCGGCCCTTTGAGCCAGCACCGCCATTCAATGTGACCATGGCTGATCATTCTCAATCAGTACCCCGTTCCTGCCTTCTCCCCATACCCCCTGACTCCTCTATCCTTAAGCGCCTTTCAGCAAATGCAGCGCCGGAGACCCGGGTTCGATCTCGACTACGGGCGCCGTCTGTACAGAGTTTGTACGTTCTCCCCGTGACCTGCGTGGGTTTTCTCTGAGATCTTCAGTTTCCCCCCACACTCCAAAGGCGTACAGGCATGTAGGTTAATTGGCTTGGTAAATGTAAAAATTGTCCCTAGTGTGTGTAGGATAGTGTTAATGCGCGGAGATCGCTGGTCGGCGCGGACCCGGTGGGCCGAGGGGCCTGTTTCCTCGCTTGTATCTCTAAACTAAACTAAACTAAACTACTGAGTTACTCCAGCACTTTGTGTTCTTTTTCTATTAAACGGTGTAGCACTCAGCCTGTGGTATTTTCATCTTACAGTAACCAAAATAAACTTATATCTATTAAAAAGACCGACATTGTTTATTGTGAGATTGAAACTCTCTCGTTCCTATCCCCCCTTTCCCATTGATAAAATGATCCTTTCAATATGATTTTGTGTAACATGTTTTTCTTACAAACATGACTATCACGTTATAGCAGAAATACTTACATTAGGATGTGAATTCTTTCTGCATTTGGATTAAATTTCTTCAGTCCGATTACTCCAATTAATAAGGTTGGACCACTGACTCATGCAGGGCCAGAGTGTAAATCTGTGTGTAAGCAAAACCTTGGATTCAGTGCACTGTCTCAAGCCATGATTGCTGGGCATGGAGAACGGATGATGAAGACCTGGAAATGTCTTTCTGCGGCTGTGGCTCAAGTTTAGAGGCACACATCTGGATTGTTTTTAATTCACTTCTCGTTTGCTTGAATTGTGGATTGTAGAAATCTGGGCCACACAGGGACATAGTGCAGGGAGATTAGACTGGGGAGCAACTTGATGGGAGGGATGAACAAGACTGGAATAAGGAAAAGCAACAGACAATAGACAATAGGTGCAGGAGGAGACCATTCGGCCCTTCGAACCAGCACCCCTATTCAATGTGATCATGGCTGGTCATTCACAATCAGTACCCCGTTCCTGCCTTCTCCCCATACTCTGCTATCTTTAAGAGCTCTATCTAGCTCTCTTGAAAGCATCCAGAGAATTGGCCTCCACTGCCTTCTGAGGCAGAGAATTCCACAGATTTACAACTCTGACTGAAAAAGCACCCGGGATGGAGGATATAACTGCACCCTCTCTAGCTCAATCACATCCACTTGTCCTCCTGTGTCTTCAAACTGGGCACCCAAACATCCACTCCCTCAAAACATTGCTGTTTGTGAGTCCAAACTGTGTTATTATGTTACTTCCAAACGCTATTAGAATGAGCTCTGTTCAGTTCAGTTTATTGTCACGTGACCCAAGGTACACCAACAATCTTTTGTTGTGTGCCAACCAGTGTTTTAAACTTTGACAGTAAAACACCAGCACGACAGCAATGACATATTCTAAACTTACTGGAGAAGGAGGCATTGGCGGCACGGTGGCGCAGCGGTAGAGTTGCTGCCTTACAGCGAATGCAGCGCCGGAGATTCAGGTTCGATCCTGACTACGGGCGCCGTCTGTACGGAGTTTGTACGTTCTCCCCGCGACCTGTGTGGGTTTTCTCCAAGATCTTCGGTTTCCTCCCACACTCCAAAGACGTACAGGTATGTAGGTTAATTGGCTGGGCAAATGTTTAAAAAAAATTGTCCCTAGTTTGTGTAATGTTAATGTGCGGTGATCGCTGGGCGGCGCGGACTCGGTGGGCCGAAAGGCCTGTTTCCACGCTGTATCTCTAAAATCTAAATTGGGCCCATTATGTCAATGCCAGCTTTCATACAAATCCCATCAATTTCATTCCCTATGCCCAACACTCATGGGTTCCTTCATTGAGCTTCCTCAACGAAGTTGAACCAAATGTTGAGGCTGAAGGTACTGGAGTTGCATTATGGGAAGAGAGACCAGCCAATCTCCCATCAACGACATCCATGTCCATCTGTGCCAAAGAAGAAATCCCTCCTGGGGCCAAATCAAGCTGGGCTGAATGGAAATGCCAATAGACAATAGACAATAAACAATAGGTGCAGGAGTAGGCCAGTCTGCCTCAACAGACTGAGAGCTGGTCCTGCTCATTGTAAAGCCACTCTCAAGAAGTGGGGTTATATAGACACTGAAGACGTCATCTGCATATGTGGCACTGACCAACAAACTATGGAGCACCTATTGAGATGTCCTCTATTGGAGCACCAATGCAAAGCTGAGGACCTCGCAGAGAACAATGTACACATCTTGCTAAGAGCTGTGTTCAGTTTTGGCTGAAGCACAATATCTAGCATGTGTGGACATGATAATAATAAGAATTCCATTCCCCCAATTACTCCTGTGTATCCAATTCTCTCGCATGGCCCACCAACTCTAACCCCTGCTTCTCCTGCCACCCAACAGACAAGCTTGGATGCGATGAAGCTAGAGAGGGTGCAGAAATGATTTGAGGGGTGACTCAGTCTGAAGAAGGGTCTCGACCCGAAACATCACCCATTCCTTCTCTCCAGAGATGCTGCCTGTCCCGCTGAGTTACTCCAGCATTTTGTGTCTACCTTCGAGGGGTGACCCTGCTGAGGTTTGTAAAATCGTGAGGGACATGGACAAAGGGGGCAGTCACAGTCTTTTCCCCAGGGTGGGGAAACTAAAACTAAAGGGCCTAGGTTTAAGGTGAGAGAGGAAAGATAAAGGATGTGAGAGACAGTTTTTTTCACACAGAGGGTGATGGAATATGGAATGAGCTGTCAGAGAACGTGGTAAAAGTGAGTGCATTTACAATGTTTGAAAGACATTTGGGCAGGTACACAGCGAGGAAAGGTTAGGATAGATGTTGCGTGCACAGTTTGAAGGTTAGTTTAGTTCAGTTTATTTTAGTTTAGTTTAGATCAGTTTATTATCATGTGTACCGAGGTACAGTGAAAAGCTGTTGTCGACCCATTTACAGCGTATAGATACATGATAAGGGAGTAACGTTTAGTGCAAGGTAAAGCCAGCAAATTCCGATCGTGTACTCTGAGGATAACCAAGGAGGTAGATGGTAGTTCAGCTCTGCTCTCTAGTTGGCAAATATGATTAGTGTAGATAGACATGTTTGTCTGCATGGATGAGGGTTGAGTGATTTGTTTCCACGCTGTTTCACTCCATTTAACCTACACTAACAATAATTTATAAAAACCAATGAACCTACCAATCAGCACGCCTTTGAGACGTAGGAAGAAATTAGAGCATTCAGGAGAAACACACCCTGTCACAGGGAGAATACTGTATGTCATCTCCAGCCAGGCAGCACCTAGGATCAGGATGGAACCCAGGTCGATGGATCTGTGAGGCACCAGTTGCTATTCCTTCACCACTCGTTATGTGCACAACTATTCACATTTTTTGCCATTTTACCCTGCAGAGCTAACATCTTTTAGACAATATACAATAAACAATAGGTGCAGGAGGAGGCCATTCGGCCCTTCGAGCCAGCACCACCATTCAATGTGATCATGGCTGATCTTTCTTAATCAGTACCCCGTTCCTGCCTTCTCCCCATACCCCCTGACTCCGCTATCCTTAAGAGCTCTATCTAGCTCTCTCTTGAATGCATTCAGAGAATTGGCCTCCACTGCCTTCTGAGGCAGTAGTTTTCCTACTGTGTTCCTGCCCTGTGCTTCCTCAGAATTAATTTAGAAACCAGGATCCCAGTACTGGGTTAACGATGTCCATGAAACCCATGCGCATATGTCCAGTTATGTCAATCCTTAATAGTTGGAGATTAAGGAGGAGGTTCCTTTCTAGCTGGGCTGATTCCTTGCCCTTGTTTTAATGGGTAGCTATGTAACCTTTACATTCAACCTCACGTGCTGTCTCTGTGGATTTCCCCGTATGATTGCACAGGTTTCTTACAGGTACACTTGTTTTCCACCCAATCACAGAATGCCTTGGGGGGGGGGGGTTGTAGGCTGGCCACTGTGATTCGGTACCCCGTGACTCCATGACTCCAGCCAGACATTTGAAGTAACTAAATCTGACAATATACACCGATCAGCCAAAACATTATGACCACTGACAGGCGAAGTGAATAACATTGATTATCTTGTTACAATGGCACCTGCCAAGGGGTGGGATATATTAGGCAGCAAGTGAACAGTCAGTTCTTGAAGTTGATGTGTTGGATGCAGGAGAAATGGGCAGGAGTAAAGACCTGAGCGACTTTGACAAGGGCCAAATTGTTATGGCCAGACGATTGGGTCAGAGCATCTCTGAAACGGCAAGGCTTGTGGGGTGCTCCCGGTCAGCAGTGGTGAGTACCTACCGACAGTGGTCCGAGGAGGGACACACAGGGTGTTGGGCGCCCAAGGCTCATCGATGCACGAGGGCAACGAAGGCTATCCCGTCTGGTCCGAACCGACAGAAGGTCGACTGTGGCACAAATCACAGAACATTTTAATGGTGGTCACGGGAGGAATGTGTCATGATACACAGTGCATCGCACCCTGCTGCGTATGGGGCTGCGTAGTCGCAGACTGGTCAGAGTGCCCATGATGACCCGGGTCCACTGTCGAAAGTGCCTACATTGGGCACACAAGCGTCGGAACTGGACCTAGGAGCAGTGGAAGAAGGTTGCCTGGTCCAATGAGTCCCATTTTCTTGTTTTGCCCTGGCCTCCAAATTCTCCAGATCTCAATCCGATTGAGCATCTGTGGGATGTGCTGGATCGACAAGTCCACTTCGCAACTTACAGGACATGAAGGATCTGCTGCTAATGTTTTGATGCCAGATACCACAGGACACCTTCAGGGGTCTTGTAGAGTCCATGCCTCGGCGGGTCGGCGCTGCTTTAGAGGACCAACAGCATATTAGGCAGGTGGTCATAATGTTTTGGCTCATCACTGTATGGTTCTGAGGCAGACTTCAGAGTCTTCAGGGACCAAATCTTCATGCTGAAATGGTTGTCTGAGCTCCATCCACCTGGCCCATGAATATTTCAAACAAGAACCATTACCACAATTATGTCAAGCACACCATGTGCTCAAAGGGAGATTTCGAGTTATTCAGGATTAATGAATCAAACAATGAGATGGTGGAGAAAACAGTGCAGTTCAAGTTGCAAGTGGCCCTGTCTTATCAGTCAGTTGTTGGTGTCTTGTTTTCACACCTTACCCTTCCATATCTCTGTGTCTCCCTCTCCCCGACTCTCAGCTTGCAGAAGGGTCTCGAGCCAAAACGTCACCTGTTTCTTCTTTCCACAAATGCTGCCTGTCCCATTGAGTTACTCCAGCATTTTGTGTCTAATTTCGGTGTAAACCAGCACCTGCAGTTCCCTCCTACACATATTGATAAGGTCATAAGTGATAGGAGTAGAATTAGGCCATTCGGCCCATCAAGTCTACTCCACAATTCAATCATGGCTGACCTATCTCTCCCTCCTAACCCCATTCTCCTGCCTTCTCCCCATAACCTCTGACACCTGCACTAATCAAGAATCTATCTATCTCTGCCTTAAAAATATCCACTGACGTCCTCCACAGCCTTCTGTGGCAAAGAATTCCACAGATTCACCACACTCTGACTAAAGAAATTCCTTCTCATCTCCTTCCTAAAAGAACATCCTTTAATTCTGAGGCTGTGACCTCTGGTCCTGGACTCTCCCGCCAGTGGAAACATCCTCTCCACATCCACTCTGTCCAAGCCTTTCACTACGTAGTTGAAAGCCATCACTGCAGAGACTAGGGATCGGACCAATTGGTTTATGCCATTCAGTGTTGCTTGTCTGAAATCCTTCACCAGGTCCCCACAGCTTCATTTATTGCACCTTGCCGCCTTTGTGGTTGTAACGTCAGCACTGGTTCGTTGAGAACTTTCCGGAAATGCTGAAGTGAAAGCGCCTCAAACGCAACTCGACAAGATCTCAGCTCTGCTGGTTATCAACGGTCTCCAGATTGACGGCCCCACACACTGTTCATCCAACCATGCCTTCTTGGAGCAGGGCAGTGAGAGAGAGATACGGAGTGGGTAAGGGATGCCGGCTTCAACTATTTCAGAGCTTGTTTGTCACTAAATGGGTGCAGAAAATGTTCACATTTGCCAGTGTCGCACTCTGTCAACAGGATGTGGCTAACTTGCTTCAACACTGGGAACAGCTCAAAGAGCTGGTGCAAGATGGTATAAATCCAAGCTAAACTCTGTCAGATGCAATATAAAGATAGTTGTTTTAATTTTTTTTCTATGCTGTCATTGGTATTGATCACAGTCAGATGGGTTTTACTGCAAGACGGAGTTTTTTGTCACGGACTAATTTCAACTGCCTGATCAGTCCCGAGTTAATGTCAAGGTTTTTTTCTGCCTAACACCCATTTGACGAGCTTTGAAATAATTTAAAACAGACGCCCGGTTTGGATAGACACAGACTCGCGATGGAGGAAGTGGGATGTGTGTCTGATTGATGGTGGTTGTTTGAGGAACTTCTTCGCCGCACGAGCGCACAAACGCGCATTTTAGAAATGTAGAAACATAGAAAATAAGTGCAGGAGTAGGCCATTCGGCCCCTCGAACCAGCACCGCCATTCAATATGATCATGGCTGATCATTCTAGATCAGTACCCCGTTCCTGCTTTTTCCCCATATCCCTTGATTCCATTAGCCCTAAGAGCTAAATCTAACTCTCTCTTGAAAACGTCCAGTGAATTGGCCTCCACTGCCTTCTGTGGCAGAGAATACCACAGATTCACAACTCTCTGGGTGAAATTTCTTTTCCGCATCTCAGTCCTAAATGGCCCACCCCTTATTCTTAAACTGTGACCCCTGGTTCTGGACTCCTCCAACATCGGGAACATTTTTCCTGCATCTAGCCTGTCCAATCCCTTAAGAATTTTACATGTTTCTATAAGATCCCATCTCATCCTTCTAAATTCCAGTGAATATAAGCCCAGTCGACCCATTCTTTCATCATATGCCAACCTGGTGAACCTACGCTGCACTCCCTCATTTACCATCCTCTATGTCCTGTGCTAACCAACTATTTAGGTTGAGAACTTTATACATTATTTCAACCCCATCGAGTGAACTGGGGTACCTGAGAACCTAATATATCATTTTTGGCAAAGAGACCACAATCCCGTCTGTGCATGGCTTGCCCTTATCTCTGAGCATTTCCTTTAACACATAAGAGGTGTTATCCATCAATTTAAGATATGACTGTGTGAACCCGAGCTGTTTCAAAGAGAGTCTGCACCTCAGTTTCAAATTGCCATTTGATTCCCGGTCACGGTGGTGCAGCGGTAGAGTTGCTGCCTTACAGCGAATGCAGCGCCGGAGACCCGGGACCGATCTGCCCCCTCCCCTGACATCAGTCTGAAGAAGTGTCTCGACCCGAAACATCACCCATTCCTTCTCTGCTGAGATGCTGCCTGACCCGCTGAGTTACTCCAGCATTTTGTGATGCGGGTGCTGTACTGTACGGAGTTTGTACGTTCTCCCCGTGACCTGCGTGGGTTTTCTCCGAGCTCTTCGGTTTCCTCCCACACTCCAAAGACGTGCAGGTTTGTAGGTTAATTGGCTTGGTACATGTAAAAATTGTCCCTAGTGGGTGTAGGAGGGTGTTAATGTGTGGGGATCGCTGGTCGGCGCGGACCCGGTGGGCCGAAAGTACCTGTTTCTGCACTGTCTCTCTGAATTAAAATAAAATTCACCGGAGCTTTGTGTGAAATGCCTGCTGATTGTGAGTCCAGGCAAGGGAAGGGAATGGATGAGCAATGGTATCATTTTGCACCAATGTTTGTCTTGAGAAAGCGTACCTAAGCTGGGTTAATCAAAGAATCCCAGCAGGAGTCCAGTCTTTGAATCAGGAAAGTATAGAAGCATGGCTGTCAAGGATAATTAATGCTGAGCTGGGAAAGAGAGACGACTTCAAGGAAAAGCCTGTGGTTTAAAATCTCAAGAGGGAATGATTGTTGACTCAAAGTCAACGATAATTGTCCCAGGCCGCAAGTGACAGGAAAATGGTACTTTAATATTCTTTGAAAAGAAATTTAAAAAGCACTGCTTGTGCTTGGTGGAAAAATAACAATAATTATTGATCATTGCCACAGACAGCCTACGTCAGCTTTTCCTCTCATCCTTCAGTTTTTCCATGCATTATACACCTGGTTTCCAACATATATCAAATTTTACCAGGCTTATTTATACCTGTTGCCCTTCTTAAAATAGGGGACAACATTAGCCACACCACAGCCACATACCTGTGCTACTGCAGATGCAAACATTTCTGTCAAGGGTTCAGTTTTCTCCTCCACTGCTTTTCATAGGAGCCTGGGATTGATTTCATCTGGCCCTAAGGATTTATTAACTCCTCACCCATAGCATGGCATCTAACACCTCCTCCTTCTTAATACTGACCTGCCACACATACCCTTCTCCAAATTCGATTCTTTTCATTCGTAAATACAGATGAGATGTCTTTATTAGGATCTCAACAACATCACCAGACTCTGCTCATAGATGACCTCGAAAAGTCATATCATCATACAGCACGGAAACAGGCCCTTTGGTCGAACCAAGATGCCCCATCTAAGCTAGTCACATTTGCCCCCTTAACCTTCTCAACTTTTCCTATCCATGCACCTGTCCATGTGTCTTTTAAATGCAGTTATAGAACCTGCCTCAAGTACCCCTCATTCCATAAACCCTCCACCCTCTGAGTGAAAAACTTGCTCCTCAGTTCCTATTAAATCTTGCCCCTCTCACGCTAAACCTATGCCTTCTGGCTTTTGTTTCCTCTACCCTGTTAAAAGATTCTGTGTATTCATCTGTACACCATGATTTTATACACCTTTATAATATCACCCATCAGCCTTCTGCGCTCCAAGGAATAAAGTCGTGGCTTGCTCAACCTTTCCCTAGAGCTCAGGCCTTTGCATGCTGCAAACATCCTTCTAAATATTCCCTGCCCGCTTTCCAGCTTAATGACATCTGTCCAATAGCTGGGTGACCAGAACAGAAAACAATACTCTAAATGTTGCCTCACCAATGTCTTGTACAATTGTAATATAACGCCCCACGTCTATACCCAGTTCTCTGACTGGTGAAGGCCAATGTACCAAAAGCCTTCTTTACTATCCTACCTACCTGTGTCACCTCTTTCAGGGAGCCATCTACCTGTACCTGTACTCCTAGGTCCCTTTGCTCTACAACACACTCTATGGCCCGAACGTTCACTGTGGTTGGCTTGCCTGGTTTGACTTCCCAAAATGCAACATCTTGCACTTATTTGCATTAAACTCCATTAGCCATTCCTCAGCCCACTTGCCCACCTAATCAAAATCCTCTATGAATCAAATGCAACCTACTCTTTCACAAGCTGCTGTTCCCAGGCTCTGTTGCTCCTGATATACTGTAGAATTCTCTGCCACAGAAGGCAGTGGAGGCCACTTCACTGGATGTTTTCAAGAGCGAGTTAGTTAGAACTTAGAGCTAATAGAATCAAGGGATATGGGGAGAATACAGGAATGAGGTACTGATTTATGATGATCAGCCATGATCATATTGAATGGCGGTGTGATGGCTCGAAGGGCCGAAGGGCCGAATGGCCTACTCCTGCACCTTTATTTTATGTTTCTATGTTACAGTTTACCTTGGGATTATCCATAATCTTCCTTGCCCAATATATTTCATAGCCTCTATTTGCCCTCCTAATTCCTTTCTTTGCTCCTCCATAATTTATTTTCCTCAAGAATGGACCACGATTCCAATTGCATTGAGATGCCATATGTTTCCTTTTTTTCCCCTGATCAAACCTCCAATATCCTTCACCATCAAGGGGGTTCCCTAGCCTTGCCATCTTTGCCTTTCACCTTTCATGCTGGCCTGGATCTCTTACTAGCCACTGGACCTGGTTGATTTACCCTACCCACTTGCTGCATTGCTGCTCTGCTTCCCAAATCCCTGTCAAGCCAGTTTAAACCTCCTGTGCAGTGCGACCAAACCCCCCGGCAACATTATTGGAACCCCTCCAATTTAGGTTCAAATAGACCAAGTGGACCCGTTGGGCCCAAACCTCTCCTGCATTGGTGCAGCATCCTCTCCTCCTCCCCTCCTCCCCTCCCCCCCTCCCCCCCTCCCCCCCTCCCCCCCTCCCCCCCCTCCCCCCTCCCCCCTCCCCCCCTCCCCCCCTCCCCCCCTCCCCCCCTCCCCCCCTCCCCCCCTCCCCCCCTCCCCCCCTCCCCCCCTCCCCCCCCTCCCCCCCTCCCCCCCTCCCCCCCTCCCCCCCCCCCTCCCCCCCTCCCCCCTCCCCCCTCCCCCCCCTCCCCCCTCCCCCCTCCCCCCTCCCCCCTCCCCCCTCCCCCCTCCCCCCTCCCCCCTCCCCCCTCCCCCCTCCCCCCTCCCCCCTCCCCCCTCCCCCCTCCCCCCTCCCCCCTCCCCCCTCCTTCTCCCCCTCCCTCCCCCCTCCTTCTCCCTCCCTCCCTCCTCCCCTCCCCTCCCTTTCCTCTCCCTCCACCCCCTCCCCCTCCCCTAACCCTCCCCCCTCCCGTCCCCCTTCCCCCCTCCCCCTTCACCCCTCCCCCTCCCTCCCCTCAGGCCAGAGCTGCTGCTGAACCCGGAAGCAAAAGGAGAATGTTGGAGAGTCTGGAAAGAGACAAACAGAATTAATGTTACAGATGATTCTCAATAAATAGATCTTTAATTGCTTAGCGTGGAGAACGGTTCGGCCAAAGGGCCTGTTTCCATGTTGTATGATGATATTCTTGCTATTGTAGAAACGTATACAATTCTGAAGGGATTGGACAGGCTAGATGCAGGACAAATGTTCCCCATGTTGGGGGAGTCCAGAACCAGGGGATCACAGTATAAGAATAAGGGATAGGCCATTTATGGCTGAGATGAGGAAATACTTTTTCACCCAGAGAGTTGTGAATCTGTGGAATTCTCTGCCACAGCAGGCAGTGGAGCCCAATTCACTGGATGAATTCAAGAGAGATATTGCTCTTCGGGCTTATTGGATCAAAGGATATGGGGAGAAAGCAGGAACGGGGTACAGCCATGATCATATTGAATGGCGGTGCTGGGTCGAAGGGGTGAATGGCCAACTCCTATATTCTATGTTTCTATGTTTCTGGTATAGCCACACTGGATGGAAGCATTCAGCACTACCATTTACTGCATCTTTAATTGAGAAGGAAAGTAAACCTGGAACCAGCACTACAAGAAATGTTTTAAATCTGTTATACTTATTCTAAGATGCATATTGCATGCATCAAATGGTTGGTGACTTAGATTAGTACTAAAAATTCAGCATGTGTGCACATTTCCTTTCAACTTCTCACTTTTCTATAAATGGAATTTCTATAAATGAAAATGAAAATGTAAACTTTTCATGCTGTGTTAACACCCAATGGTTTGCCTTTTGTTCCTGTTTTCCCAGTCTGCATTGCAGGTAAACTTGCATGCTCTAATAAACCCTAACACTGCAAAATGTAGTTCTGTTCTGTGGTTTCGAGATTGTATCTGGCATGAGGTCCCGTGTTTGTACTGTGGGTTAAACAGAACATGGTATGGGTTGGGGCGTTCATGATTACACAAGCAACAGCCATCGAAAATATACAGGGTAGATGGAATCTGCAGGTGTACTTGTAATGCAGCTCGTAGAGCCATTGCCCCACAGTTCCAGTAATCTGGGATTAATTCTGATCTCAAGGGCTATCTAAGTGGAGTTTGCATGTTCCCCCTGGTGCTCCAGTGCCCTCTGAACATACTAACGCATAAGAGATCTAAAATGTGTTTCTCATTGTGCAGGTAGATTAATTGTCTGCTGTAAATTGATGTGAGGGTATGTAGGCGAGTGTAGAATCTGAGGGGGGGAACTCTGGAAATGTTGGGTTGAATAAAATGGGTTTATTCATACTAACGCATAAGAGATCTAAAATGTGTTTCTCATTGTGCAGGTAGATTAATTGTCTGCTGTAAATTGATGTGAGGGTGTGTAGGCGAGTGTAGAATCTGGGTGGGGGGGAATGCTGGAAATGTTGAATAAAATGGGTTTAGTGTGTGATCGGTGTAATGAATGGTTGGAGGTTGGTGTGGCATTGATGGGTTGAGGGGCTGGGTGGGGATCCGTGATCATACAACGTGCACTGCGATGTGCACACATGAAGTGGCTTTAGCACAGGTCAAATTCACCATCTCCAAGACGTCGTCATGATATTGTTTCCTTGTTTGAAAAGCGGGAAGATTTTGCAAACCGTCCGACGTGGGTGTGGGCGTTGGGCCTCAGTCGGGGAAGGATGAGGTGAACTTTAAAATGCTAGATTTGCATCCTGATAGATAGAGATTATCAGCAAATGAGCAATTCTGCAGCCTATACCTTCCACTTAGCTCTATCTATTGTACTAGATTTCGACCTGGTTTGTATTTATGTGTGGTACATCTGATCTGTTTGGAATGCATGCAAAACAAAGCTCTTCACTGTACCTCAGTGCTCGCGACAATATTTAACCCTAAGAGGGGCAGCCTAGTAAATCCTGGCGCAGAGGTAGAGTTGCTGCCTTACAGGGCCAGAGACCCAGGTTCGATCCTGACTACGGGCGCCGTCTGTACAGAGTTTGTACGTTCTCCCCATGACCACGTGGGTTTCCCCATATGCTCCCACGCTCCAAAGACATGCAGGTTCGCAGGTTAATTGATTTTGGTAAAGAATGTAAATTGTTCCCAGTGGGTGGGAAAGTCCTAGTGTACGGGATGATCGCTGGTCGTCGTGGACTCGGTGAGCCACTCCTGCCTGCTCCTAATATACTTGTGGAAGATTTTCTTTTCCGGCAGTCTGCTGCTCCATAAAAAATAGTGCAGATCTCTCCTCATCTTCACCAAGACCTCACTGAGTCTCGCAGAGTGAAGAGTCCATCATGTTTAATCGTCACATGTATAGACAATGGAACAATTCCATTCTTACTTGCAGCAGTATAACAGTCCTGCAAAGACAATACCCAGAGATACCATATAACACACAAGAGTTCAAATAAATTAATAGGCCCAATACAATCGTGCAAAATAAAAACCCGTGAAGTCCTCAGTGCAACCAAAGACAGTCCATATTTCATTAATATAGTCAGTGTTGTGTAGTGTTCAAGGACTCAATGGTCTTGGGGAAGAAGCTATTCATGAACCTGGTGGTTTTGGTTTCAGATTCCTCTTCCTTCTTCCCAATGCTATGCGTGAGATGGGAGTGTGGACATAATGGTGTGGATCATTGATGATGCGGGCTGGTTTTTTTGAGGCACACTTCCTACAGATCCCGTTAATAGTGGGGAGGTCAGTCCCTGTATAAATGAGCAACTGAGTAAGTTTGAAGACCTTCTCTCAGGTTGACTGAGCTCTCGAGCATCCAGCAGCTCCTGCTACTTACTTTAGTTTAGTTTAGTTTAGAGATACAGCGCGGAAACAGGCCCTTCGGCCCACCTAGTCCGCACCGCCCAGCGATCCCCGCACATTAACACTGCCCTACACACACTGGGGACAATTTACACTTAGACCAAGCCAATTAACCTACAAACCTGTACGTTTTTAGAGTGTGGGAGGAAACTGACCTTGGAGAAAACCCACATGGTCACGGGGAGAACGTGCAAACTCCGTACCAACAGCACCCGCAGTCAGGATTGAACCTGGGCCTCCGGCGCTGCAAGCATAATAAGGCAGCAACTCTACCGCTGCGCCACCGTGCTGCCCCAACGGTGCCACCACTATGCAGCGGCCGTTCAAAATTCCTTCCCTTTTCGAGATGTAGGTTGTCTACCTTTAACTAGGCCCCGTCTGATTAATTGACACGAGCAGAATGTAGTGATGTGTAAATATTGGCTCTCCGAGTCAAACATTGGCAAACAAGCACCCGTCTTTACACTAAACCCCCCCTAGCCCACGTTATTCTCTCCACATTCCCGTTAACGCTTCCCAGATTCCATCACTCCATGCAAATTGCGGGGGTCAATTAAACCCACGCGCTTTGAAACGTGGGACAAAACCAGAGCACACGGAGGAAAAGCATCTGGGAGAAATCCACACAGCAAATCCACACAGTCAGTACCAGGGCTTAGGATTGCACCTAGGTCATTGGAGATGTGAGGTGGCAGCTCTCAACACAACCGCAAATGTTAATTTCCTTTCTGAAAGTAGGGTGAGTAATAACTCACTTCTAGATGAAGTCAGCCCGGTCTATCTTATTTGGAGGTTGTTAACAATAAAGGAGGGGTTGGACAAACTTGAATTATTTTCTCTGGAGAGTCAAAGACTGAGGGGAGACTTGATAGGAGATTGCAAGGAATGGGGGGATATGAATTACGTAGAGGCGGAAAGGATTGGTTTAATGTGGCTTCATGTTCGGCACAGAAAACGTGGGCCGATGGGCCTGTTGCTCTATCGTGTCTGTGTTGTGCATTCTCTGTTTTATGTTTTATGAAAAAAAAAAATGATTGAGCTACCAAGCAAGACCATTATCACCGTATTAATTTCAGTTACCACAACCAATCATTTTATTCTGTGCATGCCACAGGAGATATAAATATAAACTGCACAGTTTTACTACAAGGTTCTTCCTGCCTTACAAATAATTGCTTTAAGTAACATCAAGCTTTTGTCACCATGTTTTAAGGCTTCTACTTTTTCTGTCACTTTTTAGTTAATTGGCTCAGAATTGAATGGTTATGATCCAGAAGTGAGATCTTGACAGGAAAATTGTACTGAGATTTCCAATTGTTTATATTGTTGCTAACAGAATGGAAGGGCTTTGTGTGGAAGATAATGCAGGGCATTTCTGAAGAAAGTTATTTGTTCATAGAGTTATACAGAGCAGATACAGGACCTTCGGCCCAACTCACCCAGGCTGACCATTAATTACGTCATTCTACTTTTCTGACGTCTTTGCCTTGGCAATTCAACTCAACTAGATTCTTATTAAAAGTAGTGAGAGTACCTGTCTCCACCATCTCCTCAGATCCCATCCATGTCCTGGGTGAAAGTAATTCTACCCTGGATTTCTTCTAATCCTCTTCCAGCTGAATGTATGCCCTTTGGCTTTTGTCACTTCTGGACAAGAGCTATTCTTAGGTTGCTTCATCAGCAACCCTCCCTCCACACTTTTCGAAGTGGCAATGTTTACTGATGTTTGCAAAACTGTTCAGTGTGTTCGCAGCAACTCGGGTAAGGAAGCAGAACGGGACAGCATCCAGCAGCTATGTCCAGCATTCAAGCTGGATCAGTGAATGTCAAGGGGTGTCTGTTATTGCATAGAGTGAGAAAATTGGCATCTCCAACAAGACAGAAGAACCATCTCCCCTCAACACTCAATGGTATTGACCAACCAAGGGGTGACCATTGACCATAAAGTTAGCTGGGCTTTCCGCATGTCGAGTGGCCTCGAGAGCAGCTACGAAATTGGGACTCCTTGATGAGCGTGGGATCTCCTGGTTTCTGGAAGCCAGAGATCAGGAGTGCAAGGAATACCCTCTATTTGATTGTACAAATGGAGTTCCAACACCACTGAAGGTGCTCGACACCATCCACAGCAAACTAGCCTTTTTAATGGTCATTCAGATCTGCATCTTGAACTTTACTCCTTCCACTGGTGGACATGGCCACAGTGTGTAGAGTTGGCAACTTCCAGTGCAACCACGCAACAAGACCCAGAAGATTAGGAAGCATGGAATCGACAGGGATTTGGTAGTTTGGATTCAGAACTGGCGTACCCAACATAGATCGAGTAGTGATGGAAGGGTCTTATTCTGGTTGGACGAGTGTGATCAATGGTGTTTCGCTGTGATCAGTGCAGGCAGCACTGATATTGATGGAGTCAGAGACAGAGCAGAAGGCGGTCAAGCATATGGCAGGACATAGATCAGGCTGCAAGTATGGGCAGAGAATTGACAGCTGGGGTTTAACCGAGCCATTGGGAGATGATGCTCTTAGAGAGGTTGAATGTAAAGGAAATGTATACTGTTAATGACAAGACCCCTAACAGCATTGATGTAGAGAGAGATCTTGAAATCCAAGTCCATCGGCCCCTGAAAGTGCCACACAGGTAGTTAGAGTGGTAGGGATATGGTCTGCTTGCCTTCATCAGTCGCTTCATTGAGTATAAGAGTCAGGAAGATACGATGCAGCAGTTCTAATCACCCCCATTACACGAATGAAGTGGAGGCCTTGGAGTGAATGGGGAAGCCTTTTACCGGGATGCTGCTTGGATTGGAGGGGTTTAGGTATGAGGAAAGGTTGAACAAACGGATTATATTCTCTGGAGTATCGGAACCTGAGGAGTGACTTGATAGAAGTGTATGAAATTCTGTATGAAACAATCTAAATATTTTTCCATGGTTGGAAACAACAAAGATTAGAGGCCATAGCTTTAAGGTCAGTGGGGAAAGTTTAAATGAGATGTATGAAACAAGATTGTTACACAGAGAGAGCTGGATGCTTGGAATATGTTGCCAGGGTTGGTGGTGGAAACAGATGCAATCGTGTTGTTTAAGAGGCCTTTAAATAGTCAGATGTAGTGAATGGAGGGATATGGATCACATGCAGGCAAAGGAGATTAGATTAACCTGACATCATGATTGGCGCAGACATTGTGAGCTAAAGGGCCTGTTTGTAAACAAAGCCTATTACAAAACCACCGGCCATGTTGACCAGATGAAAATGGGCAATGGATGCGTGGAAACAACGACTTAGTTTAGTTTAGTTTAATTTTGAGATACAGCATGGAAATAGGCCCTTTGGCCCACAGAGTCCACGCCGACCAGCGATTCCTGAACACTAACACCATCCTACACATTAGGGACAATTTATAATTTACAATTAAACCAAGTCAATTAACCTACAAACCTGTACGTCTTTGGAGTGGGGGAGGAAGCCGGAGATCCCGGAGAAAACCCACGCAGGTCAGAAGTACAAACTCCATACAGACAGCATCCGTAGTCAGGATTAAGCCCGAGTCTGTGGTGATGCAAGGCAGCAACTCTATCGCTGTGCCACCGTGCCGCCCATAAGTCTATCTTTGACTTGAAATCATGCACTAGCCTACTTAAATATTTTGCTACCCTTCATCCTTCTTGCGCTGAAATCAAACACTATCCTACACACACTAGGGACAATTTCTTTACATTTACCCAGTCAATTAACCTCCATCGGAGGTCAATCCAACTCCACAGAGTAGGTTCATGAGAGTCATAAGGTGCTCAAGAAGGTGGCTTACTACTAAAGCCTCAATGCAACAAAAGCACATCAGCAAAAGCTAGCTACCTTAGTCAGTGATAGTAAAGTGTGATGAAAGGACAAAATTAGCAGCTTTCCTCTTCTTAGTAAGGCTAGAATTGGAGAAACAGATGTTACTTCTGTTTTTACTGGTGTCTATTTACAGATAGTTGACCATTATGGGGTCATGGTTCATTGTGCAATTGCTTTTTGTGCTTAATGAGCCACGGTTTCAATTGCAATATGTAGCTGCTTAAGCCATGTTCAAAGTTGTGTCAAGGAACTTGTTAGGAAAGACACATTTTACTTGTCAACATAACTGCGAGTAGCTGAATTTATATCGAATAATAAAATGGTAACCTTGAAGAAAATAGTGCCAAATTAACCCTGGAACTTAGTAAGCAATGGCTGCAATGCATATTTGTTCCCACTTGGAACTCAAAGTAAACAAAGGCTCTTGTAAAGACACAGCGAACTGATAAGAAGCTGGTTTATTCAACCAATTATTGTACCAATAATCGTGTGTACATGCTTGCAACATATATATGGTCACATATTTAAAGACTCTGCATTATTTCCTCATTTGGAAAAGGAAGGGTGGTTCTGTGGTGTGTGATGTATGAGGTAGGTCCATGCTAACAAGTGCTGGTACTCCGCAAGACCCAAAGATGATCCGCACAGTGGCACAGTGGCGCAGCGGTAGAGTTGCTGCCTTACAGCGAATGCAGTGCCGGAGACTCAGGTTCGATCCTGACTACGGGCGCCGTCTGTACGGAGTTTGTACGTTCTCCCCGTGACCTGCGTGGGTTTTTTCCGAGATCTTCGGTTTCCTCCCACACTCCAAAGACGTACAGGTTTGTAGGTTAATTGACTGGGTAAAAGTTTTTAAAAAATTGTCCCTAGTGTGTGTAGGATAGTGTTAATGTGTGGGGATCGCTGGGCGGCGCGGACTCGGTGGGCCGAAGGGCCTGTTTCCGCGCTGTATCTCTAAATCTAAAAAAATCTAAAAACAATTTTCAGGATGCTCCGTGATGGCTCCCACTCTGCAAAATAAGTGGCCGGTGTTATCATGTGGCAAGAATACAGAGTGAACAATAGTGATCAGGAGGCCACAGCTACCATCTCAACTCTCATCACTTGACATTCACCTGGGTCCTGGGACTCATCTCACACCAGACTCTGGTTTCTGGGACTTAATTCAACCTGTGACCTGTGACAGGGTGGGGTACCAACCTCAAACAGGACTAAGTTTCAGCACAGTCTAATTGTTTGTGTCCATGTACCCAACAGTATAGGAACACGTTGTGTTCCTCCTAGACTGCTGAGTTCCTCCAGCACTCTGTGTTTTGCTCAAGATACCAACATCTGCAGTTTTAGTTGCCAATTTTATTCTCCCCACATTCCTGTCAAATCCCCCGAGATTCCACCGAACAACTACCCATGGGGGACAATTTACAGCGGCTGACTACTCAATCACAGGACTTCCGAGTTGCTTGTGCAGTTGGCATTTATATCCGTTCCTTGACTCAAAGTACTGCCTAACTTTGTTTAGTTTAGAGATACAGCGCGGAAACAGGCCCTTTCAGCCCACCGGGTCCGCGCCGACCAGCGATCCCCGCACATTAACACTATCCTACACCCATTAGGGACAATTTTTACATTTGCCCAGCCCATTAACCTACAAACCTGTACGTCTGTGGAGTGTGGTAGGAAACCGAAGATCTCGGAGAAAACCCACGCAGGTCACGGTGAGAACGTACAAACCCCGTACAGACAGCGCCCATAGTCGGGATCGAACCCGGTTCTCCGGCACTGCATTCGCTGTAAGGCAGCAACTCTACCGCTGTGCCACCCTGGTACCACCTTAACTCCCTGGTTAACTCATCCCTTCACACCCAAACCTCCCCCTCCCCAGGTACCTTCCCCTGCAACCGCAGAAGATGCAACATTTGTCCCTGTACCTCCTCCCTCAACTCTGTCCAGGGACCCCAACAATCATTTCAGGTTAGGCGGAGGTTCACTTGCACCTCCTCCAACCTCCTACTGTATCTGTTGTTTGAGGTGTGGACTCTTATACATCGACGAGACCAAACGTGGACTGGGCGATTGTTTCGCTGAACACCTTCGCTCAGTCCGTCTGGACCTACCTGATCTTTTCTGTCCTGGGCCTCCTCCATTGTCAGAGTGAGGCCAAATGCAAATTGGAGGAACAGCACCTCATATTTCACTTGGGCTGCTTACAACCCAGTGATATGAATACTGATTTCTCTAATTTCAAGTAACCCTTGCATTCCCTCTCTCTCTATCCCTACCTCACCCAAGTCGTACCAGCTTCAAAGTCAAGCCTCGTTGTCTGTACTCATTTCCATCTAGGCCACAGCTAACATTGGCCTGTTTCCTTTATCATCGTTACTTTTTTACATATCTTTCACTCATTTGTTCTATACCTCTCGTCATCACCGTCTACATCTCTTGATTTGCCTTTCCCCTGACTCTCAGACTGAAGGAGGGTCCCGACCTATTCTTTTTCTCCAGAAAAGGCTCTGTCTGACCCGCAGAGTTACTCCAGCTTTTTGTGCCTATCTTCAGTTTAAACCAGCATCTGCAGTTCCTTCCTAACCCAATTCAATTGATCCTTGCGTCACATGGAATAAACTAATAAGAAATGGGAGCAGGAGCAGACTGCCACACTTTCTCAATCATTAGGTAAGATGATGGTTGGACTGATATTGACTTCAGTTCCACTTTACTGTCCCACAACATTTGACTCTCTTATAATCAAAACCCTGTTCATAGCAGAATGAACCATGTTCAATGATTCATCCTTCAAAGCTCTTTCTGGAAGAGAATCCCAAAGATTCTAAACCCCTGAGGGAAAAGAAAACCTTTCTCATCTCCCTTTTTAAATTGGGGATTGCTTATTCTGAAACTTTGCCTCCAGTTCTAAACTCCCCTCTCTCATCTCCCTTATCAAGTCTGCACTGAGTTTTGAAAATCAAACAAGATCTACTACAAACCCACTGACTCCCATAGCTATCTTGACAACACTTCTTCCCACACTGTTTCCTCTAAAAACTCCACCCCCTACTCCCAATTCCTCCGTCTACGCCGCATCTGCGCCCAGGATGAGGTGTTCCATACCAGGGCATCGGAGATGTCCTCATTCTTTAGGAAATGGGGGTTCCCCTCTTCCATTATAGATGAGGCTCTCACTAGGGTCTCCTCAATATCCCGCAGCTCCGCTCTTGCTCCCCCTCCCCCCATTCGTAACAAGGACAGAATCCCCCTTGTCCTCACCTTCCACCCCACCAGCCAGCGTATCCAACACATTATCCTCCAACATTTCCGTCACCTCCAACGGGACCCTACCACTGGCCACATCTTCCCATCTCCATCCCTTTCTGCTTTCTGCAGAGACTGTTCCCTCCGAAACTCCCTGGTCAACTTGTCCCTTCCCACCCAAACCGCCCCCTCCCCAGGTACTTTCCCCTGCAACCGCAGGAGATGCAACACCTGTCCCTTTACCTACCCGCTCGACTCCATCCAAGGACCCAAACAGTCTTTCCAGGTGAGGCAGAGGTTCACCTGCACCTCCTCCAAACTCATCTATTGTATCCGCTGTTCCAGATGTCTACTTCTCTACACCAAATGTGAGACCAAACGCAGGCTCGGCGATCGTTTCGCTCAACACCTTCGCTCAGCCCGCCTTAACCAACTTGATCTCCCGGTGGCTCAGCACATCAACTTCCCCTCCCACTCCCAGTCTGACCTTTCTGTCCTGGGCCTCCTCCATTGTCAGAGTAAGACCCAGCACAAATTGGAGGAACAGCACCTCATATTTCACTTGGGCAGTTTACACCCCAGCGGTATGAACATTGACGTCTCCCACTTCAGGTCGCCCCTGCTTCCCCTCTCTATCCCCTCCCTCTTCCCAGTTTTCCCACCAGTCTTCCTGTCTCCGTCTACATCCTATCTTTGTCCCGCCCCCTCCCCTGACATCAGTCTGCAGAAGAGTCTCGACCCGAAACGTCACCCATTCCTTCTCTCCTGAGATGTTGCCTGACCCGCTGAGTTACTCCTACATTTTGTGTCTACCTTCGATTTAAACCAGCATCTGCAGTTTTATTTGCTAAGAACTGCAAATGCAGGACTCTGAAATGAAACTGCAAATGCTGGGAACATTTAAGGTTTCAGGTCAAAGGTTATGTCAGTACCTCAGTCTCGGGTCCAAGGCCGTGTCAGACCAGAGAGCCCTGGGCCCATTGTGGGCCTGGCCCCTGTACCAAAGTGGATATTTGGGAGAAGTTAGGCCTACCTTTTATCTGCATTGTCAGCCTCCTGAATGTCCCTTTCAGATGATGTGTTTGGACAATGGATTCAGGGAGATCCTAGCAAAACTATAGTTGGAACATTCAGGAACGTGAACACTCTCGTTCTTCTACCTGCTCCAACCTGCTCCAACCTGCTCCAACCGGCTCAAACCTGCTCCAACCTGCTCAAACCTGCTCAAACCTGCTCCAACCTGCTCCAACCTTCTCATCAGCTGAACCACAATCACCATTGGACCAGCTTCTGCAATGCGCACATAATCACATAACCTTTCAATATGAAGGTAGACACAAAGTGCTGGAGTAACTCAGCGGGTCAGGCAGCATATCTGGAGAGAAGGAATGGGCGACGCTTCGGGTCGAGACCCTTTTTCTTTCCAGAGATGCTGCCTGACCCACTGAGTTACTCCAGCTTTTTGTGTTTACCTTTGAATTAAACCATCATCTGCAGTTTTTTTTACCTAACTTTTCAATATTCTCTTACTTGTCCCTTGCTGTGACTGGACAGCTGATGCCTACACCTCTGCTTTCATCTCGCTTTCCCACAAGTTATCTATGCAATGCTTTTTTTATCACTTCAACATCGCATTTTCAAATGTCAAATTGGAAAGGAATCATTGGTTGATCCAGAGAGGACAGAGGGGAAGTGGTGGAAAGTTTTTTATTCTGTCTGGAGGTCTCTGACCAGTGGTGTTCCACAGGGTTATGTGTTGGGATTTCATAGTGTAGGAAAATAACTGCAGATGCTGGTACAAATCGAAGGTATTTATTCACAAAACGCTGGAGTAACTCAGCAGGTCAGGCAGCATCTCAGGAGAGAAGGAATGGGTGACGTTTTGGGTCGAGACCCTTCTTCAGACTGATGTCAGGGGGGAGGGACAAAGGAAGGATATAGGTGGAGACAGGAAGATAGAGGGAGAACTGGGAAGGGGGAGGGGAAGAGAGGGACAGAGGGACTATCTAAAGTTGGAGAAGTCAATGTTCATACCGCTGGGCTGCAAGCTGCCCAAGCGAAATATGAGGTGCTGTTTCTCCAATTTCCGGTGGATATCACTATGGCACTGGAGGAGGCCCATGACAGAAAGGTCAGACTGGGAGTGGGAGGGGGAGTTGAAGTGCTCAGCCACCGGGAGATCAGGTTGGTCTGCCTGACCTGCTGTGTTGGGATTTCCGTTGTTTGTGATATATAGAAATGACTTTGGCGTACATGTAGGTGTGATGTTTGATGGACTGTGTGAGGTGGGAGGACCTGTTTCTCCTCCCGTGCAGCAGGTGGCGCTGTACAGGACAAAGGGAGATGTTTGTGGGGTGGCAGCCATTTTAGTTGCCATTTTAGTTGTCTTGCTGCCAGCATTGAGTTACTGTAGTAAAGACTTCTGTTGTACCTTGAAGACTCGCAAAGTTTCATACAGGCATAGAACAAGAACATGAAAGTAGATAGCTTGGTTAGCAAGTTTGCAGATGGCAACAAAACTGATGGAGGTGCGGACAGTGAGGAAGGTAGTCACAGATATAGGTCAGTTACAGATAGAGAAATAGAGATTGAGTTTAATCTAAGTATTTGGAGGTTTGCATGTAGTTCTGGGCACACCATTACAGGAACAATGTGGAGGCTTTGGGGAGGGTGCAGAAGAGGTTTACTGGAATGCTGCCGGGATTAGAGGGTATTACTTATTTGGAGAGGTTGGCCAAACTTGGATCATTTTTTCTAGAGCATTTGAGGTTGAGGGAAGACCTCAAATGTAGAAATATATAAAATTCTGAGACACATAGAGAGGGTAGACAGTGGAATCTTTCTCCCATGGTGTAAATATCAAAGATGAGAGGGCATTGGTTTAAGTTCAGAAGGGGCGAAAGTTAAAAGGAGAGGTGTGGGACAAGTTTATTTACAAAGAGAGTGATGAGTGTGTCGAATGTGCTGCTAGGAGTTATGGTGGAAGCACATATGATAGTGGTGTTTAAGAATCCATGATTTTGCTTATACGTTTTTTCTTCTGTCTCATTGGCGGTCTCGGTGGCGCAGCGGTATAGTTGCTGCCTTACAGCAAATGCAGCGCCGGAGACCCGGGTTGCATCCTGACTACGGGTTCTTGTCTGTACGGAGTTTGTACGTTCCCCCCGTGACCTGCGTGGGTTTTCTCCAAGATCTTCGGTTTCCTCCCACATTCCAAAGACGTGCAGGTTTAGACAATAGACAATAGGTGCAGGAGGAGGCCATTTGGCCCTTCGAGCCAGCACCGCCATTCAATGTGATCATGGCTGATTATTCTCAATCAGTACCCCGTTCCTGCCTTCTCCCCATACCCCCTGACTCCGCTATCCTTAAGACCTCTATCTAGCTCTCTCTTGAATGCATTCAGAGAATTGGCCTCCACTGCCTTCTGAGGCAGAGAATTCCACAGATTCACAACTCTCTGACTGAAAAAAGTTTTTCCTCATCTCAGTTCTAAATGGCCTACCCCTTATTCTTAAACTGTGGCCCCTTGTTCTGGACTCCCCCAACATTGGGAACATGTTTCCTGCCTCTAACGTGTCCAACCCCTTAATAATCTTATACGTTTCGATAAGATCTCCTCTCATCCTTCGAAATTCCAGTGTATAGACATATCAACATATGATAGTCCCGCCATTCCGGGAATTAACCTAGTAAACCTATGCTGCACGCCCTCAATAGCAAGAATATCCTTCCTCAAATTTGGAGACCAAAACTGCACACAGTACTCCAGGTGCGGTTTGTAGGTTAATTGGCTTGGTAAATTTAAAAATTGTCCCTAGTGGATGTAGGATAGTGTTAATGTGTGGGGATCGCTGGTCAGCGCGGACCCGGTGGGCCGAAAGGGCCTGTTTCCTCGCTGTATCTCTAAACTAAACTAAACTAAACATTGAGGTCTGCTGAACTATGCTCAGTCTGAATCTCTTGTTATCTGTTGGAGAATGGCCGCGTTCTGCAGTTCAACAAAAAGTTAGCCCGTCAATGAATGATCGTTAACTTGAGCGCCCCTTAATGTTGGTTTCTTTGGAGCTGCTTTTGACAATTCTTATTCACCTCTTTGCTGCTGGATTCATTTGAAGCTGAGTTCACAAGGCACCCGAGCAGAAATGAAAGAAATTGAAGATTGTAATCCGAGAATATCTTTTCAGGTAAACCATGAGATGAAAAATGGATTTCAATCTTCTGCGGTACAAGACCCAACACATCTTACCTCAATCCATTACTGCCTTCGTATAATACCAGAATGTTCAGTGTAAATCCTTTCTGCAATTTGCCTTCTCAGCACACTTGGTTTGACACAACCTCCTGTCGAGAGTTCACATCTTCAGGTGCACTGTGGTCTCCCATCTTCATCAGGGCTGACGTCTGATGCAGGCTGCCATGTAATTTATTTTCATATAAGCCATTTTCTCAGCTCCCCTGTAACTATCTTCAATGTGACAATCATGCTTTAACCCTCTATCTGAATTCTTAAACAATAACCTTGACAATGAATTCTATTTTCAACTTTTATTTATTTAATCTTTTAGTTTAGAGATACAGCGCGCAAACAGGCCCATTCGGCCCACCGGGTCCACGTTGACCAGTGGTCCCAACACAATCCTACACACACTAGGGACAATTTTTTAACATTTACCAAGTCAATTAACCTACAAACTTGTACGTCTTTGGAGTGTGGGAGGAAACCGAAGATCTCGGAGAAAACCCACGCAGGTCACGGGGAGAAAGTACAAACTCTGTACAGACGGCGCCCGTAGTCGGGATGGAACCCGGGTCTCTGGCGTTGCATTCGCTGTAAGGCAGCAACTCTACCGCTGCGCCACCGTGCCAACGATTTTCAATCATATAATAATGTTGAGATGGCAATACTACTCAACTTTGCACTCCTGGGGCAGCTGTTGCCAGTGCAGGTGATTTAGACCCAGGAATGTCGCATAGGACAACGTATGACATGTCATTGTTGGAGCTGATTAAATATTTTCTGTCCAAATGTCTCCTTTGTCTCGTGAGTTTCATCTCACTCACTTTTTATCAATGTGACCCAAACACAATTTGTCTTCTATTGATCATCATTCTTTAAATGACGGACTACAATCTCCTGATCAATAACCCCAAGAATCACACACATTTTACAGTCCTTGATGGATTGAAGTGAACCAACAGAAACTTGCCTCCCAGTTTCTCCTTGCATAAGTCATATTCTCTCTACTTTTTTTCTGAAATTCCATTTTTCTTATGTATTCAAAAACTGATATCATGGCATCTGTCCAGTCACAATGTCTTACAAAAACCTAGCAGAATCCCATACCATGTCGAGGAATGAAGGGATTTACAATGTTTTCAGGTCTCCTTGCCTTCATGTTTGCTTCCACTTTTTTGTTTAATTGGCTTCATTCGTTTTTATCTCAGCCCAAAATAAATGATTTCTTTCACTGTGAATGCGCATATTTAAGCTTTACATTGTGTTTATGTAGCCACCCGACAGTCCTAATATTTGAGACTTAGCTCCTGGAAGTTATTATTATATTGAACTGATGCATGGCAAACAAACTACCTCTTCCCCTGCTTGAGTGAATGATGATTTTTAGTGGCAAACTCACAACATAAGGTTGTTTGTTTGCTGGTTTGAGGAGCCTTGCTTGTGTTCAGTTTAGTTTGGAGATACAGCACACTCAGGCCCTTCGGCCCATCGAGTCTGCACCAACCAGCGATCCCCGAATACCAATACTATCCTACACACACTAAGGACAATTTACATTTATACCAAGCCAATTAACCTACAAACCTGCACGTCTTTGGGGGTGTGGGAGGAAATGATGATCTTGGAGAAAACCCACGCGGTCATAGAGAGAAAATACAAACTCCGTACAGACAGCACCCGTAGTCGGGATCGATCCTGGATTTCTGGCGCTGTAAGCGCTGTAAGGCAGCAACTCTACCGCTGCGCCCCTTGGTGTTAAATACCAAATACTTAAGCCTCTCCTTATCCACACTTACCTGAACATCTTCATGAGACTGATCCAGCTCCTGCTAACTGCAATAAGACCCCACAAAGTAGATGAAGTCAATTGCTTGTTTCAATGTCACCTGGTGAAAATTACAAGGTCAGGAAGTTTTGTCCAATTCAGGTACTGTTGCCTATTTGTTGTTTAATCACTCATAATTATTGTAACAGAACTCCAGTGATTTGATGTAAACATCATTCCACATACACCTTCAATATCTATGGACAGGTCTCAGCCAGCAGTGGGTTGTTTTCACATGTCTTGATTAGGATAAGGCCATTGTAACTGTGTAGGCATCATGGAACATTTCAGCATACCTTCCCATTAGTACACCGAAGTATGATGTTGAACATTCATCCAGCATCAATGTTCAGAGGCAATCTCTACCCATTGACACTGGTTGCGTAGTGTAATAAGCTGTAGTCTTTGATGGCCATTAATCTATGTACTAAAACTCTCGTTTGTTATCTTGTTTGTGACTGAACTTCAGCCAAAACGGTACACGACAGCCTGACAATTTTAGGCCCACCTTACTCACCATTGTATTGAAATCGGTCATATATTTTTAAAGTTATTCACATTTTAAAGTTTAGAAGGAGGGGAGGGGGAGGGGAGGAGGGAAGGAGGGGGGAAGGGGGGGAGTGGGGGAGAAGAGAGAGGGGAGGGGGGGGTTGAGGAGAGAGGGGAAGGGGGGAGGGAAGGGTGTTGCACCAATGCAGGCGAGGTTTGGTCCCAACAGGTCCACTTGGTCTAGTATGCACTAAATCTTGCAACTGGCCTGATGTCATAAGTAATTTATCTGTATGTGTTTTCAAGTTGAATGTGAGTTTATTTATTGGTATATGGTTGAACTGACTTAGGCCTTTATCCTTGCCCTTTACTGAGTAGTCTGCTGCTCAGATCAATGAACAGACCATATTTTCGCGTGGGCAGCTTACAATCCAATGGTATAAATATTGATTTCTCCAACTTCAAGTAACCCTTGCTTTCCCTCTCTCTCTGTCCCTCCCCCACCCTAGTTCTCCGACTAGTTTCACCGTCCTTCTGATTAATTTCACTGATTGTCTGCCTCCTTGTCACCTTCCCCTCAGCGAACATTGAACCATTCTCCATTTCCTTTTCATCGTCTGCTTTGATCTGCTGTTTTCACACCTTACCTTTCCATATCTCTAGACTCCCCCTCCACTGACTCTCAGTTTGGACAAGGGTCCCGACCCAAACATCGTCCATTCCTTTTCTCTAGAGATACTGCCTGTCCCGCTGAGTTGCTCCAGCATTTTGTGTCTATCTTTCATTCAACCATAAAGTTGCTCTGTCTTTCACCATTGTTGCTGCTGATGTAAATACCACATACAACCAATTCTCCATTGGCACTGCATTCAACATTGTGTCAATTCCTTATCACGCCTTCCAGTTGCAAATGTGTCCCCTCAGTGAAGATTTATGAGGGGAATAGATAGGGTAAATGCACACTCTTTTACCCAGATTATCGTAATTCAAGAACCAAAGGAAGACCCAAAATGCTGGAGTAACTCAGCAGGTCAGGCAGCATCTCTGGAGAATATGGATAGGTGACGTTTTGGGTCAGGACCTTTCTTCAGACTGCCAAAGGGTCCTGACCCGAAACATCAACTAATCATGTTCTCCAGAGATGCTGCCAGACCTACTGAGATACTCCAACACTTTGTTTTTTTTTGTCCACTAGCATCTGCAGTTCTTTGTTTAAGGTGAATGGGGAAAGATTTAATAGGAACTTGAAGGACAACTTTTTCACTCTGACAGTGGTGAGTATGTGTAGCTGCTATTGGACGTAATTGAGGCAGGTACTTTTACAGTGTCTAGAAAACATTTGGACAGGAAAGGTTTAGAGGAATATGGGCAAAATGCTGGCAAATGTGACTAGCTTGGATGGGGCATCTTGGTTGGCATGGTCTTGGTGGGTCTAAGGGCCTGTTTCAGTGGTATATGACTCTAATAGAGGCCACAAACCTCATAGGAAACAATTCAAGAAGCATTTAATTCCAAAACACTGGCAGCAGTAATTTTCAGAAGAACTGAAATCAAAAAGTATTATTAAACTGCTGTTCCAATAAACCAGCATCAAACCTGCCAATGTTTAATAGCAATTTCTTTTTGAGATTTCTATTGGAGTCCGTAAACATTATGGACCTGGATTCCGACATGTTGAGATTGCATCACATGTTCCTTTGTTTACTATGGGGCAAGGATAATAAAGCACATTTTATTTGCTTGAGGATTGACAGAATCATGAACTCCTGATGTCCCCCACCTCCCCTCACTCTCCCATGAGCTGAAACCATAGAAATTCCTCAGCTCGACACAAAATGCTGGAGTAACTCAGCTGGACAGGCAGCATCTATGGAGAGAGGGAATGGGTGACGTTTCGGGTCAAGACCTTTCTTCAGATTCTTCGATTTAAACCAGTATCTGCAGTTCTTTCCCACACAAATTCCTTAGCTGTTGATTGGACTGCAGTTTGTCTTTTTCATTTGATTAGGAACCAATGTTTCATAACTGCTGCCCCATATTTCTCTCTTTGAGTCCCAAGTGTGAAAACGCACACCTCCAGATTCAGCGACAGTTTCTTCCCAGCTGTTATCAGGCAACTGAATAATCCTATCACAACCAGAGAGCAGTCCTATAGACAATAGACAATAGGTGCAGGAGGACGCCATTTGGCCCTTCGAGCCACACCACCATTCAATGTGATCATGGCTGATCATTCTCAATCAGTACCCCGTTCCTGCCTTTTCCCCATACCCCCTGACTCCGCTATCCTTGAGCTCTATCTAGCTCTCTCTTGAATGCATTCAGAGAATTGGCCTCCACTGCCTTCTGAGGCAGAGAATTCCACAGATTTACAACTCTCTGACTGAAAAAGGTTTTCCTCATCTCCATTCTAAATGGCCTACCCCCTATTCTTATACTGTGGCCCCTGGTTCTGGACTCCCCCAACATTGGCAACATGTTTCCTGCCTCTAACGTGTCCAACCCCTTAATAATCTTATATGTTTCGATAAGATCCCCTCTCACCCTTCTAAATTCCAGTGTATACAAGCCTAGTCGCTCCAGTCTTTCAACATACGACAGTCCAGCCATTCCGGGAATTAACCTAGTAAAAGCCCACAATAGCAAGAAAATCCTTCCTCAAATTTGGAGACCAAAACTGCACACAGTACTCCAGGTGTGGTCTCACTAGGGCCCTGTGCAACTGCAGAAGGACCTCTTTGCTCCTATACTCCAGTCCTGAACTACTATCTACCTCATTGGTGACCCTTGGACTATCCTTGATCGGACTTTGCTGGCTTTACCTTGCACTAATCGTTATTCCCTGTACCATGTATCTATACACTGTAAATGGCTCGATTGTAATCATGTATTGTCTCTCCGCTGATTGGATAGCACACAACAAGAGCTTTTGACTGTACCTCGGTACATGTGACAATAAACTAAACTGTAACTCTCCATTGCTCTACCCTAAGAACACAGTGGTACATCTGCTATTTTTCATTGCTGTCAGTATCATGAAATCATGCAGCCACAACGTGTGCCTTGTTTGAGTCATATCAGGATGCTGATATTCATTGAAGCGTGAGACATACCTGTGAAACTCCACAAAGGGGACTTTCCAGTATAATTGTCATCCTCTCAGGGGATGAAACTATTTAACTTCGGTACGTTGATTGCGGGTGTTTTCCAACCAAAGTCCATTTTGATTCTAATTAAACGTAGAGCACAAAGTGAGAATTGCAGGTTTGTAATCGATGAACATCTCAGAAGTCATCGTCTTATAGACTGGGAGCATCCGGAATCCCCAGGCACATGACCACTTGAATGGGGTAGACCCTCTCCAAATTAAATTTGATTTCATTTTGGGGATGAATGCATGCGTGATCATATACCCATTCAAGATGGGATGTGGTGGAAGTTTGCAGGATGTCCTCTAAACACTCATCCCTTTGTACACCTCAGTGGCCACTGGAGAACCATTGATGGCCATGTTCTTCCACAAATCTATCTATCTAGAATTAAGTTATTGATCCAAATTGCACCCTCTCCAGGGGCAGACCTATCAACAAACAAATATTTTCACTTTTACCCAATTGATCCTGGATTTGGCCAACTCTTAGACAAGCGGTGTTGGAAAAAAAAATCTGCAGATGTTGGTTTAAATCGAAGGTAGACACAAAATGCTGGAGCAACTCAGCGGGTCAGGCAGCATCTCGGGAGAGAAGGAATGGGTGACATTTCGGGTCGAGACCCTTCTTCAGACAAGCAGGTTGAGTTAGACTAAACTCGATCCTGGTATATGTCCTGATCCTGGATTTAAACATGATCTGTGAGTTGCATGGGCAGAATCAGGACCAGTTGATGGGAAAGTTAAGCTTCTCTCAATCAATAATGCTTGCGGAGTAGGCCAGGAACTATCAGGCCAGACGTTTGCCTCACATATGGAGAGCAGTTCACATTGTGGACATGTTTCATTGATGGCTAATGTTGAAGGATGAGGTGATAGAACAAAAGCACAAAATACTTGTAAGCCTGGGTTTCACATGGCAATGTGTGTTTGCCATTTTGCTTTACTCATGAGGGAACTATTGGTATTGGCATATTGAGGCAAGCCTGATGTGTCTGGTGAAAGGTTTAATGCCTGTGAATGTGACATGCCGTATTAGTTTTTTTTGGACATTTTACAAATCTGCACATTGTGTGCATTGGCTTCCTGCTCTTAACATAAGAAGCTCTTTGTGGTGATTGAATGTTTAACACATTACAGGGCACATTAACCTTGCAGCCGTAAGGGAAGAGGCCAATGCCATCGTAAAGACACTACAGATCAAGTGGTGGTAAACAGGATTCTTAAGCAAAGGTACTTGATGGCCAGCATGGACAAGGTGTGGCAGTAAGACTTGCCTCAATGCACAACAAAAATAAATAAAGTGGTTGAAGAACTCAGCAGCCAGCCAGCATCTGGAGAGAGACGACGTTCTAGGCCTGGTCAAGACCCTCCTTCAGACTGAAGCTGAACATTGCCTGTCTATTACCTCCCTACAGATGTTGCCTGACCCACAGAGTTCCTCCAGCACTTTGTGCTTTGCTTCGGATACCACTGTCGGCATTCCCTTGTGTCTCCTTGTCTCTGTGCCACATGGCTCCCTGACTCTATCATCAAATGAACCATTTGTAAATGAACAATTGAAAACATTTGTTAAAATATTTTACAAGACAATAAGAATTCAGAGCAGGCTGTTCAACACTCATCCCTCATACTTACCTCGTGATTCCCCCAATATCTATAAAACCTTTTTGCTGAACATCTTAGAGACTGAATCTCTGTGATCCTCAGGTAAAGATATTTGCAAAGATTCATTGGTGAAAAAAAATCTCCTCATTTCATAAGTTTATAAATTCTTAATTTATAGGAGCAGAATTATGCCATTCGGCCCTTCAAGTCTACTCTGCCGTTCGATCATGTCTGATCTATCTCTCCCTCTCAACCCCATTCTTCTGCCTTCTCCCCATAACTCCTGACACCCATACTAATCAAGAATCTATCTATCTCTGCCTTTAAAATACCCATTGACGGCCTCCACAGCTTTCTGTGGCAATGAATCCCACTGCTTCACCACCCTCTGACTAAAAAAATTCCTCCTCATCTCCTTTCTAAAGGTACGTCCTTTTATTCTGAAATGATGGCCTCTGGTCTTAAACTCTCCCATTAGTGGAAACGTTCTCTCCATATCCACTCTATCCAGGCCTTTCACTATTCGGTAAGATTCAATGAGGACCCCCTCATCCTAATAAACCCCAGCGAGTACAGGCCCAGTGCTGTCAAAATGGTTCTGACTTAAATGGTCGATTCTTTCTTTTGAGACTACAACCTTTGGTTCAAGGCACGCCATGCAAGGGAAACATCAATTAGTACGTACCCAGTTGAGCTGTTGTGGAAGTGTGTATGTCTCAATAGGGCAGTTCCTCTTACTTCCAAACATAAGAAAGTACAAGCCCAGTCTACTTAATCTCCCCTCATGCAACAAACCCAGCATTCCATTATATTACTTGCTGAATCTCCACTGCACTCCTCAGTCATAAGCACATCCTTCCTTAGAAAACTCAGATCTGCACATCATATCTCAGATAAAATCTCACAAGTTCTCCAATTGCAGCAAGAAGTCTCCACTGTTATACTCTTGCAACAAAGACCGACATTTGCCTTGCTAATTTCTTGCTGAACCTGCATTCTAACTCACAGTGATTAATGCAATTCAGAACACCGACACTTTACAACCTCACACCATTGTAAAAATGCTGCGCTGTTGTATATTTTCCATAGAAAGTGAATAATAGTCACGATAGCGGGACAGGCAGCATCTCTGGAGAGACGGAATGGGTGATGTTTCGGATTGGGACTCTTCTTCAGATTAGTTAGGGATAAGGGAAACGAGAGATATAGATGATGATGTGGAGAGATAAAGAATAATGAATGAAAGAGATGCAAAAAAGTAACGATGATAAAGGAAACGTGCCATTGTTAGCTGTTTGTTGGGTGAAAACGAGAAGCTGGTGCGACTTGGGTGGGGGAGGGATAGAGAGAGAGGGAATGCCAGGGCTACCTGAAGTGAGAGAAATCAACATTCATAGCACTGGGCTGTAAGATGACCATGCAAAATATGAGTTGCAGTTCCTCCAATTTGCATTTAGTCTCACTCTGACAATGGAGGAGACTGAGGGAATGGTGTCTAGCCTCACTCTATTTACATTTTTCCATATTATATTCCATCTGCCAATTACTTGCCCATTCACATGGGCTTCCCTTGTATCTCTGCACTCTCCACACTACACACAGTAGTTCTGTATCATCAGTAAACTTGAATATATTATTCTTGATCACCTTGCCAAATCTTTGGCGGCTTCAGAACTTATCCCTGCAGTTCTCCATTTGTCACGGCCTCCCAAATGGAAAATGTCATTTATTCCTTCTCTCCATTTCCAACCATGAACCAATCCTCAATCTATGCCAGTGTATTACTCCCCAATCCCATGTGCTATACTTTCTTTGACAATGTCCTGTGTGTCCCCTTATCAAAGTTCACATGTTCCACATTAACTGATCCCTTCTGTCTATCCAGGTGATTGCAATGACAAAAACATGTACAGATTTGTCAAACTTGTTTCCCTTTCACAAATCCATGTCAACTCTGCCCAGTCCTACAGGTAGTTCTGCTATGACCTGTGTTCCTATACCACAAGTTGGATGTAATGTGAATTATAAAACATTCTTGTATTACACGGGTCAAATTGTTTATGTCATGATTTTGATTGAGAACTAGAGAACCACTAAAAAGTTATTTTAGAAACTAACAAACAAAGAAAATAGTGTCTTAGATTTAAACAGTGCAGGGAATAAAAAACTGTTTCCAAGTAACCTCCCCACAGAAATCAGACACCGTTACCTCTTAAGAACACAGCTGTTATTTACACCATGCATGGCAAGCAATCACTTCTATTCACACTTCTGCAAAAATACTCTATTAAACACTATACACACATCCTTTAGTATTTTTACCTTGCAGTTAGTATAAAGATATACTTATCGTTATTGAAAAGACCTTTAATTTTGAAAACCCTGCAGGAAAAAAAACTTTGTTACTGTGAGTCTGAAAATCTTTATCCCTAAACACCCTTCTCCCATAGATTGTTCGTCTTTATAATATGATTTTTTATAACACGAGGTTTCATAGTAATGCGACCATTGCATTATAGCAGGTGTAACTATTATCATATCCCCAGTGCCTTATGACAAGTTTCCCACAATTCCTTCTTCTGAAGTGGCATAGTTCAGAAGATCCAGTGTGGTTGATAGTGATATAGTTGAAAAATAACAGTCCAAGTCAATGGTTTCCAACCTGTTTTTGTTTTTCTTCTCTGGATCCCTAAACAATTTTCAATTGAGAAGTGAACGCCTTGGGGGAATTTTGTGTCTGGTTGCCGAGTATTAGTTTGCTGTCAAGGAAAATGACATTTTAACATTTTATGATTTGTCTATATAGCCAAGGAGCTTTTAAACAGTCGGGTCATGATTGTTGGCTTTCTTAGTAATGCTGGGGGTTGGGTCCAGAGCGTTCACTAGCAAAGCACTTAATCTAAGTTTGACCTATCGAAAGGCTGATATAAAGATGCCGTGGACAATTATTAATGCACGGGGCAGCTTATAAATTAGAAGAAAGACAGAAAGACATTCTTGTTTATTTCTAAGTCATCGTTAACTGTAAAACAGATATGAAATCCTGGGTTCAATCCCAGCTATCACACAGTTATTTAGGAAAAGATATCACATGGTAGTGATTCTCAAGGTCTTGCTGTATCTTAAACACTCAAGAATAAAGGCGGCACATTGGTGCAGTGGTAGAGTTGCTGCCTTACAGCACCAGAGACCCGGATGCAATCCCGACTACGAGTGCTGTCTTTGCGGAGTTTGCACGTTCTCCCCATGACCTGCATGGGTTTTCTCCAAGATCTTCGGTTTCCTCCCACACTCCAAAGACGTACAGGTTAATTGTCTCCTGTAAATTGTCCCTCGTGTGTGGGATTGAACAGAGGGCGGTGTGTGTCTGCAGGAAGCTGCTGGGGGTGGTGGTGGAGGCAGACATAAGTATGGGATTTAAGAGACTTTGGATGGGGTCATGGTTATGCATGGAATGGAGGGATATGGATTATGTGCAGGCAGATGTGGTGGTTTTGGCTACATGTTCGGCACGGACATTGTGGGCTGAAGGGCCTGTTCTTGTGCTGTACTGTTCTATGTTTTATGTTCTATGTTCTATGGAATGGAAGGTAGTCCATTGCAGATTGATGCTCTGTCATTTATCATGCTTGACAGATCCAATGGTAGATTGGGCACATCGTTTTTATGGCCAGCTTTTGCAAACGCTTAATATATGGTCAGTAGGCCCCTCAGAGTCATGGCAACAAGTCAACACCAACAAGTGGCTTGCATTAGATAAATGATTAGGATCTGAATTCCTTTTTAATGCAACTGCACATAAACTCAATTAATTCCAGTGAAATATAGTGACAAAATACTCACTGCCTGAGTGAGGCCACATGTAAAAGAAGGACAGCATTTCATGTTCCCCTGAGTTGCCGACAACCAAAGAGTATGAACATTGAAATCTCCAGTTTCAAGTAAAACCATGTGACCTTCCCTTCTCTTGCCCCCCCCCCCCCCCCCCCCCACTATCAACCCCCTCCCCCATGTGCACATAATTCTCCCATTACCCCCATTACCCTGTTCCTTTTTTCTCCTCCTTATACTTGCGGGATGTTTCAGTGCCTGGTGCGGCTCGGCCGCGGGGACTTCCATCCCCTTGCGGGGACTGTGCGGGTCGGTCGGGGACGAGCTGTCTGTCCGTGGGCGTGGGGAAGAGAGTGGAAGTTTTGTTGCCTCCATCACAGTGAGGGGGTGTTTGGAGTCACTGTGATGGATGTTTGTGTTGGGGTCATGTGTCTTGTGTTCTTTTTTTTTTTTTTTTTGTGTGTGACTGCTGGAAATGTAATTTCATTCGGTACCTCGGTACCGAATGACAAATAAAGCTCTGTATTCTCTGTATTCTGTATTGTCTCCCGCCTCTCCCTACCGCGAGTCCAGTTCAACCATTCCAACTGTCTTCCTGATTAGATTTTATCTTTGTGTGCTTCGTTGTCAACTTCCCCAGCTAACAATGATCCATTCTACATTTTCCTTGAACTTCGTCCCCTTTGATGTCCAGCACAAGAACAGGCCCTTCAGCCCACAACGTCAGAAGGGCCTGTTTCTGTGCTGTATGTATTCACACCTTACACTTCCATATCTCTGTGTCTCCCTCTCCCCTGACTCTCAGTCCGAAGAAGGGTCTCGACCCGAAACATCACCCATTCCTTCTATCCCAAGACGCTGCCTGTCCCGCTGAGTTACTCCAGCATTTTGTGTCTATCTTCGAGTCTGCCATCTCATTTCCTCTCCCCTTCTTTCCCTTCCATCCATTTTCCTCCCACCAGCTTTACATTTCACTCCACCTCTCGTCTTTGTCACCATTTTCACTAGATAGAGCTCTTAAGGATAGCGGAGTCAGGGGGTATGGGGAGAAGGCAGGAACGGGGTACTGATTGAGAATGATCAGCCATGATCACATTGAATGGCGGTGCTGGCTCGAAGGGCCAAATGGCCTACTCCTGCACCTATTGTCTATTGTCTATTCACCCACTTGCCAACCACCCTAACAAGGGAATCCACCCATCACCTGCCAGGATTTGTCCCATCTTCACCTCTTTCCAGCTTTCTCCCCCCGACGCCATCTGTCTGAATAAGGGTCCCGACCCGAATCAACATCTGTCTATTTCTATCACAGATGTTGCCCGACAGGTGCATGGATAGGAAAGGGTTTAGAGAGTTATAGGCCAAACATAGGCAAATGCAACTAGCTTAGATGGAGCATCTTGATAGGCATGGATAAATTAGGCCGAAGGGCCTGTTTCTGTGCTGTATGTATCTATGACTATGACACTCTGACCTGCTGAGTTCCTCCAGCACCTAGTTTTTCTGGACAAAATACCAGTTCAGACCGAGCACAAGCCCTACCCACTGAATCACTCCGGAAATATAAGAACATAAAGAAAGCTTGAACGGCCTGCTACAAAGCTCGCTTCACCCAGTATCAGAGCCATTGAGCTATTTGAATACCTTTGAAAGTCGTGGGCACGGAGAAGCATTTGAAGGTGATAAAAGAATAAAATGTACGTTCAAAAAATGAAAACATGTTTTAAAAAATAGCAAATGCATGTGAAACGCATACAAAATACCAGTTCAGTGTTCATCCCGGTTGCGTTTATTGGCGTTTGAGATGCTTCGATTAGCCTCAAAGGACATACACCAATTTAAATGTTATTGATGAGTTCGGATGCAAGTGCATCAGTTGTTGCTGCTGTTCAGTGTAGACAGACCGTGGTCACATAAGGATATCCACATGCTCTGGATTTGCAACAGGAGAGTAGAATCTCACTGGAGAAGGGAACATGGGACAAATTGGACAAAACATTAGCAACTTGCAGCTGAATTAACCAATCCAGCATCAATAAATTGCATCAAATTGCTGGAGGAACTCAGCGAATCAGGCGGCATCTCTGGATAGAATGAATGGGTGGCGTTTCGGGTCGAGACCCTTCTTCAGACCCAAAACGTTACTCAATCCTTCTATATCCAGAGATGCTGCCTGTTCCGCTGAGCTATTCCAGCATTTTGTGCCTATCTTCGGTGTAAATCTGCAGTCCCTTCTTACACATCAATAGATTGCAGTCAGAATTGTAAAATTGTGAGGCGCAGAGAAGGCCATTCTGCCCAACGTTTGCTCTGGATCTTTGTAATTCCAAAGATTCCATTATTTCATTACATACGGGTGTCAGAGGTTATGGGGAGAAGGCAGCAGAATGGGGTTAGGTGGGAGAGATAGATCAGTCTGAAGAAGGGTCTTGATCTGAAAAATCACCCATTCCTTCTCTCCAGAGATGCTGCCTTTCCCTCTGACTTACTCCAGCCTCTCTTAGATCAGCCATGATTGAATGGTGGAGAAGTCTTGAATGGCCTAGTTCTATTCCTATCACTTATGATCTTATATCACAGTAAAACGTTTCAGGTAATCTTATAGGACTAAACCAGTCAATTGCTGAAGTACAGAAGTAGATACACAGGCCCAAAGCTGGGTCAAAAGTGTTGGAGGAATCAATTTCCAAGTTCAATTTCTATATGATTGAGGTTTAGTTTAGTTTAGATTACTATTATGTGTGTACCGAGGTACAGTGCAAAACAATTTGTTGAACGCTCCACCAGTTATCAAAAAAAGCTATACATGATTACAATTGTTCACTGTGCACAAATACAGGATAAAGGGTATAATGTTTGTTCCAAGATAAAGTCCGATTAAAGATAAAATTCAAAGGTCTCTAGTGAGATAGATGGGAGGTCAGGACTCCGCTCTCTAGTTGGTGAGAGGCCGGTACAGTTGCTTGGTAACAGCTGAGATGAAACTGTATTTGAAGACTTTTCCAGACATTTCCAGACTTCTGTACCTTTTTGCCTGATGGGAGAGGGGAGAAGAGGGAGTGATCTGGGTGAGACTGGATTATACAGGTGGCTTTGCCTAGGCAGAGTGAAGGGTAGTTAGAGTCAATGGAAGGAAGTTTAGTTTGTGTGAGAGTCTGGGCTATGTCCACAACTCTCAATAATTTCTTGCGGTCTTGGTTGGAGCTGTTCCCAAGCCATGTTGTCAGCTTACTCTTATCTCAATGACAATGGCACATGCATTTGAACATCTTTCTGCAAAATATAACGACGAAGAGCAGAAACCCTGTTCAATGCCTTTCCTCTCAGCCCAAGGAGATCAAAACATCATTCCAGCTGTAGGCACGGGAATCAGTATTTGAAATCAATGAGTAAAAGGCTGGAAATCTGAAATAAGACCGAAAATGGTGGAGACACTTAGCAGGTCAGGCAGCATCTGCGGAGAGTGAAACAATTAAAATTTCAGGTTGATGACCTCTCTTCACAAATTCTGAAATGGATTCCAGCATCGTTAGCCTGTTACGGCTGAATTCCGATTGTCTTTGCTTTAAACAATTTTTTTAAAAACTTGTATTCAAATGGAGCTTTCCAAGTATCCCAATACATTTCTTCGTGTTTTTGAAATACGGTCATTATTATGGGATATGTGGCAGCCAATCTGAACATAGTAAATTCCAAGCAAGTATCAATGGTTGGGGTTGCCATCAGTTGTTGGTGAATCACACCTAACTTATTTGGATCTACAATGGTGAGATTGCTGGTCGAGAGGATCTGTGACCTTATGGGTTCTGTGCGGTGCCAGGCACTTATGGACTAGGACAAGCCCTGCCCACTGAACCACTCTGGAAATATAAGAACATAAAGAAACCTCCAACTGTTTGCTACAACCCCATCACTATCAACGCCATTGAGGTATTGGAATACTTTTGAATGTTGCTGACCAGTTAAAAACATTTCAAGATGATAAAGGAACGAAATACACAGATAAATAATTAAAACATGTTTTTGAAAAGAGCAAAAGCATGTGAAAATATTTAATAATTGAAATCATTATTGCAAATCCCCCCAAAAAATATATATACCATGCCATATCTTATTCTGAGTCTTCCTCCCACAGCAGCAACATGTCCACTGAACTTCTAATAGTTCTAACATGGGAGCAAACATACCCCAGGCTAAGTCTTGGCGATTCACAGCAAGTTAGCATGTTCCTATTGGACTTAACAAAGACTTCAGAGGAAGGTCATGTGGACAGATCTGTTGGTTGGATTTGGCCAACGAATGTAGAGCTTCCATGGGCACCTTTGTTCCAAACCTACTTACATTCATCTAGACAATGATCAGCAGGTCGCCAATTGATCCATTATGATAAAGACCAGATAATCTATGTCTTTAGCGACATTGGTTGGGAAATTGCTGGAGGGTAGGACACTCGGATGAAGGAAAATTATCATTCCAGCCCAATCAACAGAAAACAATTTATTTACACTAAGTCACTAGTATTTACACTAATAGTATCAATTGCTCAAATGACTATTTGTTAGGAGATGAAGTTATCGGTACAATTCCAATGAGCCACCATTGTTCTTGATGGGATTCAATGTCCACTCAGTTTTGGTCACCACTTTCCAATTGCTGGCTTTGCTGGAGCAGGGAAGAGAGCAGAGGAGAAAAGAGTCTCTGAGAACATTCAATAGGAAGCTGCATATAATATCACAGACAGCATTTTGAAGACACCTCCAGAATGAAGATCATACATCTCAAAAACTAAATATGGTGAAATTCAGCAGAACTTTCTTTGTAACAGTTGTGAGGAAATAGGACTACATTATTCAGCTAGATCTGACTTCCTGAATTTTAAATGCTATGTGACTGGTTTAAAAATAAACTAAATTGGAGCATTACCAGAAGTCTGTTTCTCCCATGTCATAAGAGGTGAATTCAGTCCAAAATACTGTAGAGTTTATACTCACGGGTAAGGTGACAATACTTCCCCATTTATGATTTAATCCAAAGATAGACACAAAATGCTGGAGTAATTCAGTAGGTCAGGCAGCATCTCTGGAGAAAAGGAAAAGGTGACGTTCTGAGTTGGGACCATTCTTCAGATCCAAAACATCACCTGTTCATTTTCTCCTGTGTGAGATGCTGTCTGACCCGCTGAGTTACTCCAGCTTTGAATGAATGAATGAATGAATGAATGGATGAATGAATAAATAATGAATGAATGAATGAATGGATGAATGAATGAATAATGAATGAATGAATGAATGAATGAATGAATGAATGAATAAGTTTATTGGCCAAGTATGCATATACAAGGAATGTGCCTTGGTGCTCCGCTCACAAGCTCCGCTCACAAACTTTGTGTGTCTATCTTCGGTTTAAACCAGCGTCTGCAGTTCCTTCCGACACATATTATTTAGTCCAGTTTGGTGCCACAGATTGGGAAAGCTGACTCTCTCCAGTCACATCAACGTGAGTTGGGAATAATGAGCTGGAATGAAAGATAAGTAGGAGGAGGTGTCTGAGAGTTGTCGTCTGGCCTCAGTCTGGCGGAGGACAGCGGCCCGTCTACCACGGCACCTCCCTTGTCGGCAGGTGAAGAAGGGTCTCGACCCGAAACGTCACCCATTCCTCCCCTGAGATGCTGCCTGACCCGCTGAGTTACTCCAGCATTTTGTGTCTACATTGGGAATGATGATGTTGGATTCTAGCTGAAACTCAGTTGGACGAAGAAGGAAGAGGCTGGGTAAAACCCTGCTTTTTAAAGAAATTTTAGATTCCCAACAGACCACTGAATGTTTTTCTGATGGCATGGTTAATTCTGGTTTCTTATTAGACTATTGGGGAGGGTGAGGGGGGAGTTGTGTAGAATTCCTGACCAAATAATTTAGATAGGGAAGTTAAATATATTAGGACAGGAACTTTAATGAACACAATAGACAACCGTGGGTGTTGGAGAATACCAAGGTGGTCCCAGTAATGGATTGGCATGATTTGTTATCTCAAAACACCAGCCAAATAGACAGCACAGTAGTGCAGCTGTTAATGCCGGTGTCTCACAGCTCTAGGGACGCAGGTTCAATCCTCACCATGGGTGCTGACCGTACGAAATTTGCACATTCTCCTTGTGATCATGTGGAATTCCTCCTGCATCCCAAACATGTGCTAGGAAGAGAATACGCTGCTGGAAATTATCCCTTAGCACAGTCAGGGGCAGTAGAATTAAATAAAGATCAATAGGCATCAATTGTAGGGGCGGCACAATGGCGTAGCAGTAGAGCTACTGCCTTACAGCGCCAGAGATCCGGGTTCAATCCTGACTACGGGCGCCGTCTGTACGGAGTTTGTACGTTCTCCCCGTGACCTGCGTGGGTTTTCTCCGAGATCTTCGGTTTCCTCCCACACTCCAAAGACGTGCAGGATGGTAGGTTAATTGGCTTGGTATCAATGTAAAATTGTCCCTAGTGTGTGTAGAGTAGTGTTAATGTGTGGGGATCACTGGTGGGTGCGGACACGGTGGGCCGAAGGGGCCTGTTTCCCCTGGACCAAAACCAAACCAAACCAAACTAAACGGGAAATAGGAAAGAGGGACTTTGACTGCGTAGGATGGCTTCATGGGGAGCCAGGTTGAATTTGATGGGCCGAGTGTCCTTTTCCTCTGTCATTACAAGTATGTAAGATAAGTACAATATAAATGATGCAAGGAATATTGCCTGAGAATTTCATGTTGCCCAAATTCCCGGTCTTCCTGATGCTTACTGAGATCACGTTAGAGTAAAACAATGGGGTCCTAAGTGGTGGAAGGTCCTTCTTCATCAGAGTGGAGTGACGTGCTGGCCAGAACAAGCACCGCATATAAAAATACCTTTCCATGATGGCTGAAGATTTCTTCCAGCTCCAGCACCTGCCAAGGTTTCTCGATGCACTTGAACACTCCTGATACTCCGAGCCATTAACACCATTAAAAATGAAATCACCAATTTAAAAAAAAATAGTATTAAATACATGAAAGCATAAGAAACTGCAAATTATTGAATTTTGAGCAAAAAACAAAGTCCTGGAAGAACTCAATGGGCCAGGGAGCAGATGTGGAGGGAGAGGGACAGTTGTTTATTGGCCAAGTATGTGCATATACAAGGAATGTGCCTTGGTGCTCCGCTCACAAATGACAACAGAAACATACAGTTAACAATGAAAAATAAAGCATAAACACATCAAAACAACAAGGATACACCATTACTGTCTAAACATGTGGGTGAAAATAAACCAGAGCAAAAAAGAGACTACAGACTTCGGTTATTGAGTTGAACTACCACTCGTGGAAAAAAAACTGTTTTTATGTCTGGCTGTGGCTGCTTTGACAGTCCGGAGTCGCCTTCCAGAGGGAAGTGCTTCGAAGAGTTTGTGGCCCGGGTGAGAGGGGTCAGGATCCTTCTGCAGAGTTTTCAGAGGGGGGGGAGGAGATTGTGGGTGAGGGCGATGCTGGTCTGATGCAGGGGATGTAGGGCTGGGTAGTTGGGACTTCCCAGAGTGGTGCAACAGGTTGGATGTGATCCTGTGGGCTCAGCGGTAGAGTTGCTGCCTTACAGTGCCAGAGACACAGGTCCGATCCTGGCAACGGGTGCTGTCTGTACAGAATTTGTATGTTTTCCCCGTGACCTTCGTGGGTTCTCTCCGGGATCTCCGGTTTCCTCCTACTCTCCACAGGTTTGTAGGTTAATTGGCTTGGTATGATTGTAAATTGTCCCTAGTATGTGTAGAATAGTGTTAGTGTGATTAGATAGAGTGGGCACAGACTCAGTGGGCCAAAAGGCATGTTTCTGCACTCTATCTCTCAACTAAAAAAAAACTTAACTGCCTGTAGTGTTATGGTGTATGTGGTCATCTAATGTTTTGGAACTTATGTTGTCCTGTGATGTTTAGTGGAAGGGACGGTGTGATGTGAACTTTTTTGGTGACTGGTTAATGGTACAGACAATGGTCTTCATAGTACTTGCATGTGTTTAGTACAGGAGGTATTCGGACAAGGTGCTGATGATGGAATTGCCTTCTAATCCCTTGGAATGAGTGTAATGCTGGGTCTTTGATACAGGCATTTCCTCTTCCACAACCCCTTCCACCAGTCCATGCAGCAAAGCTGCTAACTGAGATCAAAGGAAGTCTACTCTTGTGGTGAACATTCATGTGACTGAGTCTGAACATCATGTGGATTCGTAGTCCACCTTTGCACTTTGCAGCTCCCAGAACAATAGCTCTAATTTTCCTGCATTGCACCAACGGAGTATTGCGCAGGGAATAACATAAGCTAATGCACATTGGACATGTAAATTGCATCAGACGCACAAATGCAGCTGATGTCCGGAAGTACCCGATTGCATTACAAGTGAAATGAGTCGTGGCTCTCATGAGACGGCCGACACAGTGGCACAGCGGTAGAGTTGCTGCCTTACAGCGCTTACAGCACCAGAGACCCGGGTTCGATCCCGACCACTGGCCCTGTCTGTACGGAGTTTGTGTATTCTTCCCCTGGCCTGCAAGGGGTCTTCTCCGAAAACTTCAATTTCCTCCTACACTCCTAAAGACGTACAGGTTTATGTTTGTAGGTTAATTGGCTCGGTGAAAATGTATAAATGTATAATGGTCCCTAGTTGGGATAGTGTTAATATTGAATTTCACTCTTTGATAAACACCGTTAATTGTGTCATTATGAATTAAGCGTTGCATGAAGGCATTTTCGTGCATTTCATGTCAAAATTGTGAGGATTTATCTTAAAATATTTTTCAAAAAGTAGGAATCTAACAGGCTTTGCAAGGGCATGCTTTGTGGACCCTTTAAAGTACCTTTACAATCAGTTTTAATTTATTAGATCCAAAATATATTCCCAACTGAAATAAGGAACTAAACCACTGGAATCTCCTTTTTGACCTGAACAGGCGTTGACTCTGTTTCTCTCTCCACAGACCTTGTCTGTCCTGCTGAGTGTTTCTGGCATTTTCGGGTTTTGTTTCAGACTTGCTGCATGTGCAGTTTTAATTTTGGTTTTCGTACCTCAGTTACTGATCTGCCGGGTGGATTGAAAGTGCCGACCTCAATGAGCACAATAATCAACACTTTCAGCTGCACCCGCCTGAAATGTCACAGCTTGCGAGCTCTTAATTGACTCGAGGCATGCAATGTGGCCACAGAGGATTTTTTTCAATATAAAGACAAAGAGAATTAACATTAAGAAAAACCCTCACGAATCTCTGATGCCCTGGTTGGTGGATGAGCCAAGTCACATGCATGGAGTCTGGAAAGTTGTAAGATTTTTCTTTACTTTTGCTGCTGGATGATCTCAGCTAAAGTGAAATTAATGGGCACAGTCTCCCTGAAAGGGGAAAGGGGGATGTAAGAAATCCAAATTTTCTTAACCCTGACTGGTAGCTTGTGATCTCAGCTGGAGACTGCCAACACACTGCTCGGGTAAGGACTGGCCTGCAATGAATCCCACCTGCTCATTATTTCTGAACCATCCCACAAACCCAACCCAACCCACCCCACCCCCACCAACCCCAAATATCTTTTGTTGTAAAACTTAAATTCAAGCCGTGTAGGAAGGAACTACAGATGCTGGTTTAAACCGAAGATAGACACAAAATGCTGGAGTAACTCAGCGGGCCAGGAAACATCTCTGGAGGAAGATGCGTGGAATGGGTGACGTTTCGGGTTAAGACCCTTCTTCAGACTGAGTGTCCGTTGAAAGACTGGAACCACTGGGCTTGTATACTCTGGAATTTAGAAGGATGAGAGGGGATCTTATTGAAACATATAAGATTATTAAGGGATTGGACACGCTAGAGGCAGGAAACATGTTCCCGATGTTGGGGGAGTCCCGAACCAGGGGCCACAGTTTAAGAATTAGGGGTAGGCCATTTAGAACGGAGATGGGGAAAAATGTTTTCACTCAAAGAGTTGTGCAGCTGTGGAATTCTCTGCCTCTGAAGGCCGCGGAGGCCAATTCACTGGAAGCTTTCAAGAGAGAGTTAGATAGAGCTCTTAAAGACAGCGGAGTCAAGGGATGTGGGGAGAGGGCAGGATCGGGGTACTGATTGTGCTTGATTAGGCATGATCACGGCTCGAAGGGCTGAATGGCCTACTCCTACACCTATTGTCTATTGTCTTTTGTCTTTGATGCGAAACGTCACCCATTCCAGGAGGTGCTGCCAGTCCCGCTGAGTTAAATTCAAGCCGCTTCTCTGTTCCAATGAGGGCTTTCAGACTGACTTAGGAGGAATACAATCCTCAAGGGCAGTTGCATTGATATGCCATTGCCCAGTCTGCTTCCTCAGCAGTTCAGACACGTCAGGCAGCTCCCTGCCCTTGTTCAATCAAGCATGAGCTAGCATCCAGTCAACGACCAGCTCCTTCCACCTGCTGCCAAATTGAATCATTATCTATGGTGCCTGGCGTACAATCTCTCATCAGCATGCTTACTGATACTGAAAGGCTGGGAAAATGAAGCTTGCATCAAGAATCATTCAACCCATCATATTAACTCCTTCCATTTCACGCATGACTACCTTAATTGGGCATTAGACATGCTATTTGTTTCTCTCTGCATGCCTCTGAAGGATGGGCAGTGAGACGGCGGTCATTATCTTTTGTCAATTTTGTCATCATCGTGGATGTTATGGCTGAATTATGGAACACGTTCACAGCTTGATGGAGCAGCTGTCAGTGTCAGTGTCAAATACCGTGTGCTGTAGCTGTTCATTCTCACTGTGCCACAGCTCACAATCACCTGTTTCCTTTATCATCGTTACTTTTTTGCATATCTTCCGTTCATTTGTTCTCTGCCTCTCCACATGGTCGTCGATATCTCTCGTTTCCCTTTCCCGTGACTTTCAGTCTAAGGGAGGGTCTCGAGCCGAAACATCACCCATTCCTTCTGTCGAGAGGTGCTGCTTGAGTTACCCCAGCATTTTGTATCTGTGAAGCACCTGCTGTTTTGGTGCTAGGTGTAACTCAGTGGAGGCTTTCAAACTCTGGGCTGATGTCTCACTCCACTGCTTCGGCACAAATAGTAGATTCACCTTGCAGTTCCGCGAGAGTGGAAATGGTGTTTGTGTTTAAGTGAAATATTACATCGAGACCTTGCCTACCCCTCGGGTGACTGTTTAAGACCTTACAGCTTGTTTTGAAGCTGATCGTGGGAGGAGTGTTGGCTGAATCAGTAATTACTGCTGAACCATGGTATAGAAAAATAGATTATTTGGCCTTGGTTTGCACGTGTAGATTTGCTGCCAGGTTTTTGTGTACATTTCAGCTGTGTTTTCACTCCTGAACTTACCTGGGGGACTGACAACACTTTGACATGTCCTGTGGTCATGAACGGTAGAGATGGAATGTGCTTCTTTCTGTTTTTAATGGAGCAGCGAAACAAAACACTTCCATTTCACGCCTTGTTGGGCAAGGTAATGCATTGCGGAAGCCTCAGCTGTGGCCAGGATCCCCCACAAGAGCTCGAGGGACGCTGGAATCAGCCCCACGCCCACTGGATGTTGCATGTAGTCTGTTGGAAACAATCGCTTCAAGGGCCAGAGCGCCTTTTACGCTGAATTACGGAGAGTACACAGGACAGAAACATATTGTAAAAACAATCAGTCCATGTCACTCATACTGTTTCCATCCTTGCTAACATAACAATCCTTAACTGCCAAAGTAAGCAATGCAATTTATCTCAGTCCTGTTGCGACAAGTTCCAAAGATTAGTCTCTCTTTGTTTTGTGAAAACAAAGTCTCTTCAAACTTCTGTGATTAATTTCTTCCTGCTTACTTGGTATTCTGGCCCCAAATTTTATTTCTCCTCTCTTTCTCTCTTTCTCTTTCCATTTTACATGGATAGGACAGGTTTGGAGGGAGATGGACCAAACGGTGGCAGGTGGGACTAGTGTAGCTGGGACATATTGGCTGGTGCGGGCAAGTTGGGCCAAGGGGCATGTTTCTACACTGTATCACTCTATGACTCTAAGACTCTAACTTTATCAATGTCACACATTATTTCAAATATATCTGTTAAACTAACCCTCAGTTTTCTAGTTTAAGTAGAAAAGAAGCCCAGTCCAGTTATCATTTTTTATAAATATACCATCATGGTTCTGCAGTTATTCTTTTAAATCTTTTGTTTGCCGTCCTTGTTCCATTATCTCTCTTTTTATCAAATGTTCATCAGAAATGGATATTGATATCCATTTGTGATCGAACCAAAGCTCAATGGCCAAGAAATCGACGCATGTCCTAAAATGGCCTCTATAAGGTCACTGAGTTGTCCAAGGCTAGACCTTGCGCCACTTAACATGGCTATATTCTTAGAACATATTGTGTATTAACCAGCATCAGCAGTTCGCTGTTTCTACTACTTTATGGCTATATGGAGTCAGAGTCATACAGCATGGAAACAGGCCATTCGGCCCAATTTGCTCATGCAGACTGACATGCCCCATCTATACTAACTAGTCCCACCTGTCTGCGCTTGGCCCATATCCCTCTAAGCCTATCCAATCCATGTATCTATCTAAATGTTTCTTAAGTGTTGTGGTAGTACCTGCCTTAACTACCTCCTCTGGCAGCACGTTCCATATGCCCACCACTCTTTGTGTATAAAAACATTACCACTCAGGTTCTCATTAAATTTTAGATTTAGATTTAGATTTAGAGGTACAGCGCGGAAACAGGCCCTTCGGCCCACCGGGTCCGCGCCGTCCAGCGATCCCCGCACATTAACACTATCCTACACTCACTAGGGACAATTTTTACATTTTGCCCAGCCAATTAACCTACAAACCTGCACATCTTTGGAGTGTGGGAGGAAACCGAAGATCTCGGAGAAAACCCACGCAGGTCACGGGGAGAACGTACAAACGCCATACAGTACAGCACCTGTAGTCAGGATCGAACCCGAGTCTCCGGCACTGCATTCGCTGTAAGGCAGCAACTCTACCGCTGCGCCACAGTGCCGCATGGGGGAATCTTTCCACCCTCACCTTAAACCGATGTCCTCTGGTTCTCAATTTCCTTACTCTGGGCAAAAGACTGTGCATTTACCCGATCTATTCCTCTCATGATTTTGTGCACCTCTATAAGATCACCCCTCATGCTCCTGCGCTCCAGGGAATAGAGCCCCAGCCTACTCAACCTATCCCTATAGTTCAGGCCCTCGAATCCTGGCAACATCCTCTTAAATCTTCTCTGACCGTTGCCAGCTTGACAACATTCTTTCCTATAACATTGTGACCAAAACTGAGCACAATTCTCTCAATGTAGCTTCATCACATCTTATATACTGTAGCTGCAACATGAACTCCCAATTTCTCGACTCTTATACTTTCCTTTGCATGTTCAGTAGTGCGTGAAGCAGATTACAGAGATCCTGAGGCAGTGACTGGAGAAATAGGGGCAGGACAGGGCCACTGTTTGGGGGAAAGTGGCTGTGGGTGGTTCTGGTTAGTTTGCAATTTGCCCTTTGACTTCAATATGTTGGGGACAGTGGGAGAGGCAGTAGGGTTAGGTAACTGGGGGTTGATCAGGGATCAGTGGGAAGGTAGACACAAAATGCTGGCTTGAAGGGGCGAATGGCCTCCTCCTGCACCTATTTTCTATGTTTCTAACTCAGCGGGACAGGCAGCCTCTCTGGTAGAAGGAATGGGTGATGTTTCGGGTCGAGACGCTTCTTCAAACTGAGTCAGGGGAGAGGGAGACACAGAGATACGGAAGTGTAAGGCGTGGAAGGGTCTCGACCTGAAACGTCACCCATTCCTTCTCTCCAGAGATGCTGCCTGTCCCGCTGAGTTACTCCAGCATTTTGTGTCGATCTTCGGTTTAAACCAGCATCTGCGGTTCCTTCCTACAACAACGATCAGTGAGAAGATCTTGAATGGAAGGGGAGGGGTGTTGGTGTGGGTGGGGAAATTCGCAAAGGAAGAGTTAAGTGATTAATTGGTCTTACAAGAGTGGTATTTCACTCAAGAGCAAAAGCCTTAAGACATGGTTGTTGTGGGAGTGTCAATGGCAGGCACCTCTGGAACATTGTGGAATTCTTGTCACTATGAGACTAATTGAGGGAGTGTTGCTCAGGAAATAGAATGTTTGCTTGTGTATCTGATGCACAAACCGTGTTAGGCATGCTGGTGGAGTTTCAGTTGGAAGCGTTTTGTGTGAGTTTTCAGAGAGCACAAAACCTGCGGGTGGCATTTACATTTCACACTGGAAAGAAATCAAATTTCAGATACTTAGAACTGAGGGGAAAGAAAATACCTTTAATATATCTGAATTTCCTGGCCAATAATTCTCACAACCACTTCATTGCTTGTCAATTCTTTCCTCTGGAACTAAGCCCTGGTGTTTACTTTACTTTTATTCCAGGCTCGTTAACTTGTGTGCTGCATTTGTGACTTGAATAATTACACAGAGAGATGATTTTATTCCTAGATTTAGGTTAGATTCTCGCTTTTCAAATAATTCGATAATTTTATATTTCGATCACAAAGTAAGTCCTTATTAATCTGTCCAGATTCATTCACTGATCATATCTCCTATCCGCAGAGCTTTTAGAATCTTCTTTAAAATGTTCTTCCTGATCCTCGCAGTGTTGACAACCCCTTAATTTGTTTTCATCTGAATGCAACACTTCCCTTTTGTTAGTACAGAAATGAAATTGCCAACTGTACACCTACTCTGCAAGAATATTAATGCCTTCCTATAATTTATCACTGGTAATGTTTCCACCAGCCAGTCCCAAATCGATGTTCTTTACACCTCAAGAAATTATATTTTTTTATTCCAATTTTAATTTTTTTGTATAAATGTCAAGTAATTTTAGTTCTCAGCACTGTTCTTTGTGAAGACACTTTCTATTTTGTCAGTCTGAATAGTCAAATTTAACCCCTACTCTTTGTTTTCTGCCTTAAACTCAGCTAATTATTCATTTTGTAAGTTCTCTAATTTTGAATATTTTCATGCATTATTCTTTCATGGCTACTAAATATTTACATTTACTAATTTTCTCTTGCCCACTCTCTCTATTGCTTGCTTGAAGAATTAATTCAATGAGGTAGGCCAAGCAAGACTTTTCTTTTTGAAGATGTTGACGGTTATGTTCACCTGTTCCTCCATTTTGTTCTTTACCCGAGTAAACACAAAAGGCTGGAGTAACTCAACGGGTCAGACAGCATCTCTGGAATCCTTTTCTCCAGAAATGTGCCTGACCCGCTGAGTCCTTCTCTCCAGAGATGCTGTCTGTCCCGCTGAGTTACTCCAGCTTTTTGTGTCTATCTTCGGGTTTAACCCAGCATTTGCACTTCCTTCCTACACATTGTTCTTTACCCAAGCAGGTACAGGCGCTCACTGAGTTAAGTAAGGGTTACTTAATTTCCTGTCGACCCTTGCGTAAGTCGGATGTTATGCAAGTCGGAAACGGAAGTGTGACTGCGCATGTGTAAATTTACCATTTGTACTGTGTGATATCAGTAGGAGACTATGAGGGAGCTATGACATGGAGACCATGAGGGAGCTCCGATGTGGAGACCATGTGGGAGCTCCGATGTGGAGCCCATGAGGGGGTTCCAATGCAGAGATCACGTGGGAGCTCCGATGTGGAGACCATGAGGGAGCTCCGATGTGGAGACCATGAGGGAGCTCCGATGTGGAGACCACGAGGGAGCTCCGATGTGGAGACCACGTGGAAGCTCCAATGTGGAGACCATGAGGGAGCTCCGATGTGGAGACCACATGAGAGCTCCGATGCGGAGACCATGAGGGAGCTCCAATGCAGAGCCCACGAGGGAGCTCTGATGTGGAGACCACGTGGGAGCTCCAATGTGGAGACCATGAGGGAGCTCTGATTTGAAGACCACATGGAGACCGATGTGGAGACCATGAGGGAGCTCCGATGTGGAGACCACGAGGGAGCTCCGATGTGGAGCCCATGAGGGAGCTCCGATGTGGAGACCACGAGGGAGCTCCGATGTGGAGACCATGAGGGAGCGTCCATGAAAAAAGCTGACCGGCTTATGGAAATGGCCGCATGCGCAGTAGTGCGTTTCTGCTGAGACAAGCAAATCAAAGTAAAGCAGCGGGCTTAAAGAATTGCTTACATAAGTGCAAGTTTATGTAGTCACCCATTCCGTAAGTTGGGTAGTGCCTGTACACTGATGTTAACCTTTAGTTATATACACTGTAGCTCTATAGTTCTCAGGGCATCCTGTAACTTCATGTTATCCTCCAGCCCTTGGTCTCAATAGCATTTGGTGTATAATCATTAAATATAGCCGCTATTACTAAACTGATAAAGTATCCACATCTAATCCATCCAAACAACTCATTCAATTATCCTCCTTCCTCCCTATTTTTTCATCTCATCTTCTGGTTCATCTCTCCCTGTCAAATTTCTAACGAGATACTAATTGCCGACATGAACAGGACCCAGTGGTGTTCTACAGGGACACAGATATAAAAGGGAATCAATCATATGAAGCAATGCTTGCTATTAAGGACCAAAGTTGGGAACTTGTACATGGACGATGAGAACACTGGCAGGGTGCAAAATTACAATGAAGGAACACCTTTACCATCTTCCTTAACCAGTGAAGATGGTGCTTTCACAGTTATAGTGAAGGAAGAGATGTTTGAGCTAAGATATTAGAAAAGTTGACTAAAGTCACCAGTACCAGATGGGATGCACCTTCGGAGAAAACTGTGGGGTGCTGACCATAATCTTGCAATGTTTTTTGAATATGGTGTGGTGCCACTGAAGAATGGAGAATGTTAATTGGACTTAATAGACCAAAGGAGCCATTCCTGTGCTCTACAACACCGTGACTCTAACACTATCACTCGAATTGTTAAGTGATGTATTTTGGTAGGAAGAACATGGAGAGACAATAAATGGCAAAATGGACACTGCTCTAAAAGACATTTAGGAGCAGTGAGACACAGATCAGTGAAAGAGGCAAGTGTAAGAAAATAACGGCAGATGCTGGTACAAATCGAAGGTATTTATTCACAAAATGCTAGAGTAACTCAGCAGGTCAGGCAGCATCTCAGGAGAGAAGGAATGGGCGACGTTTTGGGTCAAGACCCTTCTTCAGACTGATGTCAGGGGGGGCGGGACAAAGGAAGGATATAGTTGGAGACAGGAAGATAGAAGGTGAACTGGGAAGGGTGAGGGGAGGAGAGGGACAGGGGAACTATCTAAAGCTGGAGAAGTCGATGTCCATACCGCTGGGCTTCAAGCTGCCCAGGCGAAATATGAGGTGCTGGCAAGGTAGGTTGAGAAAGCAGTTAACATGGCATATGCAAGTTTGGGCTTCATCCAAAGAAGCATGAAATGAAAGGTCAAGGTCATGCTAACTCTTTATAAAGCACTGAACCAGCCTGAACTGCAATAGTGTGTTCAATTCTGCTCACTTCCGTATTGGAAGAAAGTGAAAGCATTAGAGAAGAACCAGGAAAGATTTTAGAGAATGGGTTCCTGGAAGACAGTTACACAGATAGATTAGAGAGACTGGACTGGACATTATTTGCTGAAGAGAAGGCTGAGGGTTGATTTGATAGAAATATATAAAATGATAAGGGGTCTGGACAGAGTGGATAGTGAAAGCTGTTTGCATTGGTGATCAGGGTTACAGACCAGAGGTTACAGGGATAATATAAGGGAAAGAGGATTACACACAATACAAGGTCAAACCTTTTTACACAGCGTGGTTGTAATCTGGATGGCATTGCCTGTAGATGTGATGGGAGCAGGTTCCACTGACGGTGGCGCAGCGGTAGAGTTGCTGCCTTACAGCGAATGCAGCGCCGGAGACTCGGGTTCGATCCTGACTACGGGCGCCGTCAGTACGGAGTTTGTACGTTCTCCCCGTGACCTGCATGGGTTTTCTCCGAGATCTTCGGTTTCTTCGCACACTGCAAAGACGTACAGGTATGTAGGTTAATTGGCTGGGCAAATGTAAAAATTGTCCCTATTGGGTGTAGTGTGCGAGGATCGCTGGGCGGCGCGGACCCGGTGAGCTGAAGGGCCTGTTTCAGCACTGTATCTCTAAATCTAAAAACAAATCTGACTTTCAAGGGGTTTCCCTCTCCACTGTTGCCACATGTCCTGTTTCCATTTTCATTCCTGCTACTTATCAGGGTTCGGAGACCAAGGCTAGTTTTACACCTCAATAAATAAAGCTTGGATTAGCTCTCCCACGGGACATATCTCAGTGTCACTGATGCTGCGAACACACTGAGCGGTTGGGTGGAGAACAGAGCTGCCCTCAGTCAGGCTACACGTTGGGATTTGAAATTGGATAAATATATGGTGGAGAAGAATCCGCCAGGCTACAGAGGAGGTGTTGGCAGGTAGAGTGAATGATTTGTTCTGGTAGAGAACCAGAGTGGAGACGATGGGTTAATTGGCCTCCAGTAATATCCACATTCTATGTTTCCCCTTTCCCTCCCTAACCAATTCTTTCCTCTCCTCTTGCAGTTATCTTCTCCAACCATTCTCCTCCAGTTCACATGCTTTGTTCTCCTCTTTCTTTACCAACAGCCCTTCCACTAGTCGTTCTTCATTATATTGACTCACCAATGTTTAATTTGTTGGCAGAAGATGTCACATAATTTGTCATGACCTCAGATGGTTTAATTCAATACATGTACTAAACTTGTGGGTCTACAGTCCAGCTGCCCCTATCCTTTAACAAGGAACGGAAAGCCAATTAAACCACGAAATTACATGTCCCTGCTCCATATCTCGAAGGCTCTGATTCCTTGCGGCTGCTTAAGACGGTAATGTTTTTGGCACAAGGGGAAGTGGCTCCATCAGTTGAAGTGCCAGGCGTGTTACTGAGCAGCTTGGACATGTCACTGAGCCCCATGGTGACTTGGGAAATGATTGCAGGTGGCTGCACAACTGGAGATAGAAACTGCCATCTGCTCACTTTGGTGACTTGCAAAAGATTGTGGCCACCTCCCGCCTTGCCATTTGACACTTATTTAGAAAGAGGACTGTTTAACGAATGTCTAAAACAATGACTTACCCACCATAAACACAGGACCTGACAAACCTTTAAATCATATTATCAGCCATTATCTGGTAAATTAAGGTCATCTATTTTAATTTCTATTTTCTAGGAGAATATTGTTGTGTTCCAATTTTCAATTTTTTTCCTTATTAATATTGCTTTGAATTGCTGTCTTGGCATCAGGCCTTGCCAAGTTAATTGGGTCATTCGTTAGTCTATAAAGTTCTGACCATTATGACATTTCCAAAGGATGAGCCTACAAAAGTAGAATTGCGTTCCTCCAGAGGTTTCATTGGCATTCTCAGATCAATGCAAATGCACTTATTTTCACATCAAGCAACATTACACATTGGAATGCAGTGGTCAAAAAGTCTCTTGCTCTTGTAATTGTGAGCCAGGTACTATTACAGAGCAGAAGGCAGACTAAATCACATGTCAGAGCTTGGAGCACAGGACACACGGGAACCTGGGGTGGAGGGTACTGCACCGAGGAGTCCTGTGCAACCTGTTCCTCTCGCGGTTCACAGACTCGCCAGCTGCCTGCCACTGTTGCGGGCTGGAAGAGCCTGTGTACCACGTGTACATGGAGTGTGTGTACCACGTGTACATGGAGTGTGTGAGTCTATGTACCACGTGTACATGGAGTGTGTGAGTCTGTGTACCACGTGTACATGGAGTGTGTGAGGTTGCAGCCCCAGTACCAATATCTAAAGGGGCTGCTCCTTGCCTTCTGGCTGCAATTCACTCCCACCATCCTCATCTTTGGACACCCTGTGATTAGGAGAGAGGGTGGGGTTGAAGATGTCCTGGTTGGGTAGCACCTGGGCCTGGCAAGGCCCGGCACCAGGCAGAAGAGGGGTCTGTCTGAGCTGGCTGCCTGCCCCTTTTCAGGGGTTACATCCGCGCCCGGGTGGGGTTAGAGAGGGACTACGCGCTGACCAAGGGCACCCTGGGGGATTTCCGGGACCGCTGGGCACCGCGGTGGGTGGAATCCTTAATAAGGATGGGGAAATAGTTGTTTATGGAAAATTTGTTTTGCTTGTATTGTGGTGGTGGGTTTGTTTTGAATAATTTAGTATTGCACACACTATTGCAAATAGTTGAATAAATTATTTTTGGTTAAAAGAAAGATAGGAGCGCAGCAGGAGAGAGCACGGCTTTAAGCTTGCTAATACATCGATTGGATATAGATCATAGATAACATTATAAGCTATAGTTCTGCTGAGGCAGCAGGGTAGTCCACCTTGTAAAGTACTGTGTGGAGGTCAGTCTGGGCCTCACATTATATTCCATCTATAGCTCTGCAAACATTTCGTAATCCCCAAATCCTAAAATGCCCTTTCCACCTGAACGCCCCATCTGGATTTGACTGGTCTATTCCAAACTGAAAAAGTACTGGAGGTGATGAAAGAAATAAACTGAAGCAGAAAATGCTGGAAGCACTCAGCAGGTCAGGCTGTCTCTGTGGAAAGAGAAGCAGAGTTAACAACTCTGCGTGAAGCGTAGGTTTACTAGGTTAATTCCTGGAATGGCGGGACTGTCATATGTTGAAAGACTGGAGCGACTAGGCTTGTATACATTGGAATTTAGAAGGATGAGAGGGGATCTTATCGAAACGTATAAGATTATTAAGGGGTTGGACACGTTAGAGGCAGGAAACATGTTCCCAATGTTGGGGGAGTCCAGAACAAGGGGCCACAGTTTAAGAATAAGGGGTAGGCCATTTAGAACTGAGTCTGAAGAAGGGTCTCGACCCGAAACATCACCCATTCCTTCTCTCCTGAGGTGCTGCCTGACCTGCTGAGTTAATCCAGCATTTTGTGAATAAATACCTTCGATTTGTACCAGCAGCTGCATTTATTTTCTTACACAACCTACCACATGCAATGCTAATGGTGTATGTAATTCTTCGGTGATGTGAAACTGCTTTATTTAGAAGCAGATCCCTGTAGAGAACTTGTACAAACTGAAAATGGCCAATGTTGCTTCCTAATACCATATTCTGATTTTGATTTTGTTTTATTATTTCTAGCTATTTTTAATTTTGAGGCTGAGAAGGATCGGCATCTCTCCCTATGCCTCGGAGATACAGTGCAAATCTTGGAAAAGTGTGAAGGTAAAATAAAGACCCGCAAAAAAATAATAATAGCCCGATGGACAGTCTTATCAGGAAGAAATGCAGCAGGAAACTCAATGGATTGTTTGTTGTAAATAACAGAAAGAGAAATACATATTTTCTCAACAGATATGATATGGAAAGCCATCAGTTCCCAATCAATTCCTTGAATTGTCATAGAATATTTTTTCATTTATACCCAGTCATTTCTGTTAATGACAAGGAAAATCAGCCTGGGGGGGGGGAAAAAATCACAAAAAATGAAAAGACATGGATTCTGGAAATCTTTAATAAAAGCAGAAAATGCTGAAAATACTCAAAGGATCAGTCTGCTTTTGTCGAGTCGGAAACCAATAATATTTCAGGTTGATAACATTTTACTACCAGAACATTATCCTTATTTATCTTGCCACAAGAGATGCCTAATTCATTGAGTATTCTCAGCATAATATTCAGGAACAAATATTTTCTCTTCTGGCATTTTCCAATTTGTTATATAAATCAATAACTACCGTCAGTTGATAATGGTTTCAACTTTTGTGTAAGAACACTGAAGGTTAGCAATTACCATTTAACTTAGTCTCCCAATTTGTCTCTTGGGAATATTTTGGATGTCTGACCTTTTGGAAATCTCTCACAATATCCTGCTTGCTCCATGAATTGTTTACTGGGTTTGTGAGCACGTAAGAAATATGAGCAGAAATAGGATGTATGGCTTACTTTTATCATACAAGAAGATGACGGCTGATCTGATCTTGGCCTCAAATCTAATTTTCTGCTTGTTCTTCTTAACTTCATCTATGACCAGTCTGAAGAAGGATCTCGGCCCGAAACGTCACCCATTCCTTCTCTCCAGGGATGCTGCCTGACCCGCTGAGTTACTCCAGCTTTTTGTGTCTCCGACTCAAATGAACCACCCATTCTATATGTTCGATGTTCACATTCTTCAAAGCTCTCCGAAATGCAGAATTCTGCTGTTTCATGTGCGTCTGAGAGAAATAGTTTTCCTTCATCCCTACCTTAAATGGCCAACTCCTTATCCTGAAAGAATGGCTCTAGGTACGATATTCCATTCCCCACATTATCCTCTTTTATCATCTCACTGTACGTTTCCTTACATTGGTTTGTCCAACCTGCACCAAATATCCCATACACAGAACCAGACATCCATGGGAGTAGTCAGAGGCTTTCAGTCGTAGACAGGTTCACATATCGTGGCAGCATTCTCCCAACATCAGTCAATAGTCAATAGACAATAGGTGCAGGAGTAGGCCTTTCGGCCCTTCCAGCTAGCACCACCATTCAATGTGATCATGGCTGATCATTCTCAATTAGTACCCCGTTCCCGCCTTCTCCCCATACCCCTTGACTCCGCTATCCTTAAGAGTTCTATCTAGCTCTCTCTTGAATGCATTCAGAGACTTGGCCTCCACTGCCTTCTGAGGCAGTGAATTCCACAGATTCACAACTCTCTGACTGAAAAAGTTTTTCCTCATCTCCGTTCTAAATGGCCTACCCCTTATTCTTAAACTGTGGCCCCTTGTTCTGGACTCCCCCAACATTGGGAACATGTTTCCTGGCTCTAACGTGTCCAACCCCTTAATAATCTTATATGTTTCAATAAGATCCCCTCTCATTCTTCCAAATTCCAGTGTATACAGTCTACAGTACTAGTCGCTCCAGTCTTTCAACATACGACAGTCCCACCATTCCGGGAATTAACCTAGTAAACCTACGCTGCATGCCCTCAATAGCAAGAATATCCTTCCTCAAATTTGGAGACGAAAAAACTGCACACAGTATCAACATTGATGATTGGTAAAAGCCAGCTCTGCTGTTGGAAGACTGTTGGAGTCTGCAGTCACAGTTTTAGAACTGACTAAACTCTTGCTCAACCCCATTCATTGCTCCTCGTTAAGATAACAATGTGAGAATTTTAAATGTGCCAAAATAGTGCTTCCCAGCCTGGCTCTGCGGTGATTTAGACCGCTGGTCTGGGGATGGGTGAACAGAGCTCGGTCTGGAAATCTGTGAGTCAGTCCATGAATCTGAGCAAAAGACAAAGTCGAGTCAATTGCATATGTTATCCTGAATGGAAACAGGCTGCTCAGTCCTTCATGTCCATTTTGACTATCAAGCACCCTATCTATACTAATTCTACTCCCCCTCCCATTCCCAGTCTGACCTTTCTGTCATGGGCCTCCTCCAGTGCCATAGTGAGGCCCACCGGAAATTGGAGGAACAGCACCTCATATTTCGCCTGGGCAGTTTGCAGCCCAGTCGTATGAACATCGACTTCTCCAACTTTAGATAGTTCCTCTGTCCCTCTCTTCCCCTCCTCCTTCCCAGTTCTCCCTCTATCTTCCTGTCTCCACCTATATCCTTCCTTTGTCCCGCCCCCCTTACATCAGTCTGAAGAAGGGTCTCGACCCGAAACGTCACCCATTCCTTCTCTCCTGAGATGCTGCCTGACCTGCTGAGTTACTCCAGCGTTTTGTGAATAAATGTATTTATTCATGTATGTTATAATTTGAGTGGATAGTACACAATAACATTTTTCACTGTATCTTGCTATACTTGACAATAATAACCCAGTACCAATGCCAATACATTTAGGGGAAGATAAATAAGTGCATAAGGTAGAAAGGCATAGTAGTTAGATGAAGAACCTTGTGAAAGGGTTGTGTACAGCACTGATATATGCCGATCAGTCAAAACATTATGACCACTGGCAGGCGAAGTGAATAACATTGGTTATCTTGTTACAATGGCACCTGTCAAGGGGTGGGATATATTAGGCAGCAGGTGAACAGTCAGTTCTTGAAGTTGATGTGTTGGATGCAGGAAGAAATGGGCAGGAGTAAAGACCTGAGCGACTTTGACAAGGGCCAAATTGTTATGGCCAGACGACTGGGTCAGAGCATCTCTGAAACGGCAAGGCTTGTGGGGTGCTCCCGTTCAGCAGTGGTGAGCACCTACCGACAGTGGTCCGAGGAGGGACAAACCACAAACCGGCGACACACAGGGTGTTGGGTGCCCAAGGCTCATCGATGCGCGAGGGCAACGAAGGCTATCCCGTCTGGTTCGAACCGACAGAAGGTCGACTGTGGCACAAGTCACAGAAAATTTTAATGGTGGTCACAGGAGGAATGTGTCACAATACACAGTGCATCGCACCCTGCAGTGTATGGGGCTGCACACGGAAGACCAACAGCATATTGGGCAGGTGGTCATAATGTTTTGGCTCAGCAGGTCATAATGTTTTGGCAGACTGTTGACAGCTGATTCTGTGCCCTGACTTTTGCCCATGTTCATCTTTCCCCACAGGCTGGTATAAAGGATGCTTGATGAAAAGCAAATCACAACTGGTAAGGCAACATTATGTTGAATTTCAGCTCTAGACTCTGTGTGCTGTTTCACTTTTTTTTGAAGGGTTAAATTCCTGTGTTCATGAAATTGGTCTTAATTTATGGTTGTGGTTTGATTCAGGTATTAATATACCAACTCGGTAAAGGACTGCATTTAAGTACTACAGAGAAAGGAAAAATGGGGTTGTGGAGAGCATGGATTTCCAGTATTTCAATTACAGCCAGGCTTGTCTGAACTGGTTGTAAATCCTGTAATCTGGTTTGCTGAAACATGTAACCCTATGGCAAACAAGATGTGGTTGAAATTCTCCGCTGTCTGTATTCTCCTACCTCCATCCAGAGCTGATGTCCTCTGGCAAACTTGCTCATTCATGAATACATCAAAGCTCATCCAGAAATCTTAGCATTTTCCCAGTAATAATATATTTTCATTCTTCCCTTTTCCCACACTGTGAAATGTTCCGTCTAATTTCGGCAATGGCATTACAAGCTTCAATTCAGAGGGCATTGGCTGCAGTTTTCATTTATTTCCTGTAGATGGGTATGTTTCATTAACTGTCAAGCAAGGCATCAGGCAAATCTTGTTAGAATAACAGACTGCTCTTTCCCCAGGTGACAAATGTCTGCTAAAGATTATACTAGACAAACTGTACAGCAATAATTAAGAGGCCGGAATCTTCAGTAGAAATGTTAACCTTTAGCCTTAATTCACATAGCACGTTTATAAACCTGCATCTTATGTGATGTATATCCCTTCTGGTAGTTCTCATAACAAAATTAGTTTACCAAATATTATTGAAACAGGCTTTGCTGCTCGAGGCAAATCTCATTGCTCAACAGCAATGGAATCTTGAGTTTCAATCTCTTGACCTTTACTGTTAAAGTTGTGCTGCAGTTTTTTTTCCAAATGTGTTAAGACATCTTCCAATGTGCCTCAGCAACCTATCGCTATATCTACAAATTGGGTGGGATGTTGAATAAATTAACTGTACTTTGCTGACAGCTTCCATGTGTACACCAGTGCTTTCAATGACAGCACCCTTCTATTCATATTTCTTGAAAACTTACATGGAACAACTGTTGTAATGGGCCTTGAAAACAGTATTGCCTTTATTTCATTTGAATAGACTTCTGAGTTACTCCGCATCAAAGCTATATGATCTTGTCTCCCAGCTAGCATTTCATAGTTGCCCCATGGTCACCATTCTGTTCCTGTGTTGTTAGTTTAGTTTAGTTTAGAGATACAGTATGGAATCAGGCTCTTGGGCTCACCGAGTCCGCGCTGATCAGCGATCCCCTGACACTAGCATTCTCTTACACACACTAGGGACAATTTTACATTGATAACAAGCCAATTTACTTACAAACCTGCACGTGTTTGCAGTGTGAAAGGAAACCGAAGATCTCGGAGAAAACCCACGCAGGTCACAGGGAGAACGTACAAACTCCGTACAGACAGCACCCGTAGTCAGGATCGAACCCGGGTCTCTGGGGCGCTGTAAGGCAGCAAGTCTACCGCTGTGCCATCGTGCCACCCCAATATCTAAAAAAACATAAAATGTAAAGTATTAGTGGTAGAAAAGTGATTTTATGTGACTATTTCAATGCTGATGAAATGATGGGGAATCTAACCCTTTCTTCAGGATTTACTTTTATAATGCTATTTCGAAAAGTCATTTAGATTTAGATTTAGAGATACAGCGCTGAAACAGGCCCTTCGGCCCACCGGGTCCGCTCTGGCCAGCGATCCCCGCACTTTAACACTATCCTACACACACTAGGGACAATTTTTAAAAAACATTTACCCAGTCAAATAACCTACATACCTGTACGTCTTTGGAATGTCATGAAGAGACATCAGTGATTGCATCACTAATAGAGATCTCCTTTACTTTGCAGGGTGTTTTTCCAGCATCATTCATCCATGTCAAAGAAGCAATCTGTGAGAAAAGAGGGTATGAGTTAAATATTACGTCTTCTTACCACCTTTAGCACTCTTTGAAGCTTTCATTTAAATGCAGCAAGCTGGTGTGTATTAAACAGTTAATTAGAAAGATGGTGTGCTGCAATGGATCGTGTCATGTTCTCCAGAGATGCTGCCTGACCTCACTGAGTTACTCCAGAACTTTGTGTCTTTCTTGGTAAATCAGCATCTGCAATTCCTTGTGTCTGTATGTTAATTTGCCTGTAAGTTGCATTTGCTTTTGTTTGGAGTGCTCATCTTATATTGAGATGGATTGATTAGAAAGTCGTGTCTTTTTCCTTAGCATTGTAATCGGTAGTTATACTGCAGGGGCCAGTCATGCAATGAGATGGAGGGGTGGGAAGCCATCAATATCTAAGGGGCTGCAGCTTTTGACTTTGAAGTGCATTGAGTAGTATCCATCCAATTCATAATGGAAGTGAAACCGAAGAGTTTAATGGTTTAAAAATTGACAATACAAATGGTGACTATGGAAATAAGCTGGCATTTAATTTAGCCATTGTTTGATGAGATGCCAACTGATGCATCAGCCTTGAATCTTTTAATTGCAAAATTTACTCTTTTGGCAACATTTTAAATCAGGATTTTCTCGGTCTCCCCGAATAAGATCTATTTATCGATTTATCCAGCTGCGTATTTATTTATTTATCTATTAATTCATGTATCTGTCTATCTATTTATTTAGTTGCCTGTTTATTTGTATATGAGATATGTTGTCAGCAACCAATAGGCTTGTACTCACTGGAGTTTAGAAGGATGAGAGGGGATCTTATAGAAACGTATAAAATTATAAAAGGACTGGACAAGCTAGATGCAGGAAAAATGTTCCCAATGTTGGGCGAGTCCAGAACCAGGGGCAACAGTCTTAGAATAAAGGGGAGGCCATTTAAAACTGAGGTGAGAAGAACCCAGAGAGTTGTGAATTTGTGGAATTCTCTGCCACAGAGGGCAGTGGAAGCCAAATCACTGGATGGATTTAAGAGCGAGTTGGATTGAGCTCTCGGGGCTAGTGGAATCGAGGGATATGGGGAAAAGGCAGGCACGGGTTACTGATTGTGGACGATCAGCCATGATCACAATGAATGGCGGTGCTGGCTCGAAGGGCCGAATGGCCTCCTCCTGCACCTATTTTCTATGTTTCTATGTTTCTATGTAAGATCTTCGCCATACATTTCTTCTTGATCCTCAACTGAATTATTTCTAGCGCCCTTTCAGAGTTAAAGGTCAACATCTCATTGGGTTTGGAGATTTGACAACACCATCACTGATACTAAATTTTCAATTCCAGATTTCTCTAACAATTTGGAGTTAGATTAAAACTTTTGTCTAGATCAAGGCCACAGATCTCTGTATACTTGTCCAATAACTTAACCACACTGTTACAACTTACTCTTATGGAGTTCCGGTGGTCTACTGGGAAACAACTACCAAATGCATTGTCATGCCTCAGACATGGGTCAACAGTGCTCCAGCCATTGTCCAAATGAAAGATAAACGTCAGCTGCAGTAAATGGTCGCGACCATGTTAAAAAGTTATCACTAGGTCAGGTCCATGGTTGTGCAGTAAAGTATGGGGAAGAAGGTCCAACTATATATGCAAAAATGAAACTGTGTAGGATCTCCAGTAAAGGAATTGTAAGAAAATCTTACTTGGCAGCACAAAGTGAATGTTTGAGATTAAACCGAATGGTTATGAAGATAGGTTTGGAGGGGACCTTGTGACGTTGACTTGTTTGGATGTGCATCGGGCAAGTTCCTGCCAAAGGCACTGTAGGCATTGAATGAATGAGTGAGGAGAATTGCTAAAGTTTGTGCACACAAACCTCAGGCAGTTCAAAGTAGGAGCTTGAATTGAGTACAAATCTTCTTTGTGCCTGATCATTATAAAAAGAGCATCCAAAGCAATTAACTATTATTGGCAATTTAAAACAAATGAGGCAATTTGTTAGCTATATTAAAACAGTAGAAAATTATAATGGAAAATGATGACATGCAGGAAACAATAATGTAAAAATGCTGAGACAACACAGTCATGTCAGTAATTGCTGGCTTTCCATTGAAATAACCTTCTTTATCCTTCAACAATTTTCACCCTTGGTTAAAACAAACGTATTTGGTTTATCAATGAAACAAATTCTTTGGAAGCTTAGAGTCATAGAGTGATACAGTGTGGAAATAGGCCCTTCAGCCCAACTTGCCCACACTGGCCAACATGTCCCAGCTACACTACTCCCACCTGCCTGTGTTTGGCCCATATCCCTCCAAACCTGATCTATCCATGTACCTGTCTAACTGTTTCTTAAACATTGGGATAGTCTCAGCATCAACTACCTCCTCTGGCAGCTTGCTCCATACACCCACCACCCTTTGTGTGAAAAAGTTACCCCTCAGATTCTCATTAAATCATTTTCCCTTCAGCTTAAACATATGTCCTCTGGTCCTCAATTCACCTACTCTGGGCAAGAGACTCTGTGCATCTACCCGATCTATTCCTCTCATGATTTTATACACCTGAATAAGATCACCCCTCATCCTTCTCCGCTACAGGGAATAGAGTCCTAGCCTACTCAACCTCTCCCTATAGCTCAGACCCTCTAGTCCTGGCAACATCCTCGTGAATCTTCTCTGTTCCCTTTCCAGCTTGACAACATCTTTCCTATAACATGGTGCCCAGTACTGAACACAATACTCCAAATGTGGTCTCCCCAACGTCTTATACAACTGCAACATGACCTCCCAACTTCTAAGCTGATGAAGGCCTATGTGCCAAAAGCTGCAGATAAAACAGTCTGGACGTTTTTAGGGTGGAACTTATTGCGTTATATTTTCGGGATCTGCATGATTTGATTTCATATCTGCGGATTGACCTGAGCCGGAACATCTAAGTAAAGCCCTTCCAATTAGTAAAAATTCCATTGAAAAAATAATTCACACATTCATTTCCTCCCGCCTAGACTACTGCAACTCCCTATACACTGGGATCAGCCAATCATCCCTGTCCCGCCTGCAATTGGTCCAAAACGCCGCAGCGAGACTCCTGACGGGTACCCGTAAAAGGGACCACATCACCCCGATTCTGGCCTCTCTCCACTGGCTCCCAGTACAGTACAGAATCAACTTCAACTCCTATTCACATACAAAGCCCTAAACAGGCTTGCCCCCCCTATATCAAAAATCTTCTAACCCACCACTCTATCTCCAGGTCCCTCAGGTCAGCCGACTTGGGGCTACTCACTATCCCGCGGTCTAGGCTTAAGCTCAGGGGTGACCGCGCTTTTGCGGTTGCAGCTCCTAGACTGTGGAACAGCATCCCTCTCCCCATCAGAACTGCCCCCTCCATCGACTCCTTTAAGTCCAGGCTCAAAACCTATTTCTACTCCCTAGCATTTGAGGCCCTCTGAGGGGGCGCTGTGAACTGTTTATGTATGTGCTGTTATGTTTGTGTGCCATTGTATGTTCGTTCTTAGTACCTGAACTGATGTACAGCATTTTGGTCAACGTGGGTTGTTTTTAAATGTGCTGTACAAATAAAATTGACTTGACTTGACTAGTAAAGCCCTTCCAATTAGTGTACGATGTTCTTTGGAAATCTCAATGTAAATTAAAACAGCAGCAAATTAATAACAGGGGGCTTCACGTGCAGTGGGCATCCTGGAAAAGAAGGGAAAATGAATATACAATGAAAATGGATATCGATGACAAGAGTTGGATAAGGCTGTCGCGACAAAGATCAATTGAGCTTAATTAGATTTAGTGTTATAAATTCCACTTAATTCCATGTAATTCTTTCTGCTGAAAGCGCTTGAATAAATGTGTTAATTTTGTGTAGTATTTAGAAAAATGAAAATTGACACTAACAGATGGTAAACTCTGCAGTCAGTAGGTGCATGATCCCTGTCTCTGTTTGTTCACGACGTGATGTTTTTTTCCTTCCAGAAACACGGAGAATGTTTTCTCTGCTGAAATGCCACTGGTGCAGGAGGTCACCACCACCCTGAGGGAGTGGGGCAACATCTGGAAACAACTGTATACGGTGAGAAGCTCTCATAGTTTACATCGAAGATAGACACAAAGTGCTGGAGTAACTCAATGGGACAGGCAGCATCTCTGGAGAGAACGAATGGGTGACGTTTCGGGTTCGAGAGACTCCTTCAGACTGAGAGTCAGGGAGACACAGAGATAAGGAAGTGTGAGGTGTGGAAACAAAACATCAAATGGGATAAAGGTCAAGGAAAATGTAGAAAAGATCATTTTTGGCTACGGGAAGTTGACAACGAAGCGTACAGAGATAAAATTTAATCAGGAGGACAGTCAGCCTGGTCAGAGACCTAGTAAGGGGGAGGGATGGAGAGAGAGGGAAAGCAAGGGTTACTGGAAGTTAGAGAAGTCAATATTCAGACCGCTGGGGTGTCAGCTGCCCAAGAGAAATATGAGTACTTGTTTTGCCCTTAAATTGGATAGTTTACCTGGTTATTTCAGAGGGCAGTCAAGTGGCAACCCTTTATTCAGCTGGAGTAACATATATACCAGACCTCTTGCAATCTTGGCAAAGAGATTGCAGAGTGATCTCTCTCTGTGGAGATTGCAGAGGCTAGTAGATGCAGCCCAGTATTGCAGAGAGTTGTAGATGCATCGCAGTTCATCACAGAAACCAACTTCCCTCCCATCGACTCAGTCTACGCTTCAGGCTGGCTTGGGAATGCAGCCAGCCAACATTGCCAGGAACCATTTCCACGTCTGGCATTCCATCTTATCCCCTTTTCCATCCGGCAGAGAAACAAAAGCTTGAAAGCACGTAACACCTGATTATGCTTCTTCCCTGCTGTTATCAGACTACTGAATGGTCCTCTCAAAAACTAGGGAGTGGTCCCAATCTTCCAACATACCTCATTACAGACCTTGCACTTTTTCTCCGTAACTGTAATACTATAATATTGTATCACTATATTCTGCACTCTTGTACTTTTCTCATTGCACTTGCGTATGACTTGATTGGACTCACGTAGCGTATGATTTGAATGGACAGCACATAAACAAAGATTTTCACATGTATCTCAGTACTTGTGACAATAACAAACTAATACCAAAATCAAACTATTATTAATCCAGGCAAGCTGGTAGATTGAAGATCGTCATTACACGTTCCCAATGTTGGGGGAGTCCAGAACAAGGGGCCACAGTTTAAGAATAAGGGGTAGGCCATTTAGAACTGAGATGAGGAAAAACTTTTCCAGTCAGAGAGTTGTGAATCTGTAGAATTCTCTGCCTCAGAAGGCAGTGGAGGCCAATTCTCTGAATGCATTCAAGAGAGAGCTAGATAGAGCTCTTAAGGATAGCGGAGTCAGGGGGTATGGGGAGAAGGCAGGAACGGGGTACTGATTGAGAATGATCAGCCATGATCACATTGAATGGCGGTGCGTACAGGCTCGAAGGGCCGAATGGCCTCCTCCTGCACCTATTGTCTATTGTCTATTGTTACTAATAGTGACTTATGAATCCCAAATTTATTTCATAAGTGAGATTTATATTCAAATTTAATATCCTTGCATTTCTCAGGAAGAGTATGGTTAATTACTAACACAAAACCCAATCATCATCTCAAGGAGCTTGCTGAGGATTCTGTGGTGGCTTTTCACCTTTCATATTGGCATTGAATGGTGATTGAACGGCGAGGTCGATTTTCTCCCTGTGGATGCTGAAGGGTGTTGGGCAGCTTGAATGGCATTTCTTTGTCAGAGGGGCTCACACCTCCTGATCAAAGGATGATGTTTCCATTTTTTTTGTGATGAATCTCACACGTTAGTGCGGGAACAGAAAATATTCAGACTGCAACCCCACAGGAACATAAGAGAAGATCTCAGTCTCTGGGGTCTCTTCTGTCGTCCAACTAGATGTGAGCTGATCCATCTCAGTTTTATCTATCTGTCACAATTCCATAACTATTAGAATCTTTGTGAACAAGGTCTCCCAAGTTCAACTTTAAACATCTCAGTCTTTCAACTGTTTGCTATATTCCATACATTTGATTCCCGACATCATATCATATCATATCATATATATACAGCCGGAAACAGGCCTTTTCGGCCCACCAAGTCCGTGCCGCCCAGCGATCCCCGTACATTAACACTATCCTACACCCACTAGGGACAATTTTTACATTTACCCAGCCAATTAACCTACATACCTGTACGTCTTTGGAGTGTGGGAGGAAACCGAAGATCTCGGAGAAAACCCACGCAGGTCACAGGGAGAACGTACAAACTCCTTACAGTGCAGCACCCGTAGTCAGGATCGAACCTGAGTCTCCGGTGCTGCATTCGCTGTAAAGCAGCAACTCTACCGCTGCGCTACCGTGCCGCCCATACATAGGTATACATCATACCTGAACTTCAAATGAAACGCAGCATGTTTGATCTGATGCGCTAACACTGCTTCTCTCTCCACCGATTCAGCCTGACCTATTTATTATGCTCAGAATTGTGTGTTTTTATTTTGTCTGACTCTTGTCCTAAACTAATAGTGACTTTTCAACTGTCCCAAACTCACTCGTAAATGTCCCCATCAGTTCCCATAATAGTAAAGGGCCTATGTAGATGACCACCTTATTTTTGAATACTCAAGCCTAGTTTGAGAAATTTGTCCAGCCATTTTAACCCTGCGCCTCAGCGATGTTCTGGTGCAATAATTACATAGTGGAAGCCCTCAGTGGGTCAAGCAGAACCTGTGGACAAAGAAACAAATGGATCATTGACTTCAGGCCGCCAAAGCCACGCCACCTTTAGTTAGAGGGTGGTGAATCAGTGGAATTTGTTGCCACAGAAGGCTGTGGAGGCCAAGTCAATGGATATTTTTAAGGCAGAGATAGATTCTTGATTAGTACATGGATCAGTGGTTGTGGGGAGAAGGCAGGAGTATGGGGTTGAGAGGGAGAGATAGATCTGCCATGATTGAATGGCAGAGTAGGCGTAATGGCTCCAAGGGCCAAATGGCCTCCTCCTGCACCTATTTTCTAATGGGCTGAATGGCCTAATTCTAGTCCTATCACTTATGAACTTATGAAACCCATCAATTATTAAATTGCTGGCAGATGTTGTAGGGAGAATGAAAGGCCTTGATGTCGGGATTAAAAATTCATGTTATTGCCTGCGCCACAAAAATATTATTTCTCTCATCAAAAAGGGAAGATATTTCAGAGTAATCCAACTTTCACTGTGAAGTCTTTCCCAATGTAATCACAGTGAGATTTCCTTCCACCGACCTTACACAGTTTAGTTCCAAACTTCTGACAGTGCAGAAGGAAAATGTAGTGACAATATTCAAGTCTAATTTTGGGACAGATCTCTATGCGATATATCTTTCAGTACATTGACTTGATGGGCTAAAATGGCCTTGTTCTATGCTGAAAGAAGATATGGGGAGTGGGGGGGGGGGGGGGGGGGGGGGGGGGGGGAGGGAAGAAATAGAAAGATATGATGATCGGCTACTGTGAGGGTAAGGAGAAGGACAGGAAGGAGTTGGGGTGAATGAAATGCCTTGTAACACAATGCACGAGAACCGTGGCTGATTGTTAAATAATGTCACGAATCAGCTACTTCAAGAGGCGGGGGATAAAAACTGTTGCTGGCAATATGGAGACAGATTAAACTTCATTCCAATCAACCCACATACAATCTGCTGAATGGTTTTCTTTTTATACTTTGTCCTTCTGAATTTGGCATCTGTGAAGGTTATGCCTTTCTCATCATCATCGCTAGCGTATCAGCCTTGCTTGCTTGTCACATCTGTTTTCCGAGGGAAATTGAAACAGTGAACCCTCTCTCATCTGTTCCCTCTGGGAGCTGTGCGAAAGAACTGTTAAATCATTGGTTGTCCTGCACATCACAGTCAAATTGTGGGGTCGTTAATACATTTTTAAATCACGAGCTACACTTCCAATATTTCTTTTGCAGGTGATGCTGTTGAAATCAACTTTTTATGGCAGATTTTGTGGTCAAGCAGCACTCTATGTATTGGGAATGCTAGGCTCAGATGGTACTCCATAGACTACAGAACATGATCTCTTAGCCCACTTGAGAATAAAAACCTGCAGTTGCTGGAAATCTGAAGTTAAACAGAAAATGCTGGGAAAAACTCAGCTGGTCAGGCCGAATCCGCGGAAAAGAAAAAAAAACGAGTTTCGAGAATGTTCAATATTTCTTGTCCCACAAAAAGATTTTGACCCGAATCGTTAACTCTGCTTCTTTCCACAAATGCTGGTGTGCCCCGACATTTTCTGTTTGTGCATGTTACAGCTCTTAACACAAGTGCGTTATATCCAGAGGTCAATTCACAGAATATCCATGGCTTCCCTGAAATGCCATTTTTAATATATTTCCAAAAATAAACTTTATTCAGAATATAAAGCATACACAGCACTAAAACTGGGCAAAAACTCTTCAGACACTCCCAGTGTCTATACATTCAATAGTATCATACTCAGTAGTGTTCGCACCTATCTTTAAGCAAAACACCCTTGCCACCCACATAGCTCCCCGGGGCTGATATCCATTCATTTGATTGAGGGTGGTCCCAATCACACTGTCCCCCATTGTCCAGCTGTAGAAGGACCCTAGACTGTGGTCCTTGAGTTTAGTTTTAGTTGAGAGATACAGTGGGGAAACAAGCCCTTCGGCCCACCGAGGCCGCACCGACCAACGATCCCCGCACACTAACACTATCCTACACACACCAGGGACAATTTACATTTATACCAAGCCAATTAAATTACAAACCTGTACATCTTTGGAGTGTGGGAGGAAACCGAAGATCTCGGGGAAAACCCTTGCGGTCACGGGGAGCACATACAAACTCCGTACAGACAGCGCCCGTAGTTGGGTTCGAACCTGGTTCTCTGGCGCTGTAAGCACTGTGAGGCAGCAACTCTACTGCTGCGCCACCGTACTGCCCTTGATGGGTGTAGCGCTGTGGGAAGATGTTGCTAGCGGGGACGGACGAGATATTTCTGCTTGGTGAATCCAATATGGGACCACACTTGTTTCGGTTCAGGGCGAGTGACATTCATAAAGCAGGTGGATCCATCCTTGAAAAATTACTTTAAAAAAACAATGATTTAAACATCCGGTGATTATTTGGGACGGGAAAGATAAGCGTACTTGCAGGCCACAAGGACCTTATCTTGCTTCTGCCAGTCAGTTGCCTGCCTGAAAATTGGTGTGTGGCGCGGTGGCGCAGCGGTAGAGTCGCTGCCTTACAGCGAATGCAGCGCCGGAGACCCAGGTTCGATCCCGACTACGGATGCTGTCTGTACGGAGTTTGTATGTTCTCCCCGTGACCTGCGTGGGTTTTCTCCGAGATCTTTGGTTTCCTCCCACACTCCAAAGACGTACAGGTTTATAGGTTTGGAGTTAAATGAAAATGGGTTTAGGATAGTGTTAATGTGTGCGGGGATCGCTGGTCAGCACGGACCCGGTGGGCCGAAGGGCCTGTTTCCATGCTGTATCTCTAAACTAAATAGAACTACCAGCAGCACCCTGGAATGGTCGGCATGAACTTGTTGGTCAAAGGGCCTGTTTCAGTGAGGTATCTTTCTATGGTGCTAAAATAAAAGTAAACTGCTTGTGGTGGAAATATAAAATAACAATGGAACAATAGCAAATTGGGTGGCACGGTGGTGCAGCGGTAGAGTTGCTGCCTTGTAGTGCCAGAGACCCAGGTTCAATCCTGACTATGGTTGCTGCCTGTACGGAGTTTGCACGTTCTCCCCGTGACCTGCGTGGGTTTTCTCCGGGATCTCCGGTATCGTCCCACACTCCAAAGACGTACAGGTTTGTAGGTTAACTGCTTGGTATAATTCTAAATTGTCCCCAGTGAGGATAGAGAGCATTAGTGTGTAGGAATCGTTGGTCGGCGCGGATTCGGTGGGCCGAAGGGCCTGTTTCCACACTGTACCTCTAAACGAAACTGAAAATGCTAGAAAAACTCATCAGCTCAGGCCACATATGTGGAAGGGGAAACAGAATAAATGTTTCAGGTCATAGACCCTTTGTCACATCTGAAAAGGAGATGTGAAGCTGCAGGGAGAGTGAGGGAGGAAGGGTGCCTGTGATAAAACCAAGCTCTCAACAAGGTTATCTGCTCACTGAGTGATTGGGAGTAGTTGTAGAGGGAGACTATCACTATTTATCTGCTCTGCTTTTTTCTGCTTTCTACTGCACAACCGCCAACAGCTGGGCGATCTCGTGCAGGTTTCGCTCGCGTGGGCACTGGTTGCAAAAAGGTTATTTAGGTTTTTATGTGGGCAAGTTTGGTGAGATGATCCATGTCCAAGCTGTCCAGCCGTGACTTGAGGAGTGACAAGGTTGGTGCACGTCTGGCAGTGTCGGGGAAGGATGTTCCACTCTGGGATCGTCCATGGATACAGTGACTGTAGGCAGCTATTTTTGTTTGCTCTAATTCTAGTATAAATGAAGTGAGCTGAGGACTGTCTTGTGAATTTCTGGGTATTGGATTGAATGAAGTGAGATATGTTACTGGGGATGATGCCATGAGTTTCCTTGTAGACAGTACATAAGCGGGCTTTGGCGCGTCTTGATAATACTCACGGCGATCGCTTTGCTCAACACCTGCGCTCGGTCCGCGTTGGCCAAACTGATCTTCCGGTGGCTGAGCACTTCAACTCCCCCTCCCACTCCGAGTCTGACCTTTCTGTCATGGGCCTCCTCCAGTGCCATAGTGAGTCCCACCGGAAATTGGAGGAACAGCACCTCATATTTCGCCTGGGCAGCTTGCAGCCCAGTGGTATGAACATCGACTTCTCCAACTTTAGATAGTTCCTCTGTCCCTCTCTTCCCCTCCCCCTTCCCAGATCTCCCTCTATCTTGTTGTCTCAACCTATATCCTTCCATGTCCCGCCCCCTGACATCAGTCTGAAGAAGGGTCTCGACCTGAAACGTCACCCATTCCTTCTCTCCTGAGGTGCTGCCTGACCTGCTGAGTTACTCCAGCATTTTGTGAATAAATACCTTCGATTTGTACCAGCATCTGCAGTTATTTTCTTATACTCAACTCCAAAGTCAACTCCTCTGGTGATGAAGGGCCAGCATGCCATTGCACACAATACACCAGGTGCGGTCTCACCAGGGCCCTGTGCAACTGCAGTAGGACCTTCTTGCTCCTAAACTCAAATCGCTGCCTGCTGTACTTGTATGTACAAAAGAAGGTAGAAGATGTAAATGCAGAGCAGGATGATGTGCCCGGCAGTTCAGGCTTGGCATGCCCACCAGATTCAGGGGGGAGATAAAGGGTAAACCACCAATAAGATAGACAATAGACAATAGGTGCAGGAGGAGGCCATTCGGCCCTTCGAGCCAGCACCGCCATTCAACGTGATCATGACTGATCATTCTCAATCAGTACCCCGTTCCTGCCTTCTCCCCATACCCCCTGACTCCGCTATCATTAAGAGCTCTATCTAGCTCTCTCTTGAATGCATTCAGAGAATTGGCCTCCACTGCCTTCTGAGGCTGAGAATTCCACAGATTCATAACTCTCTGACTGAAAAAGTTTTTTCTCATCTCAGTTCTAAATGGCCTACCCCTTATTCTTAAACTGTGGCCCCTTGTTCTGGACTCCCCCAACATTGGGAACATGTTTCCTGCCTCGAACGTGTCCAACCCTTTAAGATAAGCTAATATCATGGATAGGCGTCTGATCTGGATAGAGAAATCAACCTACCTGATGTCAAACTCATAGGCACCAGGAAACTCAGGAAATCCCCACCTGTAGATTGAACTCAGGTGTTCTGCAAAGCAGTCACCTATTCATCCAAAATGTAGATGGATGATTCCTTATCCTGTGAACACATTCCCAACCTGTAGCATTATAGCCTATTGAAGCAATATTAGTTCCTACCTTGTCAACTTCAGTTTCATCGCTCTCATTGATCCATGCTCCAGTGCATGTACAAGGCAATCTCCACACAATGGACAACCCACTCATCCCAGGGAGGTCAACTGTCCCAAAAGTAATATGTGTGCATGCTTTGGAAGGATGGGGAATATAATCTGCAGCGTATTCCAAGTCTGGTTTCACCAAAGCATTGTATAATTGCAACACAACTGTCAATAGACAATAGACAATAGACAATAAGTGCAGGAGTAGGCCATTCGGCCCTTCGAGCCAGCACTACCATTCAATGTGATCATGGCTGAACATTCAATACAATACAATACAATACAATATATCTTTATTGTCATTGTACCCAGGGGTACAACGAGATTGGGAATGCGCCTCCCATACGATGCAATAATTTAGGTAATTTAGACAGCAGCAACCCAACGAAACGAAACAGTTGTAACAGTTTTGGACAGGGTAAAGTGCAAGTTGATCTATGCGTTGTGGCCATCCGGCTCAGCAGGACCGGTTCATAGTAGCTATGGCCCTGGGGATGAAGCTGTTCCTGAGTCTGGAGGTGCGGGCATAGAAGGCCTTGTATGGTCTGCCCGATGGAAGGAGTTCGAACAGACTGTTGCAGGGGTGTGAAGAGTCTTTGTGGATGCTGGTGGCTTTTCTGAGGCATCGTGTGTTGTAGATGCCCTCCAAGTCTGGTAGCTGTGTTCCGATGGCCCTCTGAGCTCTATGGACTACCCGCTGTAGAGCTTTCCTTTCTGCCTCCGTGCAGCTGAGGTACCACACAGGGATGCCATGCGTTAGGATGCTCTCTATGGTGCAGCGGTAGAAGGTCGTCAGCAGCTGTTGGGGTAGACCGCAATTCTATCCTATTGCTGCATTGCAATACTCTTGAAACAAAGGCCGACAAACCATTTGACTTCTAAATTGTTTGCAATGACTTTATGTGAATGGGCATTTTGTAACTGGCACACCAATGTACAGTCAGGCAACTGAATCATCCCACTACAACTAGAGAGCAGTGCTGAACTACTATCTACCTCTTTGGTGACCTTTGAACTATGCTTGATCGGACTTTGCTGGCTTTACCTTGCACTAAACGTTATTCCCTTATCATGTATCTGTAGACTGCGAATGGCTCGGTTGTAATCATGTATTGTCTTTCTGCTGTCTGGTTGGCACGTGACAAAAGCTTTTCTCTGTACCTCGGTACACGTGACAATAAACTAAACTGAACTAAATACACCAACGTGTGCTAGCTTCTTACCAGTTTAAAATGTTCTTTTTAATTCTTTACATCAAAGTGGATGATATCACATTTCTCCACACAGTACCCCATCTTCCCTTCTCTTTCTCACTCTCTTAACCTGGCTGTGTTTCTTTGCAAACTGTTTGTCTTCTCCTCACATCTGACTTCCCCAATAGTTTTTTGCTTAATTAGCAAACTACATTGAAGCTACGCCCGCGTGATCACACCAACGCCTTTATTTCCTCAAACGTCTACAGATGCACTGTGTAAAAGCAACACTACTCTGATGTGTCACTGCTTGGGTTGGCACCAGCTCTGTCTAAAACCACAAGGAGTAGTAGTTGTAGCCCAGTCTGTCGCACAAATCAACCTCCCCCCCCCCCCCCATTAACCGTCTACACTTCACACTGTCCTGGGAAAAACGACAACATAATCAAGCACCATTTTCACCCCAGCCATTCCCCCCAACTTCCCTCTCCCACACAGGCAGAAGATAGAAACGCTTCAAAACACGGACAAACCAAATTCAGAAACAACTTCTTCTCCTCTGTTATTTCGACAGATTACTGAGTATTGACTACTCATCAGACCTCAGGATCACCCGGCTGAGAGACTGAGAGTATTGGAGATAGGAGTTATAGTGATGGCTCACATCAAGGTTACAGGCAGAAACTTGATGGGTGACCACCAGGAAAGGGAGTAGGCAGAGAATACAGGAATCCCCAATGGCCATTCTCTTTCAAACCAAGTATACCTTTAGAATACAGTTGTGGGGGGGGGTTAAACTTCTGGGGAGAGCAGTGGCAGTTCATACGTAAGGGGAATGTATACAGTTGATGGCAAGACACTATTGATGTACAGAGAAATCTTGAGATCCAAGTCCATAACTCCCTGAAAGTGGCAACGCAAATGGTGAAGAAGACATATGGTATGCGTGCCTTCATCGGTCAGGGTGCCATGTTGCAAATTTGTAGGACTTTGGTTAGGCTGCATTTGAGATATTGTAATAAAATGACTGCAGATGCTGGTACAAATCGAAGGTATTTATTCACAAAATGCTGGAGTAACTCAGCAGGTCAGGCAGCATCTCGGGAGAGAAGGAATGGGTGACGTTTCGGGTCGAGACCCTTCTTCAGACTGATGCCAGGGGGGGCGGGACAAAGGAAGGCTGTAGGTGGAGACAGGAAGACAGTGGGAGATCTGGGAAGGGGGAGGGGAAGAGAGGGACAGAGGAACTATCTAAAGTTGGAGAAGTCAATGTTCATACCGCTGGGCTGCATGAGGGCGCGGATCCGGCGATGAATAAAGTACAGTTGGGGCCCATTGCAGATGTGGGTGAGTGAGGCTCGGAGCTGTGGGAGAGTCAAAGCGAGGGCCTGCTGGCATCGCAGCCATTGAGATATTGTGTGCATTCTGCATTTGAGGGTACTAGCTAGAAGAAGAGGTTGGACAAAGTTGGATTGTTCTCTCTAGAGCATCAAGGGTTGAAGGGAGATCTAATGGAGGTGTATAACATTGCAAGGGTGGACAGTCAGAATTTTGGGACTGAAGGTTGATAAATCCCCAGGGTCTGATGGTCTGCATCCCAGGGTACTCAGGGAGGTGGCTCTAGAAATAGTGGACGCATTGGTGATCATTTTCCAATGTTCAATAGATTCAGGATCAGTTCCTGTGGATTGGAGGATAGCTAATGTTATCCCACTTTTCAAGAAAGGAGCGAGAGAGAAAACGGGGAATTACAGACCAGTTAGCCTGACATCGGTGGTGGGGAAGATGCTGGAGTCAATTATAAAAGAGTTAATAACGGTGCATTTGGATAGCTGTAAAAGGATAAGTCCAAGTCAGCATGGATTTATGAAAGGAAAATCATGCTTGACTAATCTTCTGGAATTTTTTGAGGATGTGACAAGTAAAATGGATGAAGGGGAGCCAGTGGATGTAGTGTACCTAGACTTTCAGAAAGCCTTTGATAAGGTCCCACACGGGAGATTGGTGAGCAAAATTAGAGCACATGGTATTGAGGGTACAGAATGTTGACATGGATAGAGAATTGGTTGACAGACAGGAAGCAAAGTGTAGGAGTAAACGGGTCCTTTTCAGAATGGCAGGCAGTGGCGAGTGGAGTGCCGCAAGGCTCGGTGTTGGGGCCACAACTATTTACAATATATAGTAATGATTTGGATGAGGGAATTAGAAGTAACACTAGCAAGTTTGCTGATGACACAAAGCTGGGTGGCAGTGTGAACTGCAAAGAGGCTGTTAGGAGGTTGCAGGGTGACCTGGACAGGTTGAGTGAGTGGGCAGATGTATGACAGATGCAGTATAATGTAGATAAATGTGAGGTTATCCACTTTGGCGGCAAAAACAAGGAGGCAGATTATTATCTCAATGGTGTCAGGTTAGGTAAGGGGGAGGTGCAGCAAGACCTGGGTGTCCTTGTACACCAGTCACTGAAAGTTGGCGTGCAGGTACAGCAGGCAGTGAAGAAAGCTAATGGCATGTTGGCCTTCATAACGAGAGGATTTCAATATGGGAGTAAAGAGGTTCTTCTGCAGTTGTATAGGGCCCTGGAAAGACCACATCTGGGGAATTTTGTACAGTTTTGGTCTCCTAATTTGAGGAAGGACATCCTTGTAATTGAGGCAGTGCAGCATAGGTTCACGAGATTGATCCCTGGGATGGTGGGACTGTCATATGAGGAAAGAGTGAAAAGACTAGGCTTGTATTCACTGGAGTTTAGAAGGATGAGAGGGGATCTTATAGAGACATAAAATTATAAAAGGACTGGACAAGCTAGATGCAGGAAAAATGTTCCAATGTTGGGCGAGTCCAGAACCAGGGGACACAGTCTTAGAATAAAGGGGAGGCCATTTAAAACTGAGGTGAGAAGAAACTTTTTCACCCGGAGAGTTGTGAATTTGTGGAATTCTCTGCCACAGAGGGCAGTGGAAGCCAAATCACTGGATGGATTTAAGAGAGAGTTAGATAGAGCTCTGGGGGCTAGTGGAATCAAGGGATATGGGGAGAAGGCAGACACGGGTTATTGATTGGGGACGATCAGCCATGATCACAATGAATGACGGTGCTGGCTCGAAGGGCCGAATTGCCTCCTCCCACACCTATTTTCGATGTTTCTATGTAAATGTGGTAAAATGCAGCCTTGATATTAAAGGCGATCATTCTTGCCTCATGTCGAGAAGTCAGCTCTTTGGCCCGGGTTTGGACCAAGGCTGCGGTGAACTCTCCAACCTAAACTGGGCAACAAGTCTTTGCTGAGTTTGTGCCACTTTATTGCACTGTCATCTGTGGCTTTTATCATTATTACTTTGTCGATGGTTGAGGATGATCTGATCAGCCAGTAACTTACTGGATTGGAGCGGTGCTGCTTTCTGAAGAGTGAGGGAAAGTTCAGACGGTGAGCTTTCAGATTGTAGGAATCTGTCACTGACAGTCCTCAGCACCTGATCGGTGCTCAATTCTGAGCTGTCAGGTCAGTTATGAGTCTATCCGAATTCCCATGTCGATGGTACCACTCCATCACACCAAGGACGGAGGACATCCTCAATTTGAAGACTGTCTCCAAAGGGCTGCGTGCTGGTGACTCCGAACAGTGCAGTCATGAACAGATGCAGTTGCCACAGATAAATTGGAGAGGGTGAAGTGGACTTATGCTCGAGCAGAGTACAAACCGCTGGAGGAACTCAGCGTTTGTGGAAGCAGGTGGATTGTTGATGATTTGGGTCAGGACCTTGCATCAGAACAGGATAGTCCTGATGCAGGGTCTTGCCCCTGACATGTTGACAATTCCTTTACCTCCACAGATGCTGCTCGCCCAAACAGTACATTTCTTTAATCAGATTCAAGTACCTGCAGTCTCCTGTCTCTCCAGCTTTATTCTCAACTGGGTCCCTCACTACCTTGCACAGATGTGGACTTGAAGCTATATCCTCAGCCAGTGTTGGGGGTGATGATACTAACTTGGTAACGGGCACTGGAATGCCTATCCAGTCTCTACAGTGTACCCCTGTTAGTTGTTCCACTATTGCATAGGGGAGCGCAATTAGATTGTTCATGTGGGGTTGATTGCATTATTCGAAACAGGATAGACCACGTGAAGGTTGCAATCTCCCAATTAAACCTTTCACCAGATTGATTCCTGGGATGGCAGGACTTTCATATGAAGAAAGACTGGATAGACTCGGCTTGTACTCGCTGGAATTTAGAAGATTGAGGGGGGATCTTATAGAAACTTACAAAATTCTTAAGGGGTTGGACAGGCTAGATGCAGGAAGATTGTTCCCGATGTTGGGGAAGTCCAGGACAAGGGGTCACAGTTTACCCTCGGCCTACAATTTAGGCTGTGCACGCCATACGCAAGAAGAAGATAGGGGAGCACTGATTCATCAACTGGGGAGAGCAGCAGATGCTGTTGTTTGACCTGAAAGTTGGAAGACCTGGAGTCAGTATTTTTTGAGGATTTTGTCAACAACAATGACAAAAGAAAATAAACCTTTCTCGTCTGTTTGTTTGCAAATGGTGAACCTGGGACTGTTTGAGGTGACGTGATATTGAGGAATCACCGCATTGGAAATTGAGTCGAAACTGACAGCCTCATTTCCTATTAATCTTCTCTGGGCAACTTGCTCTTTGTGCAATCTATTTTTTTTTAAATAATGTATCTGATTCAAAGTTCTGAATTTGCAGTGAGTGAGATCAGCAGTGACACTTTTTGCAGTCCGCGTTCTGTTCTGGTTATAAACAGCTCCCCTCGCATGCCACACAAGACAATAACATACGTTTTACTCGCAATTTAAAATATTTTCATACTTAGAAATTGGATTCTGCCCTTTTCTGTTGCGCTATTTTGGTGTGTGGCAGAAGAAAAAAATACACCTCATCTATCACAAGATAAACCTCTCAGATTGTAGCTCATCTGCCCTGTCCTGATATGAAAATCTTGTAAATCTGACCAGTTCATGATTTGTCTTCATCATTGCAGACAAAGTTGCTCCTCGTGGAAATCTCCATGGCAACCTTCTTCCGTGGCTGCCTGTTCTCTCCCTCTCTTCCCCCCCATCAAGGATGGAGTACATTGACTTGACCAGTCCTTCAAATGAAGTTGCTTCTGAGTCTTCCCAATTGGGTACAGGATAGTCAGGGTGAACAGCGAGTGGTCTTTATAAGACCAACATGATGGAAGATTTTGCAGATGATCTTTCGGTAAACTTTCCCCACAAGCCAGTTGTAAAACCAAAGATGAAAACCGTGAAGATAAATGAGGATGATATTACCAACAGGTAATGCAAGAAATGTGCCACAAAATTGCTTTCTTCTTCTGTTTCAGTTTAGTTTATTGTCACGTGTACCGAGGTACAACTGAAAAGCTTTTGTTGCGTGCTGATCCAGTCAGCAGAAAGACAATACATGATTACAATCGAGACATTTACCGTGTAAGGGAATAACGTTTAGTGCAAAGTCCGATCAAGGATTGTCCGAGGGGGAGATATTAGTTCAGCACTGCTCTCTGGTTGTGGTAGGTGGCAATTTTCAGCAGCAAAAGACTATGGCGAGTCTGGAAACTTGTTCTTTGTTGAAGAAGTTTATTGCGACAGCAATATTCGATTACAAAGTTTTCTTAACAAGATTACAGACAACCATTAAAACTAACTGTTTTCTTCGAAGACGTCTCCCAACTGACTCTTTTTGGGCGCCAAAAGCGCACATGACCACGCTGTCCAATCAGCGGTGTCACTCTCTGGACCAATCCCTACGGTCGCACCCACACGTGACCTTGCTGGCCAATCTGAGGGTTCGACAACTAGGACCACTTTCTATGGTCGCTACAAGACTGTTTTTCTTTGGAAATGGCGAGAGACCCATCCAACATCGAGTGTTCATTGAGGCACTGAATTGCTGGTCGTCTGACATACCTGCTACATTATACATTACAATTACAAAATCAATGCAAGACGAGAGAATTAGCCTTTCTCAGCATTCCCATTCCCACAGGCCGCTGAAAGTGAACAATAGAGGTAAGGGTCTCGACCCGAAACGTCACCCATTCCTTCTCTCCAGAGATGCTGCCTGACCCGCTGAGTTACTCCAGCATTTTGTGTCTACAATAGAGGTATCTCACTGGCAGGGGGATTCTGAGGTTTGGTCACAGATACAAAACTGAGGCAGGATTCATACTGTTAACAAGTTTTCGTACTCAGCTGACACTGATTAATTAACTCTTCCCTAATTAAGGTCGGAAAGAAGAAACGATTCCAGCAAGTCCACAACATGATGTCTGAATTGATGGAATGGCGATCCCAACTGCTTTCTGGGACACTGCCAAAGGATGAACTGAAGGAACTGAAGCAGAAAGTCACTTCCAGAATAGATTATGGAAATAGGTATGCAAAAATAACTCATTAACTACGACACCGTTGAAACCAGTGTGTTATCCTTCAGGTGGACATTTTTGTCCCATCCCTTCTTTCCTTCTTTCTCTCTTTTGTTCTTTCTTTCTCTCTTTCTTCCTCTCTCATTCTCTTGCTCTCTCTCTTTCACTCTCGCTCTCTCCCTTTTTTCTTTCTCTCTTTCACTCTCTCTCTCGCTCTCTCTTTCACTCTCTCTCCTGCTCTCTCACTTACTTTCTTTCATTCTCTTCTCTCTCTCTCTCTCTCTCTCTCTCTCTCTCTCTCTCTCTCTCTCTCTCTCTCTCTCTCTCTCTCTCTCTCTCTCTCTCTCTATCTCTCTCTCACTCTTTTTTTTCTTTTTAAGGACTTTATTCAACAAATACATTATACAGCGTGCCAAAATGTAAATAAACACTCAATGGTCACAATACAACAATCAATCAATACAGTACAATGGTGCAATCTCTATTTACAATAGCCTCAACCCTCCCCGCGGTGACCAGCTTCTCTGACTTCACAGCAGAATCAGCTGACAGTTATACTGTGCAGTAAACAACTTTTGTTTTTTGTTAGATACAACTTTACAAAAATAAACGATCTACTCCATGGGCACTAATTATTTCATCAGCCATAACACTCCTTTTGTTCATGTCTAACTTATTCAACGACAGATGGTTAATACAAGTCAAACACAATACAAGGGCATCTTGACATTATTCTATCTCACCTTATAGACAACAGACAATAGGTGCAGGAGGAGGCCATTCGGCCCTTCGACCCAGCACCGCCATTCAATGTGATCATGGCTGATCATTCTCAATCAGTACCCCGTTCCTGCCTTCTCCCCATACCCCCTGACTCCGCTATCCTTAAGAGCTCTATCTAGCTCTCTCTTGAATGCATTCAGAGAATTGGCCTCCACTGCCTTCTGAGGCAGAGAATTCCACAGATTCACAACTCTCTGACTGAAAAAGTTTTTCCTCATCTCAGTTCTAAATGGCCTACCCCTTATTCTTAAACTGTGGCCCCTTGTTCTGGACTCCCCCAACATTGGGAACATGTTTCCTGCCTCTAAAGTGTCCAACCCCTTATTAATCTTATATGTTTCGATAAGATCTCCTCTCATCCTTCTAAATTCCAAGCCTAGTCGCTCCAGTCTTTCAACATACGACAGTCCCGCCATTCCGGGAATTAACCTAGTAAACCTACGCTGCACGCCCTCAATAGCAAGAATATCCTTCCTCAAATTTGGAGACCAAAACTGCACACAGTACTCCAGGTGCGGTCTCACTAGGGCCCTCCCTTATAAGCTGCCCGTGTCACCATCCCCTCTCCGAGCCAATCATAAGCCCCCCATTTACAGTAACATTTCTATGCTACTAGCGGTAGGTGGTCTACTCTAACTTCTCACAAAGGAAAACAAGCTTCCTCGTCTCCTTCTACTATTTCATGTTTACATTTACCAGCCACCCTTCAACACATTCCCAAACAAGAGGTAATATATCTAATCGTACTTTGCTGATTCTCATGAAACTCTTCTGCACCTGGTCAACGAAAGATGCCAATTGTCACATCCAAGCACCCTTTCATTACCTTGTTCAATTCCAATCAAAATTAAGTAAGAAAGGATATTAATATTTTCTTCCGCACTCCCTCTGTCTCTTTCTCTCTCTGTCTTGCTCTCCCTCTCTCAGTCCCTTGTTCACTCTATTCTCTCTCCCTTGCTCTATCTCTTTCACTCCCTTTCACTCTCTTGCTCTCTCACTTTCTCTCTCTCGCTCTCTCACTTTCTCTCTCTCGCTCTCTTTCTCTCTCTCTCTCTCTCTTCTCTCTCTCTCTCTCTCTCTCTCTCTCTCTCTCTCTCTCTCTCTCTCTCTCTCTCACACACTCACTTTCTTTCTCTCTCTCTCTCTCTCTCTCTCTCTCTCTCTCTCACACTCACTTTCTTTCTCTCTCTCTCTCTCTCTCTCTCTCTCTCTCACTCACACTCACTTTCTTTCTCTCTCTCTAACTCACACACTCTCTCTCTCTCTCTCTCTCTCTCTCTCACTCACTCTCTCTCTCTCTCTCTCTCTCTCTCTCTCACTCTCTCACTCTCTCTCTCTCTCTCTCTCTTTCCTCTCCTTAGAAATAAGTAGTTTTTCTCCTCCTGGTGTATTGAATGGGATAGGTTGAATCAATACAGACCAGCATGCTCTGTGGATGGCTGGTGTTGTTCCCCAGTCCTCTTCTTCTGGTGTGGGTGGATGCCTGGTGTAAATATCAGAAAAGCTTTCCAGAAGTTTACAATCCTTATTTTTCTCCAAATTTGTTCCATGTTTTAAAATTATAACCCCCAGTACAATGATGCGAAGCGTCTTTGCTATTTTGTGAATACTTTATTTTACAGTTGAGTTACAGCGTTCAAAACAAGGCCCTTAACGAAGCCTAGGGAGATATAGCGCAAATCCTTCCTTCTCACCAACCAGGGACCCAAACAGCTCTTTCAGCTGAAGCAGAAAATCACCTTAACTTCCCAATCTAGTGCACTGCATTTGATGCTCCTGTACATACAAAGGGAAATACAAAGCCGAGATTGTGTGACCTCTTTACAGAACACTTCCAATCTGCACTAGTAACCTTGAACTTCCTGCTGCCTATCATTTGAACTCTCCTTCTCAGTTCCACTCTCACCACTTTTTGCCCCTCTGTTGAATTCCAATAAAACCCAATATAAGTTGGAGGAGCAGTATCTAATCTCTGAACGAGTCACAACAGAGAACTTGGGACTCAACACCGAATTCATCAATGAAAAGTCATCAATCTCTATAATTAACGATATTTATCTCTGCATCGATTGGGGATTTCCTTCTATTCGGTTTCTCCAACACTTTTTTCCTTTAAGATTTCCAACCGCTGTGATGTGCTATAATCTTCCAGTCTCTGCCCTCTTCCCCCGATTTTGATCCAATTCCTTCCCTTTACCTGCCCATGCCGACCACTGTACTGACCTATGTTTCGCCCACTTGCCCACGTTTGGCGCATTGCTTTCTATTTTCTAACCACCGTCTATTGTCTGTGCAGAATACTGGAGCTTGACCTTGTGGTCAGAGATGAGAACGGCAATATTATGGACCCGGACGTAACAAGTGTCATCAGCTTATTCCACGCTCACGAGCAGGCCACCAAGCAAATCACCGAGAGGATAAAGGAGGAAATGGTACCCATAATCTTTGCTGCGTGATGCATTGTCCACCTCAGGATGGGCACTGTAGTCCATGGAATCTCTGTTGGTGTTTACGTAGATTATCGTGTCTATCTCTGGGTGTTGTGCAAAGAACATTCAGCCAATCAACCGCAACACATGGAGTGGAGGGAGTAAAGTGGAGGGAGAGATTCTCCATGGAAGAGAAAATAAAAAGACTAACAAAAACTGGGTGCTTAGTGGAGGCTGAATAATCTAGCAAAGGAACAAATAGTGATAGAACTACAATAGATAATGGACAATAGACAATAGACAGTAGGTGCAGGAGTAGGCCATTCGGCCCTTCGAGCCAGCACCGCCATTCACAGTTTAAGGATAAAGGGGAAGTCTTTTAGGACCGAGATGAGAACGTTTTTTTTCACACAGAGAGTGGTGAATCTGTGGAATTCTCTGCCACAGAAGGTAGTTGAGGCCAGTTCATTGGCTATATTTAAGAGGGAATTAGATGTGGCCCTTGTGGCTAAAGGGATCAGGGGGTATGGAGAGAGGGCAGGTACAGGATACTGAGTTGGATGATCAGCCATGATCATATTGAATGGCGGTGCAGGCTCGAAGGGGCGAATGGCCTACTCCTGCACCTATTTTCTATGTTTCAATGTTTCTATTCAATGCGATCATGGCTGATCATCCACAAGCAGTACCCCGTTCCTGCCTTCTCCCCATACCCCCTGACTCCACTATCATTAACTCTATCTAACTCTCTCTTGAAAGCATCCAGAGAATCGGCCTTCACTGCCTTCTGGAAGGCTACATGAGGAAGGGAGGAGTGGGGGTTAAACTTAGAGTGGACATTTGAGAAGTTTAGTTTAGTTTAGTTTAGAGATACTGTGCGGAAACAGGCCCTTGTACCCACCGAGCCCGCGCCGACCAGCGATCCCCGCACGCTAACACGATCCTACACACACTAGGAACAATTTACACTTATACAAAGCCAATTAACCTACAAACCTGCACGTCTTTGGAGTGTGGGAGGAAATTGAAGGCCTCGGAGAAAACCCACGCAGGTCACGGGGAGAACGTACAAACTCAATACAGACAAGCTCCCGTAGTCGGGATCGAACCCGGGTCTCTGCCGCTGCAAGCGCCGTAAGGCAGCAACTCTACCGCTGCGCCATCGTGCCCTCTGAGTTATGACATCGAATCTGATCACTCGGTCTAAAATTTGAGGGGGAAAAAACAGATTTCTTCTCCTTGTTTCCACAGTCCCAGAGTCAATCTGACAGCTGCACCTTTGCCCGAATGGCCTCGTCCCCAACCCACGGCCTGTACGTGTTTGTCCGGAACTTTGTGTGTCGCATAGGGGAGGATTCGGAACTCTTCATGGCTCTGTACGATCCACAGAAACAGTCAATTATCAGGTGAGCCAGCAAGTAACCTTGCAGCAGCTGTGATTTGGGTACCAATACTTCATCTTAATCACACAGCTTGTGAGGAAACTACTTAACCTCTACATCTACCTCAATAAAATCCTTTACTTTAGATAATTAATCAAGTAAGTTAATTCAAAATAGTAATGAGAAAAGAAAGTTTCCAGGCTATACTCCTTGATAATGCTTCTCGAGGTGCATGTCTGTCTTGGAGTTACAGAGTCAGACGACTAATTAAGTAAGTTAATTCAAAATAGTAATGAGAAACTAAAGTTTTCAGGCACGAGTCTTTGACATGCATTTCTTGGCACATGTGTGTCTTAGAGTTAGTCAGACAGCACAAAGTGGGCCCCTCAACTGACCATGGTGCCCATCTACATGCGTCCCTATTGCCCGCAAGAGGACTGTATCCTTCCATGCGCTATTTAAGTTTCCATGTAAATGGCACGTAAACACAATAGTTTGCTTCTTTCCAACACCTCCACATGAAGCATGATCAGATATCAACCACTCTCTCAGTAAAGAGAATTACCCAGCAGATCCCCTTTCAAACTTCTACCTCTAACATAATACCTACAGTCTGAAGAAGGGTCTGGACCCAAAACGTCACCCATTCCTTCTCTCATGAGATGCTGCCCGACCTGCTGAGTTACTCCAGCATTTTGTGAATATATACCTTCGATTTGTACCAGCATCTGCAGTTATTTTCTTATACCTACAGTATGTCCTCTTGTTTTGTAGTGCCCATACCATGGGAAGAAAAGTAACCATCCACCCTATCTGTACCTCTATTTTGTGCACGATTATCAGCTCATCCCACAATCCCTTTCACGAGGCTCAGAATATGCAGTCTCGTCCCTGACTACAATCCTCCAAACTAGGCAACATCCTTGCAAATCTCTGCTCTCTCAGCAATGCAATCCAATCCTATTTTCCTGATGAATCTGCCTTCTGGCTTCCTCGTATCTCTGAGGATCATGAGGGCAATGGGAGGAGAAAGCCAGAAGATTGGAATGGAGGTCACGTTAACACACTGCTCATGGGTGTTACAGTAGATAGTTCCTCTGTCCCTCTCTTCCCCTCCTCCTTCCCAGATCTCCCTCTATCTTCCTGTCTCCACCTATATCCTTCCTTTGTCACGCCCCCCTGACATCAGTCTGAAGAAGGGTCTCGACCCGAAACGTCACCCATTCCTTCTCTCCCAAGATGCTGCCTGACCCGCTGAGTTACTCCAGCATTTTGTGAATATATACCTTCGATTTGTACCAGCATCTGCAGTTATTTTCTTATACAGTAGATAGGGTTGTACTTTTCTAAACGGCATGAGGTAAGAGAGGGGATGATTTCTAATTGTGTACCATTTGTATCTCACTTGAAAACACATGAACAATAACCATTAATTGAGGGGCAGAGGCACATGTTTCAGGGAGCTGTGTAACTAGTTCATAGCTGGAGGCATCTACAAGGCAGCTGGTGTGCCATACTCTGAACAGGTTCACTAAATTGGCCTTGTTTCACCTCTCCCTCTCTTCTAGTGAAAATTATTTGGTGCGATGGGGAAGTAAAGGGCTTCCAAAAGAAATTGACATGCTGAACAACCTGAAAGTTGTGTTCACTGTAAGTATTAAATTGCATCATGGAATAATGTAGCTGTTCTTTAAGGTCAGGCTTAACATCTTCGACTGAGATATTTATTCACAAAATGCTGGAGTAACTCAGCAGGCCAGGCAACATCTCAGGAGAGATGTTTCGGATCGACACCCTTCTTCATCTCCCGGTGGCCGAGCACTTCAACTCCTCCTCCCATTCCCAGTCTGACCTTTCTGTCATGGGCCTCCTCCAGTGCCATAGTGAGGCCCACCGGAAATTATAGGAACAGCACCTCATATTTTGCCTGGGCAGCTTGCAGCCCAGTGGTATGAACATTGACTTCTCCAACTTTAGATAGTTCCTCTGTCCCTCTCTTCCCCTCCCCTTCGCAGTTCTCCCTCTATCTTCCTGTCTCCTTCCTGTGTCCCGCCCCCCTGACATCAGTCTGAAGAAGGGTCTCGACCCGAAACGTCACCCATTCCTTCTCTCCTGAGATGCTGCCTGACCTGCTGAGTTACTCCAGCATTTTGTGAATAAATACCTTCGATTTGTACCAGCATCTGCAGTTATTTTCTTACATCTTCGACTGAGAAATCAGGGAAGCTTTGTTGCTTTGTTTGTTGGCTTTGAATAGGTGTGCTACATGGTATGATAGCAAGTAATTGAGTGTAAAGAGTTTTGTTTTGGTTTAATTTCGGGATCCAGGCACTTCCCACAAGGTCAGCATTTATTGCCCATCCCGACTTGTACAGGTGGCTCAGCGGTAGAGCTACTGCCTAGCAGCGCCAGAGACCCGGGTTCGATCCTGACTACGGGTGCTGTCTGTACAGAGTTTGTACGTTCTCCCCGTGACCTGCGTGGGTTTTCTCCGAGATTTTTGGTTTCCTCCCACACTCCAAAGGCGCACAGGTATGTAGGTTAATTGGCTTGGTGTGGATGTAAAGAATTGTCCCTAGTGTGTGTAGGGCAGTGTTAACGTGCTGGTGCGGGGATCACTGGTCGGTGCAGACTCAGTGGCCCAAAGGGCCTGTTTCAGCGCTGTATCTCTAAACTAAAATTTACCCTAAAGAAGGTTATGGTGAGCTCCCTACCTGTAGTAAGGGACCAGCAAAACATTTCCACATCAGGTCTGTGGTTGCCTTGGAGAGGAACCTGCAGCCTGTGGTGTTCCCACAGTGTTGTTCTTACAGCCCTGAGTAGAACAGGTCACGGGTTTGGGAGGTGCAGTTGTAGTAGCCCGTCTCAGTTGCAGCAAAGAATCTTGTAGCTCGTCCACACAGCAGCCAATTTAATGTTGTTGGTGGAGAGCATTAATGTTAATGGGCCCAGACAACGGTTGGAGCGCCAAACTGGCGTTTGATGATTGTGGGCCAGGTAGCAAGAGATCTCTGACTGTGTCCTGCTCATAATCACCATCCATTTGCCCTTTTAGTCATTGTGTGAGATGGTGTGCTGGACTCAGTGGAAAGCATGGTCTTAGTAGGGTGATCTTGTAAGATTTATTGCCTTGGGTCAGGACTGTAAATAATTAGGTGATCAATCAGTATCAGAACCTGCAGACAAGAGGTAATTATAACGATAAGATAATATTACACAGTGATGAACCTGAGATTTAACAATGCCTGCATTCAATATGAAATCACTTTAATAAGACGTGAAAGGTCTGTTAACAAGCAGGTCATTTATTTAACAAACTGTTGTTCAGTAAGGTCAATGTATTTGGATGAGCTTGTACTGTGAAATTATTTTTATTTGTGTACAGTTCAGAAAAAGTCTTACTGCACAAAAGCACAATCACAAGAGTGTAAGATTACACTGAGACAGCGAGAGTATGCAAGAGTCACCTCATTTCCCACACCATCTTGTACTCTTCAAGTTTAGATTTAGTTTAGTTTAGTTTCGAGATACAGCGTGGAAATAGGCCTTTTGGACCACCGAGTCTGTGCCGACCAGCGATCCCTGCGCACTAACACTACCCTATATACACTAGGGACAATAGACAATAGACAATAGACAATAGGTGCAGGAGGAGGCCATTTGGCCCTTTGAGCCAGCACCACCATTCAATGCGATCATGGCTGATCACTCTCAATCAGTACCCCGTTCCTGCCTTCTCCCCATACCCCCTAACTCTGCTATCCTTAAGAGCTCTATCTAGCTCTCTCTTGAATGCATTCAGAGAATTGGCCTCCACTGCCTTCTGAGGCAGAGAATTCCACAGATTCACAACTCTCTGACTGAAAAAGTTTTTCCTCTTCTCTGTTCTAAATGGCCTACTCCTTATTCTTAAACTGTGGCCCCTGGTTCTGGACTCCCCCAACATTGGGAACATGTTTCCTGCCTCTAACGTGTCCAACCCCTTAATAATCTTATACGTTTCAACAATTTACAATCATACCAAGCCAATTAACCTACAAACCTGTACGTCTTTTGAGTGTAGGAGGAAGCTGGAGATCCTGGAGAAAACCCATGCAGGTCACGGGGAGAACGTACAAACTCCGTTGAGACAGCAACCGTAGCCAGGATCGAACCCGGGTCTCTGGTGCTGTAAGGCAGCAACTCTACCACCATGCCACCGTGCCTGCCACCCCTTGTTAAAAATGTTAGAGTTTGAACCAGACTAGGACAAATTTGCAATTTGCCTGTGAATGGAACTAAACATAGTGTAATCAAAAGCAAACATCCCTGCATCTGATTTTATGAGGGAGTGAAAATCATTGATGAAACAGGTAATGATGGTTGCATCCAGGACGTCACAAGGACCTTCAGTGGTGTTCTGGGTCTGAGATTGTAAACAATAGACAATAGACAATAGGTGCAGGAGGAGGCCATTCGGCCCTTCGAGCCAGCACCGCCATTCAATGTGATTATGGCTGACCATTCTCAATCAGTACCCCGTTCCTGCCTTCTCCCCATACCCCCTGACTCCGCTATCATTAAGAGCTCTATCTTGCTCTCTCTTGAAAGCATCCAGGGAATTGGCCTCCACTGCCTTCTGAGGCAGAGGATTCCACGGATTTGCAACTCTCTGAGTGAAAATGTTTTTCCTCATCTCCGTTCTAAATGGCCTACCCCTTATTCTTAAAATGTGGCCCCTGGTTCTGGACTCCCCCAACATTGGGAGCATGTTTCCTGCCTCTAGCGTGTCCAATCCCTTAATAAACCCACAATACCACAATCACCACCAGGTTTGGCTGCAGATAGCGGACCAATTTTCTCTTGATTCTCATTCAATATATTTGTGGATCGAGATGTAAATTGCTGACTTGTGTTCAAGAGCAGTAATTAGTGACTTACCTTTGGTATTAAATTATTTTGCCCATGTTTGGGCCATTTCTGCAATAAGGCTCAAGGGTGATGGAATATTCCATAACTGCCTGGAAAGTTACAGCTTCAATTGCACTCCTAAGTGTCTCAATAATAACCAAACAAAGCATTACCTTAAATGTTAATTCCTTGGAGAACCCATGCAATGAGTAGGAATCGCTGAGTTAGTGCAGATTTGTAGCACTCTTCTATTCCTCTGTGAGTGATGTTCTTGAGTATTCAAGAGCCAAGAATCATATGCACTGGGACCGGAACAACAGGGCGGCACGGTGGCGCAGCAGTAGAGTTGCTGCCTTACAGCGAATGCAGCGCCGGAGACTCAGGTTCGATCCTGACTACGGGCGCCGTCTGTACGGAGTTTGTACTTTCTCCCCGTGACCTGCGTGGGTTTCCTCCGAGATCTTCGGTTTCCTCCCGCACTCCAAAGACGTACAGGTATGTAGGTTAATTGACTGGATAAATGTAAAAATTGCCCCTAGTGTCTGTAGGATAATGTTAATGTGCGGGGATCGCTGGGCGGCGCGGACTCAGTGGGCCGAAGGGCCTGTTTCCACACTGTATCTCTAAATCTAAATCTAAAAAAATCTAAACAATGAAATTCTTGCTTGCTTTACAGGCTATATTAAACACAACAACACAACAAACAAATATACAATAAGTTATTAGTTATTTAGGCAAACCACACTGTGATAGTGCAAGCCACAATATGAAAGGCAACCTCAGTAGTGCACAGTACATAGCTGTTCAATGCTGAGGTCCGGTAGTGGTTCGGGTTGTGCTTATTGATGCTTATTGGGAACAAGCTGTTCATGAACCTGGAGGTAATGGTTCTCATGCTCCTGTATCTTTTTACTGATGGGATCAGCTGGATGAGAACATATGCAGACTGGTATGGGTCTTTGATGATATTATCTGCCTTCTTGAGGCATTCTTGTATTAACTATTATTTGGAAAAATCTGGTTTTTATGACAGTATCAACTTCTAATCTCAATGCTCTTAAAATTATTTTCTGTAGGATCTAGGAAACAAGGATTTGAATCGGGATAGAATTTATCTGATTTGCCAAATTGTTCGAGTTGGGAAGATGGATCTGAAGGAGACAACCCAGAAGAAATGTACTCAGGGGTTAAGACGACCCTTTGGAGTGGCAGGTAAAGAGAGGAGCTACATAATGCCTTGTGCTCCAACATTGCTGACTGGAAATGTGGCAGAGTGGTCAGTATGATTTATTGTGACTGAAACAATGCTTGGCTTAGATAAGATGAATGAGAAAACATAAGAATCAGGCTTTGACCTGCAAAAAAAACAATAGATGATATTGTTGGCAAGAGATAATTCAGCTGTAAACAGCACGTTAAACTAACCGTAGGGATTCCTGTAAGCAGACTGGTGGAAAAACTAATACAGTTATTTTGATGGATTTTCATCATATATGAGGCAGCAGCATTACCTGCTGCACCATCATGTCAGTTGCATGTTGTAGCTCTGCTCACACTAAGAAACAGATAGAGATTTAATCCAAGGTAGACACAAAATGCTGGAGTAACTCAGCAGGTCAGGCAGCATCTCTGGAGAGAAGGAATGGGTGACGTTTCGGGTCGAGACTCTTCTTCAGACTGATCGAGATTTAATCCAATTTGGGTAAAGATTTTCATTCTGTCTCTCAGGCCTGTAAAGTGTCCCAGGAATTTAAATGCCGTGATGTAGATGTTTCTGACATTTGATGAACACAATTATTTATACAGTAATTGATTTCGGATTGGGTTTATTTTTGGATAGAAAAGAGTTTCACAAAACATTATTCTTCCAGATATTTGCCTGTGGTTAGAGACAAGAAGGCCTGCCAATGCTGCACTCTGTAGTTTAACAAAATAGTTGTTGGCGAAACTCAATGGGTCATGCAGCATCCATGGAGGTAAAAGGACAGTCAACATTTCACAACAAGACCCAAATGGCTCTCAAACTAAAATGTTGATTGTTTGCTTTTAGTTGATGCCTTCTTGAGATGATTTAATTGTTTGGCTTAGGTCTACTTTTGACAAGTATACCTAGATTATGATAAGAATGAACTTGATGGAATGATTTTTATTTTACATTCCTTTCCGTTCCAAATTCCTCTATTTTTACTTAGTAACTCAGGAACATGAGTCTAAGGGTTCACACATTGTGACAATAGAGAGTTTATAGTTACATCACAAAGCTTAAAACATTCTTATCCATCCATCCATCCATCCATCCATCCATCCATCCATCCATCCATCCATCCATCCATCCATCCATCCATCCATCCATCCATCCATCCATCCATCCATCCATCCATCCATCCATCCATCCATCCATCCATCCATCCATCCATCCATCCATCCATCCATCCATCCATCCATCCATCCATCCATCCATCCATCCATCCATCCATCCATCCATCCATCCACCCATCCACCCATCCATCCATCCATCTATCCATCTATCTATCTATCTATCCATCCATCCATCTATCCATCTATCTATCTATCAAACTCTCATCTTGTATAATCATTATCAGTTTGTTCCCGAAATAGAGCCAAAACGCTACACGATAGCATAACAATTTTAGGCCCTCCCCACTCACCATACCCCTGCGGTCTTGATTGATCAAGTATTGTTACGTTTTAAAAGCAATTAACTTTATAAACTTTAATAAATGCACCCCCACCCCCCGGCCGGGAGGACTGGCGCTCGTCCCGACGTGCCCCGCGCCTGACCTTCCTCCCTTGGTGCAGCGCGGCGGCAGAGGGTCAAACAAGATGGCCGTCGCCATCAAGCTGCCGCTGCAGGAGAGATTTCCACCCGACGGGTCCACGGCTCGCTCTGGCCGCCACGATGGCCGCCCGGGGCCGGGGTGAGTGGCTCTCTCTCCCCTTTCCTCTCCCCCGTCCCCCGCCCACGGCCCCGGGGGAGACCCCCCAGCTGGCAACGGGTCCACGGGTCGTCAGTTGGGGGAGGGTTGCCGGGCCCGCAGGAGAGGTTTGGACCCAACGGGGGTTGCCGTGCCCACAGGAGAGGTTTGGACCCAACGGGGGTTGCCGTGCCCGCAGGAGAGGTTTGGACCCAACGGGGGTTGCCGTGCCCGCAGGAGAGGTTTGGACCCAACGAGGGTTGCCATGCCCACAGGAGAGGTTTGGACCCAACGGGGGTTGCCATGCCCACAGGAGAGGTTTGGACCCAACGGGGGTTGCCATGCCCGCAGGAGAGGTTTACACCCAATGGGTCCATGCCCGTCTAGTTTAAAATAATTTTCCATTGTCTATATTACAATATAATCTATCCATTGTACAAAAAAGACAATTTGTTTCCTAACTGGCTCTTTCAATCAATAAAGATTACATTTTATTTATCTGTCCCTGAGCATATTGCTTACAAAATGATCCCTAAAGTAAAATTGTCTTGTCTCTTCACGTATTTCTCAGTGTATTTTTATAAGCAGTGCTTGGACAGAACTCACTGTGTGGAACATTTCAATCAGCTCCAGTTAGTTAAGTAACTAAAAAATTCATGTTAAGCGTAACAAATTAATCTAATGATAGCTCAAGTAAGCACAGATTGGCCATGGTCAAGGTTAACACTAACATAAAGAATTATCAACTCAGCTCATGGTGTTGAACTGTTGGATAATGAAGGCAAGTAGATTGGAACCAACATATTTGGATAGTTTTGGTAGATGCAGGTTACTTTTGGAGATATCACAAAATGCTGGAGTAACTCAGCGGGTCAGGCACCATTTCTGGAGAGAAGGAATGTGTGACGTTTCGGGTCGAGACCCTTCTTCAGACTGATGTCAGGGGGGACGGGACAAAGAACGGATATAGGTGGAGATAGGAAGACAGTGGGAGAAATGGGAAGGGGGAGGGGAAGGGAGGGACAGAGGAGCTATCCAAAGTTAGAGAAGTCAATGTTCATACCGCTGGGCTGTAAGCTGCCCAAGCGAAATATGAAGTGCTGTTCCTCCAATCTGCGGTGGGCCTCGCTATGACATTGGAGGAGGCCCACCTCCAGTTTTTCTTTTGGAGAGATGAATAATGGCCAAGTGGATTTGGACATCAGTATCTATTTCATGATTTAATAAATTGACATAATTTCACCTGAGCAGCATCTTTTCGAGTTATAGATTTTTCTAAAACCTTTCCTGTGACATTCCACACCTAAATGCGATACTATATGGACCTACAATGTAATGTGTTAACGCTCTATTTAAGTACTGCTGCCAATACTCTCTCGATATGGAAAATATATTGCCTTCTTTTCAAAGCCTTCGTTAGTTCTCCGCCTTGCTGTTACATTTATGTTGCTGATTTTCTCTTCCAAGCCTCAATAATTAGTCATTTTCAATATTACTTTTCATTTACAGTCTTTTGTTCCATTACACAGTAGATGTGAAACTTTCTGAAAAACATAATTTGTACAGTGCATAACTTATACAGTTGGGAGTGGTCATTCAGCCACATAAATTAATGATGGTACTTTCAAAGAGCATTGCAATTAGTGTCTCTCTACATGCTTTCCTATATCCCTACATTTTATTTCTCTGGCAGAGTACAATATATTTTCTGATACATATTTGGTATCCATAACCATTGCCCACACACCAAAAGACAATAGACAATAGGTGCAGGAGTAGGCCATTCGGCCCTTCAAGCCAGCACCACCATCCAATGTGATCATGGCTGATCATTCTCAATCAGTACCCCGTTCCTGCCTTCTCCCCATACCCACTGACTCCGCTATCCTTAAGAGCTCTATCTAGATCTCTCTTGAATGCATTCAGAGAATTGGCCTCCACTGCTTTCTGAGGCAGTGAATTCCACAGATTTCCAACTCTCTGACTGAAAAAGTTTTTCCTCATTTCCGTTTTAAATGGCCTACCCCTTATTCTTAAACTGTGGCCCCTGGTTCTGGACTCCCCCAACATTGGGAACATGTTTCCTGCCTCTAACGTGTCCAACCCCTTAATAATCCTATATGTTTTGATAAGATCCCCTCTTATCCTTCCATATTCCAGTGTATACAAGCTTAGCCGCTCCAGTCTTTCAACATATGATAGTCTCGCCATTCCGGGAATTAACCTAGTAAACCTACGCTGCACGCCCTCAATAGCAAGAATATCCTTCCTCAAATTTCGAGATCAAAACTGCACACAGTACTCCAAGTGCGGTCTCACTAGGGGCCTATACAACTGCAGAAGGACCTCTTTGCTCCTAACATCAAACATTCCTTCTCATGGGATGTACTTGAGCAGGTCAAACTTAACAATCCATTGCATAAAGTAGTCTTTCCTCATGTTGACTTTGATTCATTTGAGAAACACTCTTAAATCAGCTCCCTCTGGTTACTGACTTTTCACCTGGAAACTGATTCTTTATTTTCAATCTAGTTAAGTTGAGATAAGATTCTTGACACTCGCACAAATACAGTGAAGTACAAATACAATGAGAAATTTTGCTTGCAGCAGCATCTCAAGCAGATAAACTCAGACAACACACACACAAGAAAAAACAGAATTATACATTAAATTCACATAAATTCTGCAAGATAGTGAAAAGAAAAGAAGACAGAGCAAAACAGAAGGGTGTTAGTGCAATGCACAATTAGAAAAAACAAGGCCATAGAAACATAGAAAATAGGTGCAGGAGTAGGCCATTCGGCCCTTCAGCCCTGCGAGCCTGCACCACCATTCAATATGATCATGGCTGATCATCCAACTCAGTATCCCGTATCTGCCTTCTCTCCATACCCCCTGATACCTTTAGCCACAAGGGCCACATCTAACTCCCTCTTAAATATAGCCAATAAACTGGCCTCAACTATCTTCTGTGGCAGAGAATTCCACAGATTCACCACTCTGTGTGAAAAAAAACTTTCTCATCTCGGTCCTAAAAGACTTCCCCCTTATCCTTAAACTGTGACCCCTTGTCCTGGACTTCCCCAACATCGGGAACAATCTTCCTGCATCTAGCCTGTCCAACCCCTTAAGAATTTTGTACGTTTCTATAAGATCCCCCCTCAATCTTCTAAATTCCAGCGAGTACAAGCCGAGTCTATCCAGTCTTTCTTCATATGAAAGTCCTGCCATCCCAGGAATCAATCTGGTGAACCTTCTCTGTACGCCCTCTATGGCAAGAATGTCTTTCCTCAGATTAGGGGTAGTGCAAGAAGTGCATGAAGTGGTCCATAGCGTTCCGCTTGTCGAGGTATGATTAAGGTTGTGCACGTCGATACAAGATGTGCAACTTTCAGCTTCTGAACCATGTTAGCAATGAGACAAGGGCTTTACCTGGAAGGTGGGCATCCTTGATGATGGATGTCTTCCTGAGGCAGGATCTCATGTAGATGTTTTCAATGGTGGAGAGGGATGAGCCTGTGATTGACCGGGCTGAGTCTACCACTTTCTGCATCAGAAACGCTTGCGTTCCTGTGCGTGGGAATTGCTGCATCAGACCATGACTTAACCAGTTTCTATCTATTTCATAATTTTAACGTCTCCATCAAATCCAGTCTTTGTCTTCTTTGCTCTGAGGAGAGCAACTCCTAGTAAAACAACTACAGTTTAGCTGCAACTGCTCTCTACACTGGAGACATTTTAACTTTGTTAGCAACAGGACTCGAAGTAAGCATTTGTCAGAACAAATGAAAGCACATGTAGCTACCTCAGTCCAATCCGTATTGGTGCAATAACCCCTGGAAACAATCGCATAGCTTTATTCTTAACATAGTTGAAGTTCCAATCAATTTTGTTCATTTGAGCCACCCAGTATTAGAATCAAATCTACCATCTCAGATTCATGCCAATATCCGACAATATGTTGCACTATAAATATAAATAAATAAAACTAACATAGAAAATAGGTGCAGGAGTAGGCCATTCGGCCCTTTGAGCCAGCGCCGCCAATCAATGTGATCTTGGCTGATAATCCAGAATCAGTACCCTGTTCCTGCCCTCTCCCCAAATCTCTTGATTCTGTTAGCCCGAAGAGCTGCGTATATCCAACACTCTCTTTGAAACATCCAGTGAATTGGCCTCCGCTGCCTTCTGTGGCAGAGAATTCCACTGATCCACAACTCTCTGGATGATAAGGTTTTTCCTCATCTCAGTCCTAAATGGCCTACCCCTTATTCTTAAACTGTGACCCCTGGTTCTGGACTCCCCCAACATCGGGGACATTTTTCCTGCAGATAACTACGGATAATGTCTCCCCTAGCTACCTTATCTATTTCTAATCTATTTCACAAAATGCTGGAGTAACTCAGCAGGTCAGGCAGCATCTCAGGAGAGAAGGAATGGGTGACGTTTCGGGTCGAGACCCTTCTTCAGACTGATGTCGGGGGGCGGGTAAAAGGAAGGATATAGGTGGAGACAGGAAGATAGAGGGAGAACTGGGAAGGGGGAGGGGAAGAGAGGGACAGAGGAACTATCTAAAGTTGGAGAAGTCAATGTTCATACCGCTGGGCTGCAAGCAAAATATGAGGTGCTGTTCCTCCAATTTCCGGTGGGCCTCACTATGGCACTGGAGGAGGCCCATGACAGAAAGGTCAGACTGGGAGTGGGAGGGGGAGTTGAAGTGCTCAGCCACCGGGAGATCAGGTTGGTTAAGGCAGACTGAGCGAAGGTATTGAGCAAAACGATCGCCGAGCCTGCGTTTGGTTTCGCCGATGTAAAGAAGTTGCCATCTAGAGCAGCGGATGCAATAGATGAGGTTGGAGGAGGTGCAGGTGAACCTCTATCTCACCTGGAAAGACTGTTTGGGTCCTTGGATAGAGTTGAGGGGGGAGGTAAAGGGACAGGTGTTGCATCTCGTGCGGTTGCAGGGGAAAGTGCCCGGGGATGGGGTGGTTTGGGTAGGAAGGGACGAGTGGACCAGGGAGTTACAGAGGGAACGGTCTCTGCGGAACGCAGAAAGGGGAGGGGATGGGAAGATGTTGCCAGTAGTGGGGATATCTATTTCTAATCTCCTCTTCATAAGATTGCTCTGTGAATACCAAGTGGTACCAAGACGAACAGTGCTGTAGCTCAGAGCCATAGTAGAAACTAGGTTGAGAACATCCGAGTTTATACTATTTAAAGATTGCCAGAGAACATGACCTTCCATCCCACTAGTCTGGGAGTACTATTTAAAAAAAAATTCTAATCTAATCCAAACTAATCAGAACAGGATGCTCATTATTTAATAGACAACTATCAGAAAACCTTTGTGATATTCTAAAGACCAACTATATATCATGGTTTAAGCTGCAGGACTGACAGTGAATTCATTTCAATTGAATAAACCATTGACAATTGATTGTCAGCGCATTGAGATCAATGTAGAATCTAGTTTAATCTGATGGCAAACACTTTCATTTCTGCATTCCTTGATACCCTGCATTCTATCATTCTCTGACTAACAGACACTGCCGAAATGTAAATGTCACTAAAACTAAGTCAATCTGAGCAAGTGGTGAAAGTGTGGAATTCTCTGCCTCAGAAGGCAGTGGAGGCCAGTTCGTTGGATGCTTTCAAGAGAGAGCTGGATAGAGCTCTTAAGGATAGCGGAGTGAGGGGGTATGGGGAGAAGGCAGGAACGGGGTACTGATTGAGAGTGATCAGCCATGATCGCATTGAATGGCGGTGCTGGCTCGAAGGGCTGAATGGCCTACTCCTGCACCTATTGTCTATTGTCTATTGTCTATTGAAATGGAAATTTTAATGAAAATGAACATTAAAATCAGTTTTAAGACCCTTTTTGCTGCGTTGTGCATTGAATGTCCTTGTTTGATTTGATGTGATGATATACATTGTACTGTGCTTCAAGCTGAGAGAGGGGTGTGCAGAAGAATGGAACATATCAGTTCAGTTTGCATCCATGGATGTTGATTGCCTCCTGTTTGTTTTTACTCCTCTTTCGTATGTTTTTCTTGAGCAGGCCTTGCCTGTGCCATCAATCCACTACCCGCGCCGTTGTGTTTGGCTGCCTGCCACTGTATGTTTCTTTTTTTTTTCCTAGTCAGATGTGCAGCACTTTGGTCAACGTGGGTTGTTTTTAAATGTGCTATACAAATAAATTGACTTGACTTGACTTGACCCATGCGTACCCAACCTGTTCGGAAATTGCCAATCAATCTTAGGATTCAATTCTCCAGCAGTTTCACTCTCTTTTTTTGATGAAATCATTAAGAATAGTACTTACCAGGCTATCTTTGCTTGGAACATATTAAAGTTAAACCAATCCCACACGGATTCAGGAACTGGTTACAATAATCTGCATCAAAACCCGCCTGATGGAGATATACCATCCGACACCACAGGTGAGTTGTCTGCTTCTCTGATCGCTGCCTTTCATGGTGATCGATGAAGAAGTACCAGCGGTTGGCAAACGTCATTGGAATTTTGCGGGGCAACACAATTGCACAACTGGTGGAGCTGCTGCCACACAGCACCAGAGACCCAGGTTCGATCCTGGCCTCAGGTGTTGTCTCTGAGTTTATACATTATCCCAGTGACTGCATGGGCTTTCCTCTGGGTGCTCTGGTTTCCTACATCCCAAAGATGTGCGGGCTTGTGGGTTAAATGTCCTCTGTAGACAATAGACAATAGACAATAGGTGCGGGAGTAGGCCATTCGGCCCTTTGAGCCAGCACCACCATTCAATGTGATCATGGCTGATCATCCACAATCAGTACCCCGTTCCTGCCTTCTCCCCATACCCCCTGACTCCGCTATCATTAAGAGCTATTTCTAACTCTCTCTTGAACGCATCCAGAGAATTGGCCTCCACTGCCTTCTGAGGCAGAGCATTCCACAGATTTACAACACTCTGAATGAAAAAACATTTCCTCATCTCCGTTCTAAATGGCCTACCCCTTATTCTTAAACTCTGGACCCTGGTTCTGGACTCCCCTAACATTGGGATCATGTTTCCCGCCTCTAGCGTGTCCAATCCCTTAATAATTTTATATAACATATAACAACTACAGCACGGAAACAGGCCCGTTCGGCCCTACCAGTCCACGCCGACCACTCTCTCTGACCTAGTCTCATCTACCTGCTCTCAGACCATAACCCTCCAATCCCCTCTCATCCATATACCTATCCAACTTACTCTTAAATAATAAAATCGAGCCTGCCTCCACCACTTCCACCGGAAGCCCATTCCATACAGCCACCACCTTCTGAGTAAAGAAGTTACCCCTCATGTTACCCCTAAACTTTTGTCCCTCAATTCTAAAGTTATGTCCCCTTGTTGGAATCTTCCCCACTCTCAAGGGGAGAAGCCTACCCACATCAACTCTGTCCGTCCCTCTTAAAATTTTAAAAACCTCTATCAAGTCCCCCCTCAACCTTCTACGCTCCAAAGAATAAAGACCCAACCTGTTCAACCTCTCTCTGTAGCTTAAGTGCTGAAACCCAGGCAACATTCTAGTAAATCTCCTCTGTACCCTCTCCATTTTGTCGACATCCTTCCTATAATTTGGCGACCAGAACTGCACACCATACTCCAGATTCGGCCTCACCAATGCCCTGTACAATTTTAACATTACATCCCAACTTCTATATTCGATGCTCTGATTTATAAAGGCAAGCATACCAAACGCCTTCTTCACCACCCTATCCACATGAGATTCCACCTTCAGGGAACAATGCACAGTTATTCCCAGATCCCTCTGTTCCACTGCATTCCTCAATTCCCTACCATTTACCCTGTACGTCCTATTTTGATTTGTCCTACCAAAATGCAGCACCTCACACTTATCAGCATTAAACGCCATCTGCCATCTTTCAGCCCACCCTTCCAAAAGGCCCAAGTCTCTCTGTAGACTTTGAAACTCCACTTCATTATTAACTACACCACCTATCTTAGTATCATCTGCATATTTACTAATCCAATTTGCCACACCATCATCCAGATCATTAATGTAAATGACAAACAACAGTGGACCCAACACAGTGGACCCTTGGGGTACTCCACTGGACACTGGCCTCCAACCTGACATACAGTTGTCAACCATTACCCTCTGGTATCTCCCATTCAGCCATTGTTCAATCCATCTTGCAATCTCACTATTAATACCCAATGATTTAACCTTCTTAATCAACCTTCCATGTGGAACCATTATTATAAATGAATAATTCCTTAATAATCTATAATCTATAATCCCTTAATAATCTATAAAATGTCCCTATTTGTAGGGAGTGGATGAGAAAGTGGGACAAAGTATAGAACTAGTGTGAACTGGTGATTAATGGTTGGCGTGGTCTTGGTGGCCTGAAAGGCCTGTTTCCACGCTATATCTTTCAATCAATCAAAAAAAATGTAAATCTAACATATCCCAATTCATCCACGAGGATTCTGCCTGGGTACCAGAAAGATAAACCATTTCCGAAACATCTCGGTTTTATTCCATCTGCAGAAAATGGAATAAATGGCATCACCCATTGGATTCCAATCTAGCATTAGAAAGAGGGAAGGTTAAAGCTTGGAGCGCGAGGTTAATGATTTTACAAAGTGCTTCTTTTTATGACGGTTTTTTCGCTCTTTCAGCTTCACTAACAGAAATAGTACATTGTTTGAATTCTCCCACACAGTACCTCCCATCTTAATAAATGAAAGCATATGCTGAAGCAAATTAGTTCTGGGATTTATAGTCTCAGAACATAGAATATAGAAAAGGATAGTAGAGAAACAGGCCCTTTGACACGGATAGGGCGGCACGGTGGCGCAGTGGTAGAGTTGCTGCCTTACAGCGAATGCAGCGCCGGAGACTCAGGTTCGATCCTGACTACGGGCGCCGTCTGTACGGAGTTTGTACGTTCTCCCCGTGACCTGCGTTGGTTTTCTCCGAGATCTTCGGTTTCCTCCCACACTCCAAAGACGTACAGGTATGTAGGTTAATTGGCGGGGCAAATGTAATAAAAAAATTGTCCCTAGAGTGTGTAGGATAGTGTTAATGTGCGGGGATCGCTGGGCGGCGCGGACCCGGTGGGCCGAAGGGCCTGTTTCCGCGCTGTATCTCTAAAATCTAAAAAAAACTATTTCCATGCCAAGTTTCAATTGCATAGTAGTCTGCACAAGGTCTATATTGCTCAAATCATTAGGGTCAAGCAGCATTCAAGGAGGACATGGATAAGTGACAATTCAGATCAGGATGCTTCATCAGCATGAAGAAGGGTCCCAACCCAAAATGCCGCCCTATCCATGTCCTCCAAAGATGTTGCCTGACCCGCTAGGTTACTTCAGCTCTTTGTAGTTTTTTTGGTAAACCAGCATCTGCAGTTCCTTGCAATTCTCGGTTTTTGTTTATATGTCTGTCTAAATGCCCCTTAAACCTTGCTGTAGTATCTGGTTCCATCACCTTCCCTGGCAGCATTTAACGTGTTCCAAGCACCTCTCACCCTCGGTTAAAAAAAAACCTGCAAAGTAAATCTCATTCAAACATTCCCCCTTTCACCTTAAAGTTGAGCCCTAAAGAAGATGAAGAATGGCCAGCAACAACTCTCAAGGCAGATGTCAAGGCAGGAATCATGCAACTTGTCTTCCTAGGCTGCTGTCTCCCAGCCCATTTTGTTTTCAACCTTCTTTGATTTATTTTTGATTCCTCATAACGGGAAACCGACTGTAGCTGGAGAGAGCAAGAGAGTTAATGGGGGACAGGTCATTCCAGTTAACAAAAGAAGGATTAAAAGCTTTAATGAAAATGGAACTGTTCATTATTTAAACTGAGTTCAAATTCTCAGACATTGTGGTGGATAATTAGCCTTAACATTTCACAGCCGGTAAGAAAAACAGATGGCCATTGAGAGATATCCTCCCAGCTACCTGTTCTATCAATATATGCTGCACTCAGCTTTTTTGTCACTTTTTTTCTTTGACTTCTGGCATTTCGATTGGTTCTGTGTGTCTTCAAAGCTCAGGAGACATTAAAGAGATTCCGAGGAATCACAAAACCTCACAACACCAAAGGAATCTATTCAGCTTTTCATTCTTGCAGCTTTGACAGATCATCTCAATTAGCCCCACTTTCCCGTTCTTCCTCCTGCGTCTCGATGTTTTCTCGGTTTTAAAGATCTGTGGATAAAAGTTCCTTGATGTCACCTGAATGAGAACACATTGCTAATGACTCGGCTAATTCCATGGAACACTCGGTAATGCTCGATTCGGCCAACAACTCTCGGAGAAATAAGTGGGTTCACTCCTGAACACGAGACACAAAACAAATCAAGATAGATTAGCAAAACAACTTGGCAGAGAGAATAAAAATAATTTCCTGCTGATTAAACTGTGAGGGAATATGCAGTTCATGGGAGCAAACCAATTATTTCCTCACAGTAGATGGACACAAAATGCTGGAGTAACTCAACGGGACAGGCAGCATCTCTGGAGAGAAGGGATGGGTGACGTTTCGGGTCGAGACCCTTCTTCAGTCTGAAGTGCTGCAGATGCTCGAAACGTCACCCATTCCTTCTCTCCGGAGATGCTGCCTGTCCCGCTGAGTTACTCCTGCATTTTGTGTCTATCTTCGGATTAAACCAGCATCTGCAGTTCCTTCCTACACATTTCTTCACAGTCTTTTGATCTATTTGCTTGGTTTAAAAGCAATGATTTGGTGTGGTCAGCTCCAGAGACCTCTATTTGCTCCTAACCTCCGGTGCTGTTTGTGCAGAGTTTCCACCCTCTCTGTGTGTTTGCACAGGTTTCCTTGCACATCCCACAACATAGGGGTTGCTAAGCTAATTGGCGATTATAAATTCTCCTTAATGTGGATGAGTGGTAGAATTTAAAGGGATGGGGATTGTTTATTGGAAATTGAGTAATTACAATGGGTGAGTGTGGGATTAATACAAAAATGGGTGCTTGATTGTTGTGGTTGACTCAATGGACCAAAGAGGCTGTTCCTGTGCCACATATTTCTTGATTCGAAGACATGTTATTGAATATACCGTGACTCGATAAAACATGCTTTACATAGAGCCACAGAGTGATACAGCGTGGAAACAGGCCCCTTGGCCCAACTTGCTCACATCGGCCAACATGTCCCAGCTCCACTAGTCCCACCTGCCTGCGACTTTTTTGGCCCATATCCCTCCAAACCTGTCCTGTGCATGCACCTGTCTATCTGTTTCTACGTTAACCTACAAATTATTAGACTCGCTGAATCACTTTCTGCCACCTGCTTCAGTATAATTTTCAGATTACTGCGGTTGTGGTCAGAACTTATATCTAACGTTATCAGTCTGCTTGACAAGAGAATTAGCAAGGTTGTTCCTGGTTGTAAGCTAATTGGTGTATAGCGAGTTTGCTGGTTTATGTTACCCTTTAGATATTGGACCGAAAAATGGTGCACTTGAGCCCATAGTGAAGGTAAAATGTTTTTTTGATGACAGTAGAACTATGATTAACGATGCCTCTTCATTATTACACTTTTGATAGTCCTTGATGTATAGTTGGACTTGATGGAATTGGTAAAGTCAGTGGTATCTTATGATATGCTACCATTATAGGCTAATAATACTCCATCTTTGCTACATTGGCTCTTTTGTGTTTTCTTTCAGTTATGGACATCACTGATATAGTGAAAGGCAAAGCAGAGAGCGATGAAGAGAAGCATCATTTTATACCTTTCCATCCGTGAGTCCATCTCATGAATTTCTTGGCTTCAGTGTGCGTGGGCAGTCATCCGTTAGTTTTGAAAGGATAGTAATCGAAGGGATGTTTTCATAATCATACCTTTTTGTACAAGGCATCAAATGTAATGATTTGTTTGGGTCAATGGTTGTTATTAGCAATGCCAGTCCTTTACAAAAAAAAATCCCGTTAGTCTCTTACTTCCAGTGAGATCAGTCTGAACGTTTCTGAAGTCACTCTGAAGAAAATCCTCCCACAATACCAATGAACTCAAAATAATTGAAACCAAGAGACATCTTGCCTTGGTCTTTCAAAGTTTCCAACCATAAATGATATGTATAATTCTATCAAAATGGTGTAAACATCAGAAAATCCAAAACAACTTTCTGGAAATATATTTGGATATCCTGTCATATTGATTTTAATTATCATTGTTAGACACAAAATGCTGGAGTAACTCAACGGGTCAGACAGCATCCCGGAAGATAAGGAATGGGTACCGTTTCGGGTCGGGACCCTTCTTCAGACTGATGTCAGGGGAGGGGGCGGGACAAAGATAGGATGTAGTTGGAGACAGGAAGACTAGTGGGAGAACTGGGAAGGGGGAGGGGAAAGAGAGGGACAGAGGAACTATCTGAAATTGGAGAAGTCAATGTTCATACTGCTGGGGTGTAAAGTGCCCAAGCGAAATATGAGATGCTGTTTCTCCAATTTGCGCTGGGCCTCACTCTGACAATGGAGGAGGCCCAGGACAGAAAGGTCAGATGGGAATGGGAGGGGGGGGGGGGTTGAAGTGCTGAGCCACCAGGAGATCAGGTTGGTTGAGGTGGATCGAGCGAAAGTGTTGAGCGAAATTCAATTATCATTGTGGTTAATTGTTAGGGAAAAAAATTTCATGAGATATTTAATTCTAATTTGAAATTATATTTTTCGATGTCTCCAATTAAACTATGTCAGACGCTTTGGTGAAATAATTTTTCATCATTGAAAGAGGAGTCACACTTTAATTCCAAAAGGATAGGAAATCAAGAATAATTTTGCGATTGTATAATATTTTCAAAAACAAATCTTGAATTATTCCAAAGCACTTCAACACAATTTACTTTGAAAGTGATCTTTGTTACGTAAATACATGCACCAGTCAATTTGCACACAGAGATAGCCCATAAAAAGCAAATTACATCAAGAACAAGGTCGACACAAAATGCTGGAGTAACTCAGCAGGACAGGCAGCATCTCTTGAGAGAAGGAATGGGTGACGTTTCGGGTCGAGACCCTTCTTCAGACCAAGGTCATTTGTTAATGGCGGTGTTGGTTAAAGTAGAAATGCTCTCCAGAAGAGATAGAAAATATCTTGTTCCTTTGCAATACCAATGTTGCTTCTACACACAAAATGCTGGGGTAACTCAGCAGGTCAGGCAGCATCTCGGGAGAGAAGGAATGTTTCCCCATTCCTTCTCTCCTGAGATGCTGCCTGACCTGCTGAGTTACTCCAGCATTTTGTGAATAAAAACCTTCGATTTGTACCAGCATCTGCAGTTATGTTCTTATACTAATGTATCTTCTACACATCAGTTAACAAAAAAGCAGCATAGCATCCTGCACAAATGTCTTAAAGACTCAGGAAACAACTCAAGTTCTGCACTCTGACATAAGGTTTGTGTCAATAACCACATGACTGAGAGTTTGGAGTGTGGCCAATTAAGTGGACTTGACAGGATGTGATTTTGCAGAGTAATGCAGTTGGTAAGAGGATCACTAATTATAATGCAAAGCGACGAGGCTTGAGGTGTGACCTATGATGCAGGGACTTCGGCTGGCCGGGGCAAGACTTGGTCGGTGGATAGGAGTGGAGGTGATGCAGTGTTTCTTGGACTTAGCTTCAACGCCTGTATGCAAGAAAGCAAAAAACAACTGCACTTATTTCTGCCTGGTTACCATTCAATCTTCACGATTAAGTGGTGGAACTTATTAGGCTTCTTTTTGTCATAGTGGTGATGTGGTTGTTGATCACACTAAACGCTCAGAGTTTTGAACCATTGCTGGAGAGACATGTGCTTAAATTCCACCATGGGAAATTAATAAATCTGAAAATGAGAAAAAAATAGTTTCAATACCAATCGGAATGAAACTCCCAGCTGCAGGCAAACATCTCATCTAGTCCACAGTTGTCTTTGGGTGAAAGGAAATGAGCCATATTCACCCAGTTTGGTCTCCAAGTTGTCTCCAGATGTGGCTATTAACAGCTGGCAAAATGAGAAGGCAGATACTGATCACATGCAGACTGGCATTGCCCGCGTTATCCAAGCCTCATGGACAATGGAATAAAACAAAGATCTCTAGGCATTCATTGTCCACAGACTTCCATGGAGAATAAGCTTGAGGATGTCAAGAGAGTCTACATTTGCTACCTGTGCCATCTTCGTCAGGAGAGATTGATACCTATTAGTGTGAGGGTGTAATGTGAGAGTGAATGTAGACAATAGACAATAGACAATAATAATAATAATAATAATACATTTTATTTATATAGCGCTTTTCATATACTCAAAGACGCTTTACAGAGATTTTGAGAACATAGGGGAAATGAATAAATAGATAAATAAGTAAATAAATAAATGAACAGAGAAAGGAGACAGAAGGTGAGGTGACACAATAGGTGCAGGAGGAGGCCATTCAGCCCTTCGAGCCATCACCGCCATTCAATGTGATCATGGCTGATCATTCTCAATCAGTACCCTGTTCCTGCCTTCTCCTCATACCCCCTGACTCCACTATCATTAAGAGCTCTATCTAGCTCTCTCTTGAAAGCATCCAGGGAATTGGCCTCCACTGCCTTCTGAGGCAGAGGATTCCACGGATTTGCAACTCTGAGTGAAAATGTTTTTCCTCATCTCCATTCTAAATGGCCTACCCCTTATTCTTAAAATGTGGCCCCTGGTTCTGGACTCCCCCAACATTGGGAGCATGTTTCCTGCCTCTAGCGTGTCCAATCCCTTAATAAACCTACAATACCACAATACCACCAGGTTTGGCTGCAGATAGCGGACCAATTTTCTCTTGATTCTCATTCAATATATTTGTGGATCGAGATGTAAATTGCTGACTTGTGTTCAAGAGCAGTAATTAGTGACTTACCTTTGGTATTAAATTATTTTGCCCATGTTTGGGAGTGTGTGTGCGTGTTGTGTAATGTGAATGTACGTGCATGTGGGCGATGCTGTTGGCAAAGAAAATTCAATCATTTTTCATTACGATGAAAAGCAAACATTATTTTTCCTCCTACACATATGCATGCATATGTAAGCTCTCATTATACTTAATTAAAAATAAATGTTCTACTAATTCAATTTCAAATTTGGGTTTGTTCTTTGAAGGGTGAAAAATTCAGATTGCAGAGATTCAATCAGTTATCCAAACCCTGAATTAATGCTGTCCAGTGGCAAGTCCTTCTCCTGTCTCCAACATGCTCTCAAGCCTTTCTCCACCCAACTGCCCCCCAATGAATCCAGCCCATCGGCCTGTCTAGTTTATCTCCATCCCCCCTGACCTCCCTCTTTCTGATGCAGAATGGTCAGTCCTCAGCAGAGGCCTTGCCTTGGTACTCCTCCTCCCACACCAAATCGAATTCCGAGCCCTGCATGGTGCTCTTTTTCCATCAGCTCTGCCTCTGAGCCCAGGGCCGTCTTAACGCATGGACCTGATGGGCACTTGCCCGGTGCCCCACGAGCATAGGGGCCCCATGCTGATCTGTGTATGTTAAGTGACTTGCAATAAATAAATACTACTTTAAAAATGTAGGTTCAATAAGTGCTTTTTTCGCAACATTTTCAATCCCTAATTGCTTCTCACAGCGATCTGTAAGTGCTTTTCGCAACAATGTAGCACCCTAAGTCCATCGCTAAGTGCTTTTCGGTAAGTGCTTTTCGCAACAATGTAGCACCCTAAGTTCATCGCTAAGTGCTTTTCGGTAAGTGCTTTTCGCCGGCACGACAGGGGGGGGGGCTGGTAGGGAAAGGGGGGTGGGGGAGAGTAACGGTAGGGGCCCCAGTACACTGCTTTGCCCGGGGGCCCATAATGCTGTAAAAACGGCCCTGTCTGAGCCGTTTTAGTTTATTTTATTTTAGAGTTACAGCATGATACAGCCCCTTCGGCCCGCTGAGTCTGAGATAACCAGCGATCCCCACATACCAGCGCTCCCCTGCACACAGGTTCAATTTACAATTTTACCGAAGCCAATTAACCTACAAATTGTATGTCTTTGGAGTGTGGGAGGAAACCGGACCACGAGTCCCAGAGAGAAAGTACATACTCAGTACAGACAGCACCCGTAGTCAGGATCGAATCCGGATCCCTGGCACTGTAAGGCAGCCTCTCTACTGCTGCGCCACCATGCCGCCCAGGCAAGGAGTCCTCACCGCCCGATGACCCCTTCTCCCATCTCCAACTGTGTAAGAATCTGAAGAAGGGTCCTGACCTGAAACGTCACATATCCATGCTCTCCTGACATGCTGCCTGACCCACTGAGCTACTCATCCAGCATGGTCCATCAAACAATCCAGCATTCCAGCCCCCTTCCACACCCCCCTGGGAAAGCAATAGACAATAGACAATAGGTGCAGTAGTAGGCCATTCGGCCCTTCGAGCCAGCACCGCCATTCAATGTGATCATGGCTGATCATTCTCAATCAGTACCCCGTTCCTGCCTTCTCCCCATACCCCCTGACTCCGCTATCCTTAAGAGCAGCCAACTTCATCACAGCCACTCACATCCCGCTCATTTTCCCTCCTCCCCTCTCCCATCACGCAGCAGATCTAAAAGCCTGAAAGCATGTACCACTAGATTCAAGAATAGATTCCTGCTCTTATGAGACTATTGAACTAACCTCTGATATGTTATAAATTAATTCCTGATCTCTCAGTCTACCTCGGTGTGACCCTTGCACTTTTTTTTTTTTTTTTTTTTTTTTGGGGACAAAGACCCAGCATTTATTAATTTGCTTCTGTACTTCACAATTTGAGATTTGTAATAGAAAAAATCACATGTGGTTAAAGTGCACATCGTCATATTCTATTAAAGGGTATTTTTATACATTTTGCTTTCACCATGTACAAATTACAGCTGTGTTTATACATAGTCCCCCCATTTCAGGGCACCATAATGTTTGGGACACATGACTTAACAGGCGTTTGTAATTGCTAAGGTGTGTTTAAATGCCTCTTTAATGCAGGTATAAGAGAGCTCTCAGCACCTAGTCTTTCCTCCAGTCTTTCCATCACCTTTGGAAACTTTTATTGCGGTTTATCAATATGAGGACCAAAGTTGTGCCAATGAAGTCAAAGAAGCCATTATGAGACTGAGAAACACGAATAAAACTGTTACTTTTCTTTTGTATCTGCACTTTGTCTGAAGCTGTAAACTACATTCTGCACTCTGTTTCCTTTCTCTTTTTGCCCTACCTGTTGTTATCATGTATGGTATGCCTTGTCTGGATAGCATAGGAAAGTAACTGGAAATGCTGGTACAAATCTAAGGTATTTATTCACAAAATGCTGGAGTAACTCAGCAGGTCAGGCAGCATCTCAGGAGACAATAGACAATAGACAATAGGTGCAGGAGTAGGCCATTCAGCCCTTCGAGCCAGCACCGCCATTCAATGCGATCATGGCTGATCACTATCAATCAGTACCCCGTTCCTGCCTTCTCCCCATACCCCCTCACTCCGCTATCCTTAAGAGCTCTATCCAGCTCTCTCTTGAAAGCATCCAACGAACTGGCCTCCACTGCCTTCTGAGGCAGAGAATTCCACACCTTCACCACCCTCTGACTGAAAAAGTTCTTCCTCATCTCCGTTCTAAATGGCCTACCCCTTATTCTCAAACTGTGGCCCCTTGTTCTGGACTCCCCCAACATTGGGAACATGTTATCTGCCTCTAATGTGTCCAATCCCCTAATTATCTTATATGTTTCAATAAGATCCCCCCTCATCCTTCTAAAGGGTGACGTTTCGGGTTGAAAGAAGGGTCTCGACCCGAAACGTCACCCATTCCTTCTCTCCTGAGATGCTGCCTGGCCTGCTGAAAATAAATGACATTTATTTTGTAAATAAATGTCTGGATAGCATGCTAAACGAAGCTGTTCACTATATATTGGTCCATGCGTCAATAATAAACAACACCAATACATCCTGGTGTAAAAAAAAACAATCCCTTTCTCCCGTTTCACTCGAGAGTTAAGAGCAAGTGTTAGGTCATCATGTTACACCTGTACAAGACGTTGGTGAGACCACAGGTGGAATATGGTGTGCAGTTATGTTCATCGCACTATAGGAAGATTTTGATTTAGCCTGAGGGGAACAGATAAAATGCACAAGGATATTTCTTCCATGAGTGGGCTTGTAACATGAGGAAACTGGATAGGGTGGGATGGTTTTCTTTGGAGTGAAGGATGCTGAAGAGTGAGCTGATCGAGATGTATAGAAAGATGAGAAGCATGGAGAAGGTGATGGTCACAGTCTTTGTTCCAGGGCATCTAAAACTTGAGGGCATCAGTTTAAGGTGAGATGGGAAAGTTTTAAAAGAAGCACAGGAGGTAGAATTTTCACATGGAGGATGGTGGGTACATGGAATGAGCTGCCTGATGAAGTGGTTAAGGCAGGCACAGCTACAACATTGAAATGCCATTTCGACAGGTACATGGATAGGAAAGGTTTCGAGAGATATGCGCCAAATGCAGACAAATGCAGACTAGTTTAGGAAGGCACCCTGATGGCATAGATGCGTTGAGGCAAAGGGGTTGTTTCCGTGCTGTATAAGAAACAGAGAAACATAGAAAAATAGGTGCAGGCCATTCAATATGATCATGGCAGATCATCTAAAATCAGTATACGTACACTGCGGCTGCACTGCCCAGGCAGCTGCGGTGTACCTGCAGTCCGTCTGCCTTTGTGTTTTTATGTTGTTTTTTTGTCTTGATTGTACTGTAAATGTGATGTAGTTTGTTGGGGTTGTGTACTATGGGGGGAGGAACAGGAACTGTAAATGGAAAATTGTCTCTTCCGAACAGAGACGTGACCTTTTGTTTCTGGGTCATGTCTCCGTTCATGCTGCGGCCTACCATCGGCCAAACCCCTGGAGCTGGCGGCCTCCAGCTGGGACGTGCCTTTGGAGGCTCCGGCCGCGTGGACGTCGGAAGCTCGCAGTCCCCTTGCCCTGGGTGGGGGCGACATCGGGAGCTCCGGCAGCGGCGGCGTCTTCGCCCGACCCGGATCGCAGGGCTTGGGTCGGCCCGCCGCGGACCTTTCACCGTCCACCGCGGCCTGGAACGTGGCAACTTCAACAGCCTGACCGCGGGAGAAGACGGCAGGGGAAGAGAAAATACATTCTGGCCTTCAATCACAGTGAGGAGGTGACTGGAGGAGACTCACTGTGATGGATGTTTCTTTTTGTTTGGTGTTGGTTTATGATTGTGTATGTTATTGTTTATTTTTATTGCTTATTTTTATTGCTCTTATTGTTGGACTGTGGGTAATCTTTCATTTCACTGCACATTTATGTGTATGTGACAAATAAACTTGACTATTGACTACCCCAGTCCTGCTTTTTCCCCATATCCCTTGATTCCTTTAACACGAAGAGCTAAATCTAACTCTATGACTGTGGCTCGTAACTCTATCTATTATGGGAATAAGATGCAGGAAACCTCAGGTGGAAATTCAGTGGACGATTTCTCCCGTTGAATATAACTGAACTGGGTTTGGTGATGCTGGTACCAACCTAAACATCTGAAGCATTTCGAGCTTGGACCCTTCGCATGTCTACAATAATGAACAGCAACATTTTATTTCACGGTTATCACTTTTTCGTAAACATCCACTGCACAATGTGTGAGTTTCTGAGCGATGTATCCAGGTGCCTCTACATCCACCACTTTGCATTCATGTATTGCTGTTCCTTTATCCTGTACCCATTGCATCCCAATCGTGTTCATTACCATTTTTGTTTTGCAGGTTTGTCGCAGAGAATGATTTTCTGCACTCCTTACTCAATCGAGTAATTTCCACCAAATGTGGAGATGAGAAAGGACAAGGTAATCCTTTTGATCGTGCTACTAATTCTTCCTTCCTGGGTTATTTGCACATTAGAATAAAATCGATTTATGTGTTGTTAATATCTGTCTGCAAGCTAGTCCCTCTGCTTCCAGTGGCAATGACTCAAGGAAGTGGTCTGCATGTTGGGCTAGATTCAAGCAGCTTTGTGTGTGTCGGTACACTCTGACTGCAATAATATCTAGTAGACATCAGAAGCTAGAATACGGGATATTTATTCACAAAATGCTGGAGTAACTCAGCGGGTCAGGCAGCATCTCGGGAGAGAAGGAATGGGCGACGTTTCGGGTTGAGACCCTTCTTCAGACTGATGTCAGGGGGGCGGGACAAAGGAAGGATATAGGTGGAGACAGGAAAATAGAGGGAGATCTGGGAAGGAGGAGGGGAAGAGAGGGATTATATACTTTACTGAAGATCACACAGACATGCCTCATAATGATGACACTTTGATTATTAACATATAGCACGGGGCAGCACAGTGGTGTAGCGGTAGAGATACTGCCTTACAGCGCCAAGGACCTGGGTTCGATCCTGACTACAGTTGCTTGTCTGTACGGAGTTTGTATGTTCTCCCCATGACCTGCGTGGGTTTTCTCCGAGATCTTCGGTTTCCTCCTACGCTCCAAAGACGTACAGGTTTGTAGGTTAATTGGCTTGGTATGAATGTAAATTGTCCCTAGTGGAGGATAGTGTTAAAGTGCGGGGATCGCTAGTCGGTGCGGACCCAGTGGGCTGAAGGGCCTGTTTCCGCGCTATATCTCTGAACTAAACTAAACTACATAAGCATACTACAGGACCAACACAAAGCGCGTTATGATGTTCTTTGATTAGAACTTAATAACAATGTGGTTTTCTGTTCAGATGTTATTCGGAGGTTATATCCGCATATAAATACATGTGTATGCCCCACAGAGGAATTTAAAGGCTCAAATGCTTTTATATAAAGTAAAGATGATTTGAATAAGAGTCAAAGAATTAGGGCTCAAGTTAATCTGAGATTACACCTAATTACATTATGCCAGAAGCTAGATCTGGTGAGATGTCATTCTGAAGTGTCACTTAGTCTTTCTACATGATAAAGGAGTTGCCTTGGAGGGAAAGGAATGTACTGCTGTTGTGCTTAAAATGAAATAGGAACTGCAAATGCTAGTTTACACTAAAGATATACACCAAATGCTGGAGTAACTCAGCGGGTCAGGTCAGGCAGCATCTCTGCAGAGACGGGATGGGTGACGTTTCACATCTGAAGGTCTCGACCCGAAACGTCACCCATTCTTTCTCTCCAGAGATGCGGAGTTACTCCAGCATTTTGTGCCTATCTTCAATAGAATAAACTTATCGGATTAGTCAAATCTCATGAGGAGTTGGCTTCTTGTAATGGCAAAGTAGCGCGATTCTTTGAATAATCCCATTTAGGTACAGAGATCAAATCATTTACTTGGTTTCCACTCTGCAAATGCTGTTCTCCACTCAATGATTTGACTGCTCACCTCAGTCATTGCCTGACCTTGAAACTCAACTCCCACTTGACCTTAAATTAAGCTTTTGACCTTATTTCTTAATAATATTTATCCCTGCTCTCTCCCATATTTAATAATCTTTATTTTCTCCTGGGCCATTAATACAGGAAATGTAAAATGCTCCTCCTAGGTTTCTGTTCAACATTCTCTTCAAATCTTTCCAAGAAATTGCCCCGTCCACATTCCTAAATGCTTCAAGTTCAATGATCCCAGTCTGAAATGATAAAACAAAAATTATTGTGTTACTTGTCTTGGTGAGACCGCACCTGGAGTATTGCGTACAGTTTTGGTCTCCTAATCTGAGGAAAGACATTCTAGCCTTAGAGGGAGTACAGAGAATGTTCACCAGATTGATCTTTGGGATGGCAGGACTTTCATATGAAGAAAGACTGGATAGACTAGGCTTATACTCGCTGGAATTTAGAAGACTGAGGGGAGATCTTATAGAAACATATAAAATTCTTAAGGGGTTGGAGAGGCTAGATGCGGGAAGATTGTTCCCGATGTTGGGGAAGTCCAGAACCAGGGGTCACAGCTTAAGGATAAGGGGGAAGTCTTTTAGGACCGAGATGAGAAAACATTTCTTCACACAGAGAGTGGTGAGTCTGTGGAATTCTATGCCACAGAAGGTAGTTGAGGCCAGTTCATTGGCTATATTTAAGAGGGAGTTAGATGTGGCCCTTGTGGCTAAAGGGATCAGGGGGTATGGAGAGAAGGCAGGTACAGGTTACTGAGCTGGATGATCAGCCATGATCATATTGAATGGCGGTGCAGGCTCGAAGGGCCGAATGGCCTACTCCTGCACCTATTTTCTATGTTTCTATGTTTCTATGTTAATGAAGTGACTTACTGCTAACATTATTTTCTTATTCAAAGCACAAAGGGCTGGAGTAACTCAACAGGTCAGCTGGAATCTTTGGAGGGAAAGGATTGGCAGCATTTCGGCTCAAGCTTGTTCTTCAGCACTTTGGGTTTTGCTCCAGGTTCCAGTGTCTGCAGTTCCTAGTGTCTCTATCATGTTTTGTTTATTGCTGAAAACTGTTCCCCATTCAGAAACCAACTTCAGAACCAATAGTTCAAACAATCAACACATTCCTAAAATGTTTGCAGACATAAATATTCTACTCTTTTCTTCCTCAGCAAAAAAATACACAACTGGAGGAGCTCAACAGGTCAGACAGCATCTGTGGAAGGAAATGGATTAAATATGTTGGTTCGGAAGCCTTCTTTAGATTGAGGGAGTAGATGGGAGTTTTTTTTTAGTTTAGAGATACAGCACGGAAACAGGTCCTTACTCCAGCATTTTGTGAATAAATCGATTTGTACCAGCATCTGCATTTATTTTCTTGTATTGCTTGCAGTGAGTTGATTCAGATCAAGAGAAAGTGTACGGATCATTGAAAAAAGCTTGAGAAAGAAACAGAATCATAGAAAAATACTGATACAAATAAAAGCAGAAGTAGGCCACGTCGTTCCTTCAACCCACTTTATTATTCATTAATATCCTGGATACGTCTTGCCCTCTAATTCCCTCTCATCCACATTCCAAATCCTCTGGATAAAAAAAGAAAAAGCTGGAAATACTCAGCAACAGTTTCGGACGTTATTGAAGAACACAAGATCATGAATGGGATGGACAAAATAATGCTCACAGCCTTTTTCCCAGGATAGTGGATTCTATCATCGGCCGACGTCATCGGCTTGAGATAAGAAGCAAGAGATTTAACTAGGACCTCAGGGGACAACCTTTCCACACAGTCTAGTCTGAATTCGAACAACCTGCTGGAGGAAGCTACAGAAAGAAGCAAATACAGTTTCAACTTTATAATCGTAATCGAACAGATAGGAGGATTTGAGGTGTAAGAAAATAACTGCAGATGCTGGTACAAGTCGAAGGTATTTATTCACAAAATGCTGGAGTAACTCAGCAGGTCAGGCAGCATCTCAGGAGAGAAGGAATGGGTGACGTTTTGGGTCGAGACCCTTCTTCAGACTGTGGGTATTATGTGAGAGGTAGAAGTTTGAAAGGGGATCTGCTGGGTAATTCTCTTTACTGAGAGAATGGTTGATATCTGATCATGCTTCATAGACTAAGTAGACTAAATAGAATCGGAATCTTGCACAATATCTCAAAAGACCTTGAAAGATACATAAGAAAATAACTGCAGATGCTGGTACAAAGTGATAGGTAGATCCAGGTGAGGAGGGGTTGCTTGACAAATTTGTCGTCAGAGGGAGTGAAGTCAGGGGGCGGGACAAAGGAAGGATATAGGTGGAGACAGGAAGATAGAGGGAGATCTGGGAAGGGGGAGGGGAAGAGTGGGACAGAGGAACTATCTAAAGTTGGAGAAGTCAATGTTCATACCACTGGGCTGCAAGCTGCCCAGGCGAAATATGAGGTGATGTTCCTCCAATTTGCGGTGGGCCTCACTATGGCACTGAAGGAGGCCCATGACTGGGAATGGGAGGGGGAGTTGAAGTGCTCGGCCACTGGGAGATCAGATTGGTTAAGGCAGACTGAGCGCAGGTGTTGAGCAAAGCGATCGCTGAGCCTGCATTTGGTTTCGCCGATGTAAAGAAGATTTGAGGGATACGGGCCAAATGTAGGCAAATGGAACGAGCCCAGAATGTCAACTTGGTCACTATGGATAAGTTGGGCCGAAGGGCCTGTTTCTATGCTGTATCACTCTACGACTATTTGTGGTCTTTGTTCAGATGGAGCAAAGTTTAGAAATGCAGATATTGTATTTTGCTTTGTAAAAGCAAGGTAATGAGAACATAGGAAATGTCTATAATGGGGCTGAGGGCAAAGGTGAACGAATGACACATGTTATTGGGCCCACACAGAGAGAGTGGTAGAGGGGCTGGAAATGGAGTGAAAACAAAAAGAGATGAAAAAGAAAATATATGTTGAAACTGCAAAGTGATAACATTGAGGTTGCTCGAAACCCAAAATTAAAGTGAACTCTGGAAATGCCCAGCAGATCAGGCAGCATATTTGGCAAGACAATAACAAAATTAACCTCGCGGAACAATGACCTTGCATCAGAACAGGCCAATTGGAACATAAACTGAAAAGGCAGGTTATTTGAAATTGTTGAATCCAATGTTGAGTTCTAAGGACGGCACGGTGGCGCAGCGGTAGAGTTGCTGCCTTACAGCGAATGCAGCGCCGGAGACTCAGGTTCGATCCTGACTACTGGCGCCGTCTGTACGGAGTTTGTACGTTCTCCCCGTGACCTGCGTGGGTTTTCTCCGAGATCTTCGGTTTCCTCCCACACTCCAAAGACGTACAGGTATGTAGGTTAATTGACTGGGTAAAATGTAAAAATTGTCCCTCGTGTGTTTAGGATAGTGTTAGTGTGCGGGGATCGCTGGGCGGCACGGACCCGGTGGGCCGAAGGGCCTGTTTCCGCGCTGTATCTCTAAATCTAAATCTAAGACCGTCGAATGGGACATAAATTAGCTTAATTTGAGCTTTATAGATGAGGTTTATAGATTGAGCTTTATAGATGAGGCTCTCACTTGGGTCTCCTCTATATCCCGCAGCTCCACTCTTGCTCCCCCTCCCCCCATTCGCAACAAGGACAGAGTCCCCCTTGTCCTCACCTTCCACCCCATCAGCCATCACATGAAACATATAAACCTCCGACACTTTCGCCACCACCTCCGGGATCCCACTACTGGCCACGTCTTCCCATCTCCACCCCTTTTTGCTTTCCGCAGAGACCTTTCCCATCACAACTCCCTGGTCAACTCGTCCCTTCCCACCCAAACCAGCCCCTCCCCAGGTACTTTCCCCTGGAGATGCAACACCTGTCCTTTTACCTCCCCCCACGACTCCATCCAAGGACCCCAACAGTCTTTTCTGGTGAGGCAGAGGTTCACTTGCACCTCCTCCAACCTCATCTACTGCATCCGCTCTTCCAGGTGTCAACTCGTGTACATCGGCGAGACCAAGCGCAGGCTCGGTGATTGTTTCGTTGAACACCTCCGCTCAGTCCGTTTTAAAGTACCTGATCTCCCGGTGGCTCAGCATTTCAACTCCCCCTCCCATTCCCAATCTGACCTTTCTGTCCTGGGCCTCCTCCATTGTCAGAGTGAGGCCCAGCGCAAATTGGAGGAACAGCACCTCATATTTTGCTTGGGTAGCTTACACCCCAGCGGTATGAACATTGACTTCTACAAGTAGTCCCTTGCTTTCCTTTTCTCTCCATCCCCTCCCCCTTCCCAGTTCTCCCACCAGTCTTACTGTCTCCGACTACATTCTATCTCTGTCCCGTCCACTCGCCTGATATCAGTCTGAAGAAGGGTCTCGACCCGAAACGTCGCCCACTCCTTCTCTCCAGAGATGCTGCCTGACCCGCTGAGTTACTCCAGCATTTTTGTGTCGACCTTTAATTGGAGCATTATTGGAATAGTAAATGAGGCCAAAGACAAAGGGATAGAGTGAGAGTGCAATTGAGGATATAATTTATGGGTGACTGGATTTTCAGGGTTCGAATTTGCTAATCAGAGGAGAAGGGTTGTGACCTGAAATGTCACCTATCCATGTCTTCCACAGATGACACCTGGTCCGCTGAGTTACTCCAGCACTTTGTGTATTTCATTAGTAAACCAGCATCTATAGATCCTTGCGTTCAATGTTCTGCGCAGCGGTTACACAATCTGCACGTGGTTTGTTCACCGTTGAGGGGGTCTAATCAGCACCATTGAATGTAATCACCATGCCTATAATCACCATTGGAATTCTGTGTTCAGAATGAGCTTTTTGATGCTGAGTTTGGCATCTCACATGTTGCAGTGTTTCTCCTCTCCTCTGCCCCCATTTAGTTCCTTCTGTTTAAAGCTCCTCAAGACAGATCAGCTGTATTTACCAAGCCTTTCCCAAACTCCCTCGGCCTCCGCCATCCATCACTTCTCTCATTCAATCTCTCTCTCTCAGTCCCCACCTGATCACAGGCATTCCCTTTGTTCTCTCCTCTCATGTGTTTCTCTGCAACGTGGAGTGCGTGAAGTAAGGTCATACAGCATGGAAACATACCCTTTGGCCTAACTCATCCATGCTGACCATTAAAACCCTATCTGTCAGTCCCATTTGTCTGTGCTTGACCCATATCCTTCCACAAACCTTTCCTTTCGATTTACCTGTCCAAACGACTTTTAAATACCTGCCTCAACTATTTCCTTTGGCACATCATTTCATGTACCCATCACCCTCTATGTGAAAAAGGTGTCCCTCAGGTTTTTATTAAATTGTTCCCCTCTCACCTTAAACCTATGCCTGCTAGTTCTTGATTCTCCTTCTCTGGTGAAAAGACTTTGTGTATTGAACTTATCTATCCTGTCATGATTTTATACACCATTATAACAATAGACACCAGACAATAGGTGCAGGAGTAGGCTATTCGGCCCTTCGAGCCAGCACCACCATTCAATGTGATCATGGTTGAACGTTAGCACTCAGCCTCCTGTGCTCCAAGGAATGTAGCCTTGGTCTGCCCCACCTCTCCCTATAACACAGGCCCTTGTGTCCTGACAACATCCTCATAAATTTTCTCTGCACTTTTTGCAGTCAAATGAAATCTTTCCTTTAGCAGGGTGACCAAAATTGAACACAATATTCCAAATACGGCCTCATCACATCTTGTAAAAGTATAACGCAACATCCCAACTTCTATATTCAGTTCCATGACTGACGAAGACCAGTGTGCTGAATGCCTTCTTCACCACCCCATCTACCTGCGATGTCAATTTTAGGAAAGTACTAGACCAAGTGGACCCGTTGGGCCCAAACCTCTCCTGCATTGGTGCAGCACCCTCTCCTCTCCCCAACTCCCCCCTCCCCTCCTCCCCCCCACTCTCCCCTCCCCCTCTCCCCCCTCCCTCCCTCCCCGCTTCCCCCCACCTCCCCTCCCCCTCCTCTCCCCTCCCCTCTTCCCTCTCCCCTCTCCCCATCCCTCCCCCCTTCCCCCACCTCCCCTCCCCCTCCCCTCCCCTCTCCCTCTCCCTCTCCCTCTCTCTCTCCCTCTCCCTCTCCCTCTCCCTCTCCCTCTCCCTCTCCCTCTCCCTCTCCCTCTCCCTCTCCCTCTCCCTCTCCCTCTCCCTCTCCCTCTCCCTCTCCCTCTCCCTCTCCCTCTCCCTCTCCCTCTCCCTCTCCCTCTCCCTCTCCCTCTCCCTCTCCCTCTCCCTCTCCCTCTCCCCTCTCCCCTCTCCCCTCTCCCCTCTCCCCTCTCCCCTCTCCCCTCTCCCCTCTCCCCTCACCCCTCTCCCCTCTCCCCTCTCCCCTCTCCCCCTCTCCCCCTCTCCCCCTCTCCCCCCTCCCTTCTTAATCAGAGGCACCACAATTAGCCACCCTCCATCTCAACTGTGTCCAATGATGCTTCATGCACCTCAGCCAGGACTCCTCTAATTTCTTCTCTGGCTTCCCACAGCCTCCATAGATATATTTGGTCAAGCTGAGGAGATTTATTAGCCATACATATTAGGACGTTCGACCTTCCTTAACTGTAATACGGACAGCCCTCGAGACATTTCCATTAATTTTTCTAAGTTCCCTCGTCTTAAAGCATTTCTGCACATAAACACTGAGGAGAAATATTAATTGAGGACCTTGCCCTTTCTCTGCACCTCCACACCTACTTTGGTTCATGAGGGGTCCTATTCCCTCTCTTGCCATCCTATTTCCCTTAATATACTGATAAAATCTCTTTGAATTCTCCTTAATCTTACATGCCAGATCTATCTCATGCCCCCTTTTCCCCTCCTGTATACTCCGCAATCCCTTATACTCCTATAGGGATTTACTTGCTCACAACTGCCTGTACCTGAACCAGGCCACCTTTTCCTTGACCAGAGTCTCGATTTCTCTCATCATGCAGAGGTCTTTATTCCTACCTAACAGGACTATGCATACCTTTAATTCTCACTTTCACTCTTAAAAGTGTCTTACTTTCCGGGCATCCCTTTGCCAGATGCAACTACTCCAGTCAAATTATTGTAGTTCTTGTCTGAGACCATCAATGTTGGGCTTGACCCAGTTTAGAACTATGTCTTGTGGCCCAGCCTTATCCAAATCCCCACCATACTAGGTTAATTCCCGGAATGGCGGGACTGTCATATGTTGAAAGACTGGAGCGACTAGGCTTGTACACACTGGAATTTAGAAGGATGAGAGGGGATCTTATCGAAACATATAAGATTATTAAGGGGTTGGACACATTAGAGGCAGGAAACATGTTCCCAATATTGGGGGAGTCCAGAACCAGGGGCCACAGTTTAAGAATAAGGGGTAGGCCATTTAGAACGGAGATGAGGATAAACTTTTTCAGTCAGAGAGTTGTAAATCTGTGGAATTCTCTGCCTCAGAAGGCAGTGGAGGCCAATTCTCTGAATGCATTCAAGAGAGAGCTAGATAGAGCTCTTAAGGATAGCGGAGTCAGGGGGTATGGGGAGAAGGCAGGAACGGGGTACTGATTGAGAATGATCAGCCATGATCACATTGAATGGTGGTGCTGGCTCAAAGGGCTGAATGGCCTACTCCTGCACCTATTGTCTATTGTCTATTGTCTATTGTCCATAACTACTTTTAAGCTCATAGAGCTGTGGTTGCTGGTTCCAAAAGGCTTGCGCACATTTACGTTCGTCACTTGGCCTGTCCAATTCCCTCAGGCAAGTTCAAGCTTTGCATTAAGTTAATGCAAGCTCTCCCTTGCATTAGCCACGCTAGTAGGCTGAGGAAACTTTCCTGAATGCATTTAATGAATTCCACCATTTCCAAGCGCATGGCACAATGGCAATCCCAGCTGATAATAGGAATGTTAAAACCCTCTATTGTGTCAACTCTATTATTCTTTCATTGTCTGCAATTCTCTGACAACCTTTCTTGGTTCTGATCATTGACCCAAAATGATAACTTTGATTCTCACTCCACAGCTGCTGCCTGAAATGCTGAGCATTCCCAGTATTTTCTGTTTCTCGTTCAGATCTCCAGCCTCTACAGTTTTTGTTTTGTTTTGCATTGCCTCAAACCCTCTTGCCTCCTTACTTTCAAAAGATCGACCAATGTTAACTTAGAACATGTTTCAAGAGCAGAGTCCTTCGCCTTGTGTGGTATTCAATAGCAGATTCACAACTCTCTGCAAAAAAATATTTTTTGTTTTTCTTAGTGCTGGTTGACTGAACTTTACCCTGAGACAATACCCTCTGGTTAAGTTATCTTCATAGAGATGTAACGGTGTCTGTACTGTCAGTCCCTGTCACAATCCCAGGAACCGCTATAAAGCACAAGAGCCAACCACAAGCAGAGTACTGCAGGGGCATGAACAAATTGGCTTGGTGCATATTCCACAGGCAGACCGAAATGAGAAGCTTTCACCCTGAATCACCAATCAAATTGGTTCAAAGATATCAGGGCACATGAGAATATTTCCCGATGCCCTTGATGCAACTTTGATGAACCTATAAAATGAGACTGCACACATACAATTGAAGTGTTAAGCTACAGTGCAGTCTGATGTGGTATATCTACCCGCTTTACAATACCTTTGCCACCCCAGTGTGATCTGTTGTTCAAAAGTTTCACCTCAGAGCTTTTGCCTTTGCGGTCCAGTGGATCAATGGACAGAGCCTCACAATATGACAGTGTTCACTTAAAATTTAGTTTTATAGAAATTTCTTCTTGCAGAGATGGTGAATCTTTGCAATCCTCTGCCCCTCAGGGAAGATGTTTAAAGAAGAGGTAGATTAATTTTTGAAAGATTGGAGGCCATGTTGTGCAGATGTAAGAGGAGTTGCGGCCTTTGTAGATCAACAAAATGCCATTGACGTCAGTCACGGCGACTTCTGAATGTATACTATCAATAGGATGGACAATGTTATGATGATTCATTTCACAACCTGGAATATATTGAATGATTCTGAAATTGTCCTGTCCAGAATAAAATTATCTCTCTGTATTATTGTTTTTTAAATATGTAGAAAACAGACTAATAAACTAAAATATAACAGAAACTGGAAAGGCACACATCAAATGCTTCCCCCCCCCCCCCCCTCCCACCCTAGAAGTTGTGCCAAACATATTGGTAATTGGTGCCTGATCTTGAAATGTTCATGAATGAAACAATCTTCAAAGCATATAACTTGTTTACTGTATAATTGGGACAGTCTAGGTAACTATATTAGAAGTCACATTCCCACGATGTGTCAGCACTAAATCAGTTTCAGTATGTTTATATCGGTCATAGAGTCCTACAGTGTGGAAACAGGCCCTTCTGCCTAACTTGCCCACACTGGCCAACATGTCCCAGTTACACTAGTCTTACCTGCGTTTGGCCCATATCCCTCCAAACATGTACCTATCTAACTGTTTCTTAAACGTTGGGATAGTCCCAGCCTCATCTACCTCCTCTGGCAGCTTGTTACATACACCCACCACCCTTAGTGTGACAAGGTTACCCCTCAGATTCCTATTAAATCTTTTCCACTTCACCTTAAACCTATGTCCTCTGGTCCTCGATTCACATACTCTGGGCAAGAGACTTTGTGCATCAACCCAATCTATTCCTTTCATGATTTTATATACTCTGAATTTATACATTATGAAAACACGTTTAACAAATTCTATAGAGGCCACAAGTGCCTTGTGTTAAGTACTTTCTTTCAGCTCTGACTTTGCACCAAAATTAATTTAAACCTGTTTTCTTTAGGCTTGTACACACTGGAATTTAGAAGGAGGAGAGGGGATCTTATCGAAACGTATAAGATTATTAAGCAGGTTGGACACGTTAGAGGCAGGAAACATGTTGCCAATGTTGGGGGAGTCCAGAACCAGGGGCCATAGTTTAAGAATAAGGGATAGGCCATTTAGAACGGAGATGAGGAAAAACTTTTTCAGTCAGAGAGTTGTAAATATGTGGAATTCACTGCCTCAGATGGCAGTGGAGGCCAATTCTCTGAATGCATTCAAGAGAGAACTAGATAGAGCTCTTAAGGATAGCAGAGTCAGGAGGTATGGGGAGAAGGCAGGAGCGGGGTACTGATTGAGAATGATCAGCCATGATCACATTGAATGGTGGTGCTGACTCGAAGGGCCGAATGGCCTACTCCTGCACCTATTGTCTATTGTCTATTTAGTTATAGAAACATAGAAACATAGAAACATAGAAAATAGGTGCAGGAGTAGGCCATTCGGCCCTTCGAGCCTGCACCGCCATTCAATATGATCATGGCTGATCATTCAGCTCAGTAGCCTGTACCTGCCTTCTCTCCATACCCCCTGATCCCTTTAGCAAAAAGGGCCACATCTAACTCCCTCTTAAATATAGCCAATGAACTGGCCTCAACTACCTTCTGTGGCAGAGAATTCCACAGACTCACCACTCTCTGTGTGAAGAAATGTTTTCTCATCTCGGTCCTAAAAGACTTCCCCCTTATCCTTAAGCTGTGACCCCTGGTTCTGGATTCCCCCAACATCGGGAACAATCTTCCCGCATCTAGCCTCTCCAACCCCTTAAGAATTTTATATGTTTCTATAAGATCCCCCCTCAGTCTTCTAAATTCCAGCGAGTACAAGCCCAGTCTATCCAGTCTTTCCTCATATGAAAGTCCCGCCATCCCAGGGATCAATCTGGTGAACCTTCTCTGCACTCCCTCTAAGGCAAGAACATCTTTCCTCAGGTTAGGAGACCAAAACTGCACACAATACTCCAGGTGCGGTCTCACCAAGGCCCTGTACAACTGCAGCAGAACCTCCCTGCTCCTAAACTCAAATCCTCTTGCTATGAATGCCAACATACCATTCGCTTTCTTCACTGCCTGCTGCACCTGCATGCTTGCTTTCAATGACTGGTGCACCATGACACCCAGGTCACGTTGCATCTCCCCTTCTCCCAATCGGTCACCATTCAGGTAATACTCTGCTTTCCTGTTCTTGCCGCCAAAGTGGATAACCTCACATTTATCCACATTATATTGCATCTGCCATGCATTTGCCCACTCGCCTAATCTATCCAAGTCACTCTGCAGCCTCCTAGCATCCTCCTCGCAGCTAACACTGCCACCCAGTTTCGTGTCATCCGCAAACTTAGAGATGTTGCATTCAATTCCCTCGTCCAAATCATCAATATACACTGTAAATAACTGGGGTCCCAGCACTGAGCCTTGCTGTACCCCACTAGTCACTGCCTGCCATTCCGAAAAGGACCCGTTTATTCCTACTCTTTGCTTCCTGTCCGCCAACCAATTTTCTATCCACCTCAACACTGAACCCTCAATACCGTGTGCTTTAAGTTTGTACACCAATCTCCTATGTGAGACCTTGTCGAAGGCCTTCTGAAAGTCCAGATATAACACATCGACTGGTTCTCCTTTATCCACTCAACCTACGTTAAGTTATGAACAATTGGGTCAGATGTGACCATCTTTGAAGAGCCATAAAGCAACTTTGCCAATGACATGATCTTATATTGAATAACTATAATGTATTTTTTATCAAGCTACTAACTATTTAAATGTTTCACTTTCTCGCCTGGGTAAAAATATATAGCAAGAAGTTGTCTTCTCCAGGTGCCAACATTTGGAACCCAGCAGGGGATTGTTTGTAAAACTCAATTTTCAGGTGACATTAAGAAGTGTTGAACGAGGTTCCATGGTTTCTTTTGTAGGTCTGTGGGTAACAATGAAAATGTTGGTGGGGGACGTGTCCCAGATCAGAAAAGATTATCCGCATCTGGTGGACAGGAACACAGTGGTAGCCAGGAAGCTGGGATTCCCCGAGATCATCATGCCAGGTGAGTGTACACTGGTCTTCACTCCATTAAACGTGAGAGGAGTGGAAAGGACTTTCCAAAGAAAAACAAGAGGGCATGTTTGATCTATATCGTCAGCGATGTTGCTGACAATAAAAAAAATAGGAATACTGACCTTCAGGTGAATGGCATTGCAGAACATCGACTTCTACAATTTTAGATAGTTCTTCTGTCCCTCCTGTCCCCTCCCCCTTCCCAGATCTCCCTCTATCTTCCTGTCTCCACCTATATCCTTCCTTTGTCCCGCCCCCCTGACATCACTCTGAAGAAGGGTCTCGACCCGAAACGTCACCCATTCCTTCTCTCCCGAGATGCTGCCTGACCTGCTGAGTTACTCCAGCATTTTGTGAATAAATACCTTCGATTTGTACCAGCATCTGCAGTTATCTTCTTATACTACTTAGCTGTGTCCTCTCTCTCTGATCAATGGAACAGTTCTGCTAAATGGCCTCTACCTTATAAACATGTTTCATCGCTTTTCTAGCTAACAGTTCAACAGATATTATTCAACTAACATTATTTAATCATAAATTTATTTACTCATTTATCCCGTTGGTGTTAATTGGACCTTATCTTTTGCAAGCTATCCGCCTAGTTGCTACAGTTGGTAAGACGATAGACAATAGACAATAGGTGCAGGAGGAGGCCATTCGGCCCTTCGAGCCAGCACTGCCATTCAATGTGATCATGGCTGATCATTCTCAATCAGTACCCCGTTCCTGCCTTCTCCCCATACACCCTGACTCCGCTATCCATAAGAGCTCTATCCAGCTCTCTCTTGAATGCATTCAGAGAATTGGCCTCCACTGCCTTCTGAAGGCAGAGAATTCCACAGATTCACAACTCTCTGACTGAAAAAGTTTTTCCTCATCTCAGTTCTAAATGGCCTACCCCTTATTCTTAAACTGTGGCCCCTGGTTCTGGACTCCCCCAACATTGGGAACATGTTTCCTGCCTCTAACATATCCAACCCCTTAATGATCTTATACATTTCGATAAGATCCCCTCTCATCCTTCTAAATTCCAGTGTATACAAGCCTAGTCGCTCCAGTCTTTCAACATATGACAGTCCCGCCATTCCGGAAATTAACCTAGTAAACCTACGCTGCACGCCAAATGTATGAGGCTTGAGTCCCATTAGTGATGATGTTGTCAAGGGTGACTTGCAAAGAAAACAGCCACCAGTAAGTGGAACATGATGGTCTCCAGCATGCAACACCAATTTATCATGAATGGTGCTAATCTTTAGTTAACACCGCTGAAACATGCACTGCTCAACTAGTGCAGTTGCTGGAAGGGCCCTGTCGGTTCCAAAAGCATTAGCTGATTGATTTCTGTAGATTGGTCCTGTGAATCACAAGTTCTCGGTGCTTTCTAGACTTGTTTTATTCAGCCAAAGCTTGTATTAACTGATTTCAAGGTCTCACTGCCTCGGGAAAGCACCGAACATAATCAAAGACCTTACCCACCCCAGTTATTCCTTCTCATCCCTGCTCTTATTGGGCAGAAGATACAGAAGTTTGAAACACTGCACCACCAGACTTAGGAACAACATCTTCCCCTCTGTTATCAGGCTTCTGTTATCAGGCTTCTGTAGTTAGGGGATAGTCCAATTCTCCTCTATCTCATGGCGGACATTGGAATAGGTCTCTGGAACTGTAACGCAACAATGCTGACAACTACACTATTGATATGTTTCCTTTGCTCTACCTATTGGACTTAATTTTGGGTTGACTATATTTCTGTACAGTAATGTTTTCTTTGATGGGATAGCATGCACTACCAAGATTTTCACTATACCTCAGAAAACGTATCAAATAAAAAACCTGAACCTAAACAGCATTCATTGGTGCTTGGACATGAGTTCATAGGTGGCATTTCTTTTGCAATTCAGCATTTTTGGGGAAATAAGCAAAGACTACTCTTGTACTTCGACAGTGATTGAAATGTCTGCATTTCAGTCAGGACATCTTCACTGAAATCTGCAACTCCGGTCACAACTTCCAACTGAGAACAGGAGGAGAACCATTGTGTCTGCTGCTTTTGAGATCACAATAGCCACGCACTGGAATCTCTGCACTCCAAACTCGGACAGTTCAGCTCCAACAGAAGCATGGGCAAATAGAACCTTGAGATTTTTTCTATGTGTCATATGACATCTTGACTTGGAAAGACGTTACTGGTCATAATCTCTGGACACAATCTTGGAAATCTTTACATTCAGTTGGCCAACATCATGGTTTATGGGCATCTTCTCGAGGGCAGTTAAGGATGGTTATGAAATGCTGGGCCTGTCAGATGTCGAGATCCCATGAATGAGCAGGGGAAAACGTCCACAGCCATGGTGAATTTGCATTGCTGCAAAATGAACACCCAGAACTTCTGAAGAAGGGTCTCGACCCGAAACGTCACCCATTCCTTCTCTCCTGGGATGCTGCCTGACCTGCTGAGTTACTCCAGCATTTTGTGAAATAAATACCCAGAACAACACTGAGGGTCTTGGAAACACTGAACTTGTTTCTCTTTCCTCAGACTCTCAGGCTGAAGAAGGGTCTCGACCCAAAACATCACCCATTCCCTTTCTACAGAGATGCTGTCTGACCGGCTGAGTTGCTCCAACATTTTTGAGTCTACCTTCGGTTTAAACCAGCATCTGCAGTTCCTTCCAACACCTGAGGTCTTGGCATTTGTTTCTATTGTTGCCGATTCAGGATCAGTTTTGTGAATGCACCAATGAATTTGAGTACCATTTCTCTGCTGGAAAGGACTGGCTCCAAACTCTGAGTCTTGGACTATTGAGGACTGAATTCCCCATGCAGGCTTTCCAACAGTCCGAAACCTTCATTGTCCATGGTCGTCAGCCGCCCACCACACCACTCATGCAAGTTCCTTGCAGGAGAACGCATGCACAGCATGCAGGCTGGGCATTAGGTGACTGCAATACTTCCTCTCAGTGCTTGTGCTGCAGACCTGTGTTAGAGGACGACATCCCACGTGCTGACATGCTTGCCACCCAAATATTATCCAACCAATTAGGCTCAAGTTTAGCCTATGCTTCGGCTAAAGTTTAGGCTATGCTTCTAGGAGTTAGCGTTCCTAATGCAACACAAAGACAACAGCGTCTCAAGATAACAACCTCGCCTTTTAATGTCACCAAGACAAAATAGATAATCATTGTCTTCGGGAAGCAAAGCAATATGCACACCCCAGTCTACATTGTCGATGTTGAAGTAGAGATGGTCGAAGGCTGAAAGTTCCTAGGAATAAATATCACCAGCAATTTGCCCAGGACCAGCCACATCACGGCTGTGGCCAAAGAAGCACGCCAATGCCTCTACTTCACTAGAAGGCTCAGGAGGTTTGGCACGCCCCCAGTAAACCTCACCAACCTCTACAGATGGGGCATGGAGAGCATCCTGTCAGGATGCCTTGCAGCCTCGTTGGGAACAGCTCCCATCCAAGACCACAAGTAATTGCAGAGAGTTGTGGACATAGCCCAGACCATCACACAAGCCAGCCTTCCTTCCATTGACTCCATCTGCACTTCACGCTGCTTGGGCAAGGGCGGCAGCATAATCGAGGACCAGTCTCATGCTGGTTACTCCTTCCTCTCCCTTCTCCGAATGGACAAGGAGGCACAGACATTTGGAAACGCATATCTTCAGATTTAGGAGCAGTTTCTTCCCAAATCTGATTTCAAGTCGCCGCATCAGCTGGAATTCAGTCCCAACCTTCCATCTAACTCATTTGAGACCTTTGAACTATCTTTATTCAGACTTTGTCAGAACTTCAGTGTTATATTTTTACACCAAATGTTTGCCCTTTATCCTTCATCAGTGTACTGTGGATGGCCTGATTGTATGGTCTTCTTTGAACGGATAGCACGCAAACAAAAGCTTTTCACTGTACCTCGGTACACATACCAATAAAAACGAAACTTAACTAAACTCCATATTTTTTCAGAATGCAACGGGTATCTGAAAGGGCTGCTCCTCTTGCACTTAAATCCCATTCTCTATTGGCACTCGATGCAGAGAGCTTCTCCTGAGCCAGGCCAAAGGGAGCCATTTACAAACCAAGGCAGCAGGCCAGCAAATGGTCTGCCTGTTCTGATCAGCTGGCTCTTTGCCAAGGCAGCATTTGTGCCTGGGAATCTCTGGAGAGGGAATGTGCATGTCCTGGATGCATTCCATACACGGGCTGGCATCTAAAGACAATATATTGATTTGATCATGTTTTATTTGTTGTGATAAGTGTTGTACTTCGTGGTCCGGTATCTGTTGTACCTTTGTTATGACCCTGGACAGACCACATGTTTAAAAGTTTATAATGCTGGAGCTTAAATCCAGGCTGTTTATTCCGTGGCCACCTGGAACCAGAGTGGCCACCTAATCACCTCATTCTCTTATACAGACATAACTACACAGGCAAACAAAGTAGTCCTTGTGATACAACAAAGTAGTCCCTGCAATATCACAAACAAAAAGAGGCAAAATAAAACATTTAACGTTGTAATAGCAACCGAGATGACCATGGCCATGTTCGTGGCAACCTCAGGCAGGTTGATTGCCACCATCATGGCAGTCAGTGTTAGGATTGTGCGACTGAAAGAGAATACGGAGAGAATGAAGTCACAATGGTATTAACGTGGGACTGGAGAAAAATGTGTGATCGGCCGTGCTGTACAGCTTTATGACTGTGTGACCCTGTGGATGTCTAGACATTGGAAGCTCAAACTCAAGGCCTCTATCAGGCCTCTAACAGCAAGGATAATAGGCACAAGAGCAATTTCCAACATGGAGTCTCCTTGGGTGTCACACGCCCCCCTGACATGAAAATATATCGCCATTCATTATTAAACTGCTGGGGGGTCCATGGTTACCCACAATACAAGATGTACTGCAGCTTTAGAAACCTGTTCATGTCTGGGCATGTGGAAGTTTCATTTATTGTCCCATGTACCGAGGTACAGAGAAAAGCTTTTTGTCGCGTGCTATTCAGTCAGTCGAAAGACAAGACATGATTGCAATTGATCCATTTACAGTGTTCAGATACATGACAAGGGAATAACGTTTAGTGCAAGGTAAAGCCAGCAAAGTCCAATCAAGGATAGTCATAGGTATTTATTCACAAAATGCTGGAGTAACTCAGCAGGTCAGGCAGCTTCTCAGGAGAGAAGGAATGGGTGACGTTTCGTGTCGAGACCCTTCTTCAGTCTGAAGAAGGGTCTCGACCCGAAACGTCACCTATTCCTTCTCTCCTGAGATGCTGCCTGACCTGCTGAGTTACTCCAGCATTTTGTGAATAAATACCTTTGATTTGTACCAGCATCTGCAGTTATTTTCCTACACTAAGGATAGTCCTAGGGTTATCAGAGAGGTAGATAGTAGTTCAGCGTTGCTCTCTGGTTGTGGTAGGACGATTCAATTGCCTGATAACAGCTGGGAAGAATCAGGCGGTGTAGGTTTTCACACTTCTATATCTTTTGCCTGATGGGAGAGGGGAGAAGAGGGAGTGGCCAGGGTGCGACTGGTCCTTGATTATGCTGCTGGCCTTGCCGTGGCAGCGTGAGGTATAAATGGAGTCAATAGAAGAGAGGTTGGTTTGACAATAGACAATAGGTGCAGGAGGAGGCCATTCGGCCCTTCGAGTCAGCATCGCCATTCAATGTGATCATTCTCAATCAGTACCCCGTTCCTGCCTTCTCCTCATACCCCCTGACTCCGCTATCCTTAAGAGCTCTATCTAGCTCTCTCTTGAATGCATTCAGAGAATTGGCATCCACTGCCCTCTGAGGCAGAGAATTCCACAGATTCACAACTCTCTGACTGACTGCAATTTCTTAGGGTCCTGGATGAAGCTGTTCCCAAACCAAGCTGTGATGCATCCTGATAAAATGCTTTGTATGGTGCATCTGCAGAAGTTGGTGAGAGTTGTAGGGGACATGCTGAACTTCCTCAGCCTTCCATAGAAGTGGAAGCGTTGGTGTGCCTTCTTGGTCGTGGCTTCAATGCGGGTGGTCCAGGACAGGTTGTTGGTGATATTGACTCCTAGGGATTGGATGTTTTCCACCATCTCAACTTCGCCACCTGGGGCATGTGTACCGCTTTGCTTCCTGAAGTCGATCACTATCTCCTTTGTCTTGCTGACCTTGAGAGAATGTTTGCTGTCTCGACGCCAGGACACGAGGTTCTCAATCTCCTTCCGGTTCTCCGTCTCATCATTATTTGATTTGATTTTAAAGAGAGGCCTGCATGTTAACTGTCTTGCTCCTCCATCACCAAACTGTCGGTTACAGTCCCTGGCATCTGAAAGGGGAGTTGTGATGATGAAAGAAGGAGGCAAGATGGACGTCCATACTTCAATCAGCTGAAGACAGAGACAAAAAGCTGGAGTAATTCAGCAGGTCTCGACCTGAAACGTCACCTATTCCTTTTCTCCAGAGATGCTGTCTGACCCGCTGAGTTACTCCAGTTTTTTGTGTTTATCTTCGGATTAAACCAGCATCTGCAGTACCTTCCTACACCCCCCATCATTTGATGCTTCGTATCGGATCTGGGTATGAGATGAAAGGGACATAGGATAATTAAAGGTGAGAAGACAGTGCCAATGGCTTCAGCACTACTGCTGGCCTCTGTAAACGGCCAGTCAGTAATAGAAAGCACTGGAGTACTGTCAGTCCATCAGTCTGAAGAGTACAGCTAGTCGACCTGAAACGTCACCCATTCCTTCTCTCCCGAGATGCTGCCTGCCCCGTTGAGTTACTCCAGCATTTTGTGTCTACCTTCGATTTAGACCAGCATCTGCAGTTCTCTCCTACACACTTTGTCCACACTGTGATAATGCGTTCTCTCATTCACAAAATGCTGGAGTAATAACTCAGCGAGTCAGGCAGCATCTCAGGCGAGAAGGAATGGGCGACGTTTCGGGTCAAGACCCTTCTTCAGACTATTTGTACCAGCATCTGCAGTTATTTTCTTACACTATGCTCTCTCTCATGATCAACTAGTTGATGTTTGCCGAGTTCTCCTCCCAACTGCTGACGCCTCCTTAAACAGTGCTCACTTTGAACTTACCTGGTTCACTGGGAAATTGGTGTAATACTATGTAACATTTAAAAAAAGGAACAAAAATGCATTGGTATTAATTAGAACCAGAAAATCGGCTAGTCAGGTGCTACCATGCTCGATATCAGGGTTTGACTGTATCTCCTCTGATGGAAAAGATTGGTGCTGATTCATTAGTTTCTTGCCAGATAGCTGTTGTTGTTGATCGTTATCTCCCATCCCATCCCATGTTCAGCTGGGAAGAGGGGGGGAGAGTGAGTGTTGAGTTTCCTGCATATTCCAGTGTTGTCGTGAACAACTGATAGCATGTAAAAGCTGTGGGATGTAGATTTTTGAGCACTAGACGATCATTAGGTGCGTGTCCCATTAACAGAGATTATTGGTAGGTGAGATAAGGAGAGTATCAGGGTGTGAAGTTTAGTTTAGTTTAGAGATACAGCGCGGAAACGGGCCCTTCATCCCACCGGGTCCGCGCCAACCAGCGATCCCCGCATATTAACACTATCCTACACCCACTAGGGACAATTTTTACATTTACCAAGCCAATTAACTTACTTACCTGTACGTCTTTGGAGTGCGAGAGGGAACCGAAGATCTCGGAGAAAACCCACGCAGGTCATGGGGAGAACGTACAAACTCCGTACAGACAGCACCCGTAGTCGGGATCACACCCGGGTCTCCGGCGCTGTATTAGCTGTAAAGCAGCAACTCTACCGCTGTGCCACCTAGTTTCTGGTGGAGGATGTGAGATCTGATTATTGACCATGACCACATGAACTAGATATGGACATTCTTGCAGAGATGCACCCTGGTCCTTGGGGCCTGGCTGCTACGATTGACCACTGATCCCATTACCTCATAAGCCCGTGTCTGGAAGACTTCTGGGACACCGGCAATGGAGAATCTCTCTTTGTAATTCCTTACATAATGGTTCCAGTGTTTAAAATCATGCAGCCAACTTTCTCTTATTTATAGTGATCTTCAACCAAGGTTAAAATGAGCTCCTAAACATGACACTTCCTCATTAAGAAGTAAAGGCCAGCTTTAAGTGGCATTAGGCACTGGTCACTAATGTGTAGAAAGGAAGTGCAGATGCTGGTCTAGTGAAGTAGTTGAGGCCAGTTCATTGGCTATATTTAAGAGGGAGTTCGATGCGGCCCTTGTGGCTAAAGGGATCAGGGGGTATGGAGAGAAGGCAGGTATGGGATACTGAGTTGGATGATCAGCCATGATCATATTGAATGGCGGTGCAGGCTCGAAGGGCCGAATGGCCTACTCCTGCACCTATTTTCTATGTTTCTATGAATGGGCCATCTCTGAGGAACATAACAGGTCATGAGGCAGCACCCAGACTCCATGCAAATGTGAACTTGGCATGTGCCCGCTTGAGAAGCAATGGGCACAGGTCATGAGTCATGTCATCCCCATAACTTTAGAAGGGTCTTGAATCGAAACGTCACCCAGAGATGCTGCCTGTCCCACTGAGATACCAGCATTTTGTGTCTATTCCCAATATCTTGTTCCTTTTCTGGAGTCGTCACTACAATTGAACCCTTTTTGCCAGAAATTGTCCCCCTGGATCGCCATTTTACATCTGCCTGCTACTCAGCTTACAAGGAGCAAGAAAGCACATGCTTTTCTCTGGTACCCTGCATGAACTCAGTAAAATCAATACAGTACGTCTGAATCGTAGGCTCTGACTGAACATCAATAAACATACCAACCCATTTCAGCAAAAGCTCTTAAACAGAGGAGGATAAGTGTCTAAATAAACTGTGTTATGGCATTAGTTGAGGTCAGGACGTCATTGACATTCCATTACCTATTAAACACGAGATCTTTCCCATCTGATGATAAACTTGTCAAAGTTCAACTTCCTAAAGATTGTGCCTTCAGCCATAAAATTCTCCCTCTTGTCCCGTACTGGAGCAATGGTCCAGATTATTTGGCTACGACTCAAAGTTCACAATTTAAGCCTTTTAACTAATAGAACACTGAACTCAGTCTCAACTCTCCCAATAGCTCTCAGCTTCCCAACATAACTGATTATTTTTTTCATTGTGTGAGAGTCAAAATGCAAATTTAAGGAACAAAATCAGACTAAGTGCAGGGGCATGATTTAAAAATAGGGAATAGTGTTATGCCAAAATACTGCCCACTCTCAAATTCAGTTCATTGAACAATGCATTTGGTTTCATGTCCTGGCATAAATACACATAAGATATATATTATGCTAGGTTAATACATTCAGTAACTTTCAAAGATGCCTGCAATTCCTTTTGCCGTTAACCTAACAACAGTTTAAGAGATACCTACCTTACCCAAATTTGAGGCATGTTATGAACTTATTTACATCGGCGAAACCAAACGCAGGCTTGGCGATCGCTTCGCTCAACACCTGCGCTCGGTCCGCGTTGGCCAAACTGATCTCCCGGTGGCCGAGCACTTCAACTCACCCTCCCATTCCCAGTCTGACCTTTCTGTCATGGGCCTCCTCCAGTGCCATGATGAGTCCCACCGGAAATTGGAGGAACAGCACCTCATATTTCGCCTGGGCAGCTTGCAGCCCAGTGGTATGAACATCGACTTCTCCAACTTTAGATAGTTCCTCTGTCCCTCTCTTCCCCTCCCCCTTCCCAGATCTCCCTCTATCTTCCTGTCTCCACCTATATCCTTCCTTTGTCCCGCCCCCCTGACATCAGTCTGAAGAAGGATCTCGACCCGAAACGTCACCCATTCCTTCTCTCCTGAGATGCTGCCTGACCTGCTGAGTTACTCCAGCATTTTGTGAATAAATACCTTTGATTTGTACCAGCATCTGCTGTTAATTTCTTATACATTATGATCAGCCATGATCACATTGAATGGTGGTGCTGGCTCGAAGGGCCGAATGGCCTACTCCTGCACCTATTGTCTATTGTCTATTGATATTGTTATCCATACTGTGTCGTGTAAGACCACTGTCTGTCTAAGTCTGCACCCAGAGGCTGCAGTGTTTATTCTGATGGTTCTAGGGTTACAGGTGGTCATGGACCTTCCTGTTGTGATATAACTTTGAGCAGCTGTGAATTGACGTCATTTGGCTGGTGTCTCAATGCCGGCAATCTTTTAATAACTTTGACAAGGGGATTTATTCTTGTCCACGAGGGACTAGATTAGGTTGGCAAGCATTACCATACGTATGGAGATCGGACAAAAATTCAGGTGGTGGTTTTTTAATTTACTACCCTTCTTGAATTATTTCTAGTCTTCCCAAGACCAATAGTTAACAACTTTATATTTGCCATCTCAGAACTTGTCCATTTTCATTAGGTTTCTTCCATGCCACAGGTGTTTTCACTGTAAAGAGTAAAATTCATTGGAGATGAAAGGAATGGGATGTGTTTTTGATTCAACAGTGGAGAGAATGAAGAGGGAATTTTCTGTTAGCTGGTGTGATGGAGATGATGACTAGTTAAACATTCAACAGCTAACTTGATGCATTTAAATGGAAAAGAGTTCCAGGAGAATTGAAGTTGATTGATATGGAACAGGTTTTCATCCCAATATTGGGGTAACTGTACTGCCCTTTGTGTTTGAGTTGTATATTCTGGCCACCCATTGCCCTGCATTGGGAACACTGGTTGTGCGACCTTGCTCGAGACTGACTTTGAGCCCCACCGCGGGGCCATGGACTTACCATCGGAGCCTGCGATCCCTTGCCTGAGGATTTCAACATTGAGGAGCTCGCAGTCTTGGGTAGAGACTGATGTCGGGAAGCTCAAAAGTCGCAGAAGGTTCGACTAGCCCCGACTTGGGGTCCAATCACCCGGCGCGGGGGAGCTGAGATCCTCCTGATGTGGGTGCTTGATCAGCCCAATGTGGAGGGCCCGACTGCCAGCTACGGGAGTCAAGATCATCCCGTCAACGGAAGGCTCGAGGCCCCTGACTGCGGGAGGACAAAGAAGGGAAGAGATTGAACTTTTTTCTCGCCTTCCATCACAGAGAGGAATGTGGAGGGAGTCACTCTGGTGGATGTTTATGTTAAAATGTATTTTGTGTATTTTGTTGCTTTTTATTGGTATGACTGTATGGCAAATCAAATTCCTCGTATGTTGCAAAACATACTTGGCTAATAAAGTATGGTCATGATTATGATTGTGATTATGATTCAGTTTCTCCAATAAGGAACTAAAGTGTGAAATGCAATGGCGGCTTCTGCCCCTGTCGCTCCTTCACTCTGTGTACTTATAGAGTCATGGAGTTTATTAAAAATAAATAAAACAGTTAATTAGCTTTAATTTAAAAGCAAAGCAGCTGGTCCCTACAATGATGATGCTGGGTGAGAAACAGCTCCTCTATGAATCCATATGGTTCAATAACATTCTTCAGGGGAGGAAACCTGTACCATATAACCATATAACAACTACAGCACGGAAACAGGCCCGTTCGGCCCTACCAGTCCACGCCGACCACTTTCTCTGACCTAGTCTCATCTACCTGCACTCAGACCATAACCCTCTAATCCCCTCTTATAACAGTATAACAGCATAACAGAGCTTTATTTGTCGTTCGGTACCGAAGTACCGAACGAAACTACATAGCAGTCATAGAAAAAAAAAACACAAGACACATAACCCCAACACAAACGTCCATCACAGTGACTCCAAACACCCCCTCACTGTGATGGAGGCAACAAAACTTCCCCTCTCTTCCCCCACGCCCACGGACAGACAGCTCGTCCCCGACCGACCCGCACAGTCCCCGCACCGGGCGCTGAAACTTCTCGCGGCTGAACCGGGCGATGAAAGGCCCGCGACCAAGCCTTGCGCAGCTAAGTCCCGCAGCCGAGCCGCAGCAGCGGTGAAAAGTCCCGCAGCCGAGCCGCACCGGGCGGTGTTAAGTCCCGCAGCCGAGTTGCACCGGGCGGTGTTAAGCCCCGCAGCCGAGCTGCACCGGGCGGTGTTAAGCCCCGCAGCCGAGCTGCACCGGGCGATGTTAAGCCCCGCAGCCGAGCTGCACCGGGCGATGTTAAGCCCCGCAGCCGAGCTGCACCGGGCGGTGTTAAGCCCCGCAGCCGAGCCGCACCGGGGTGTAAAGTCCAGCGGCCGAGCCGCACCGGGGGATGTTAGGCCCCGCAGCCGAGCTGCACCGGGCGATGTAAGTCCAGCGGCCAAGCCGCACCGGGGTGTAAAGTCCAGCGGCCGAGCCGCACCGGGGGATGTTAGGCCCCGCAGCCGAGCCGCACCCCGCGCCGTGAGGAAGAGAAAAGTTCCCCACACCCACCCACCCACACCCACACCCCACACACCACCACCCCCTCCCACACATACACAACCAAAAAAATATATATAAAAATCATCCCAACACCGACACTCAACAAAAAAAAGACGGACAGACTGCTAGTCAGCCGCTGCCGTTAGGCGCCGCCACGTATATCCATATACCTATCCAATTTACTCTTAAATAATAAAATCGAGCCTGCCTCCACCACTTCCACCGGAAGCTCATTCCACACAGCCACCACCCTCTGAGTAAAGAAGTTACCCCTCATGTTACCCCTAAACTTTTGTCCCTTAATTCTGAAGTTATGTCTCCTTGTTGGAATCTTCCCCACTCTTAAAGGGAAAAGCCTACCCACGTCAACTCTGTCCGTCCCTCTTAAAATTTTAAAAACCTCTATCAAGTCCCCCCTCAACCTTCTACGCTCCAAAGAATAAAGACCCAACTTGTTCAACCTCTCTCTGTAGCTTAAGTGCTGAAACCCAGACAATAATCTAGTAAATCTCCTCTGTACCCTCTCCATTTTGTCGACATCCTTCCAATAATTTAGTACGTAACTAATGTGGTTGACACTGAAATAGATTGATCAGAGATGGACACTAAAAGCTGGTGTGTAATTCCCATATCCTGATAAGTAAATAATTTAAAAAGTCTCCTCTGTCATCTCTAGAGTTACCATATCCTACCAATAATGTGAGATTGCTCGTGATAGAGTCAAGGAGTTACTGATCACAGAAATAGGCCAGTCTGCCACGATCTCCATGCCAATCATTTATACTAATCCCATTCATCAGCTTTTGCTCTATTGCCGACTATCCCTTGTGATCCAAGTACTTCTTAAATATTGTGACCGTTTCTGCCGCCACCTTCTGGGAGAGACTCTGCATTTGTGTCCCAACTGTGTCCCTAGTGCAACCTTAAGTGTCTTCCTAACTGCCTTATCCACTGTCCTGGTTCCTCTTGGCTTCATAGACTTTAGAGATACTCAATGTTTTTTTTGTTTCAATGTCTCTTTCCTGATGTGCCAACATATTGCAAAACTGCTCATGGAAGAACATTTTCCTCTCCTTCACTCTGCAGGTGATGTGAGGAATGACATTTATATCAACGTCCAGTATGGAGATTTTGACAAGTACAATAAGACAACTCAGAAGAACGTGGAAGTAATAATGTGTGTCTGCAATGAAGACGGTAAAATTATTCCGGTGAGGACTTTTGCGCGGAATTAATAGAGGCTAATTAATTGCAACTGGTGGAGAGATAATCTGAGGCCTTCATCACTTGCCTCTCAGTTGAAGATTGGTTCAACTAAATTAATCTTGGTTAGCATCACCAATCTGAACTGTGGAGCATGGGGGAATAAAAGGCACTCATCTCCCACTCCAAATTATCAGCATCACCTGCTGAAAAATCCAAAGGCATGGGAGTCCAGTGGAGAAAAAGATGAACTCACCGTTGAAGCATGCACTGGTTGGGTCAGAAGCAGAATGGTGGGTCTTTTTCACGGTATTCTGCAAAGACCAAGGTCTGTGTGAGATGTTGGATCACTGGTGACTATGGACCCATTGTCCAGCTGCCAGACCTGAAAGGAGAAGGATAGGTGGGGTAGGTCTGTAGCCAATAATGAGAGAATATGGACAATTAGATTTAGATTTAGATTTAGAGAAACAGCGCGGAAACAGGCCCTTCGGCCCACCGGGTCCGCGCCGCCCAGCGATCCCGCACATTAACACTATCCTACACACATTAGGAACAATTTTTTACATTTACCCAGTCAATTAACCTACATTTTAACCTACAATTAACCCAATTAACCTAAATACCTGTACGTCTTTGGAATGTGGGAGGAAACCGAAGATCTCAGAGAAAACCCACGCAGGTCACGGGGAGAACGTATAAACTTCGTACAGACAGCACCCATGGTCGGGATCGAACCCGGGTCTCTGGCGCTGCATTCGCTGTAAGGCAGCAACTCTACCGCTGCGCCACCGTGCCGCCCTTTAGTAAAAGTTGAGGAAAAATATTTTTATATCGAGGGTTATTGGGATTTTACAGAGCTGGGGGTGAAGTAGGAATGGTGGAGGAAACATGATCAAATCACTTGTAAAATGTGTACATGTTAAAAAGAAATCATGGGACATTCTGCATCAATATTTGGTTATAATTTAGCTGATTAGTTATTTGAGGCAGTGTTCTTATCAATGCAGGCAATCTATTTACTTTTTATTTACACAACTAACCTGTTTTGATGCAGAATTCCATTTGCCTGGGAGCCGGAGACAAGCTGGTCAGTGAATATCGATCGGTCATCTATTATCAGGTCAAACAACCACGCTGGATGGAGACAATCAAGGTCAGTGCGACTATTACAGACCTGCATATAAACATGGGTTATAAGGCAAGCTGGTAGGCATCATCTACCTAGACCTCAGCAAAGTTTTTGACAAGGTCCTGATGATAATCATGGGAACCCTGTTGAGTTGGCCAATACAAAGTTGTCTTGAGAGTAGGAGTCAGACGATGATAGTGGAAAGTTGGTTTCAGATTGGAGGTCTGTGCCACAGAGATTGGTGATGGGAATTTTTGTCATCTCAATTTTTGTCATCTTTAATTTTTGTCCTCAATCTGATGGGAATGTGGCTAGCACGGTTAGCCGTTTTGCAGAAAATCACCAAACTGAAGAACAGTGAAGAAAATTATTTAAGATTGCAGCAAGATCTAGAACTTCTGGGAAAGCAAGCCAAGGATGTCCATCCGTCTGTCCATCTGTCTATCCTTCTCTTCATCCCTCCATCTCTTCTCTCCATTTATCACAAGACAGACTTTGCATTTATACACTAAATTATTCCAAGACTACAAGGCATTCCGAAATGTGTCACAACCAGAGGAGTACATTTGAAGTGAAGGCAGGGTTTAGATTTTAGATTTTTTTAGATTTAGAGATACAGCGCGGAAACAGGCCCTTCGGCCCACCGAGTCCGCGCCGCCCATCGATCCCCGCACACTAACACTGTCCTACACACACTAGGGACAATTTTTAAAAAACATTTACCCAGTCAATTAACCTACATACCTGTACGTCTTTGGAGTGTGGGAGGAAACCGAAGATCTCGGAGAAAACCCACGCAGGTCACGGGGAGAACGTACAAACTCCATACAGATGGCGCCCGTAGTCAGGATCGAACCTGAGTCTCTGGCGCTGCATTCGCTGTAAGGCAGCAACTCTACCGCTGCGCCACCGTGCCTCCGTTGTAGTGTTGGGAAATGAAATAGTCATCAGACCTACATCAGACTTCTAGTTATTGATGATAGCTTCACCTTCAACGATATAAACTCATCTCCAACCTCACAGACTGGGAGCCAGCATTCCCCTGTGCCAGAGTATCCTCAACTTCCTGATCCACCGAAAACAAGCAGTGAGGATAGAAGACAAAATATCCTCCACAATAGTTCACTACACTGGTGTCCCACACTGATGCATTCTCAGCCCCCTACTACACTCCCTATTCACTCACGACTGCGTGGGGGCAATTTCTACTCTAACTCTATCTACAAGTTTGCAGATGACAACAGAGTCGTGGGCTGGATCACAAACTAACGAGATGGTGTACATGTAGGACTTTAGCTTACTAAAATGTATCAAGGCAATAACCGGTGTTTGATGTGTTTATGCTTTATTCTTAATTGTTAACTGTATGTTTGTGTTGTCATTTGTGGGTGGAGCACCAAGGCACATTCCTTGTGTATGCACATACTTGGCCAATAAACCTATTCAATTCAATTCAACGTGTGCAGGAGGCAGGGGTATGTTACTGATTTCAGGAAGCATGGTGGAGTACATTCGCCAATCTGCATCAATGATGCTGAAGTGGAAATGGTTGACATCTGCAAGCTCCTAAGCGTAAATATTTATAATAATCTGTCCTGGACCAACCAGATTGAAGCAATGGCCAAAAACGCACTCCCATGCCTCTACCTCCTCAGGAGACTAAAGAAATTTGCATGTCTCCAATGAGCTTTACCAACTTCTACAGATGCACTGTAGAAGGCATACGATCTGGTTGCTTCACAGCTCTGTTTGGGAACATCTCTGCCTAAGACCACAAGAAATTGCAGAGTTGTGGATGTAGCCCAGTCCATCACACCGTCCAGAATCCCCACCATTGACTCCATCTACACTTCACGCTGCCTCGGGAAGGCAGCCAACATATCCCACCCGGGCGGGCCATTCACTCTTCTCTGCATTACTGTTGGGCAGAAAATAGACAAGCTTGGGAGCACATACCACCAGACTCAGCAACAGCTTCGTCCCCGCTGTTTTCAGTCTTCTGAATGGTTCTCCCTTAAGCTAGAGTGAGTTCACAATCATCCAACCTACCGCGATACAGAGACTGGACTTATTCTCTGGAACTGTCACGTTGCAATGCTGAAAACTATCCTGCACAGTATTTTTTCTCTTTACTCTACCTGTTTGACTTGTGTATGGCTTGATTCAATCTATGTATAGTATTATCTGATGTAACAGAATAGCATGCAAACAACAGAATCGCACGCATGTCACTGTATCTCGGTATATGTGACAGTAATAAGCCAACACCATAGCATTTCAGTTGCATGATGTTGCTTTATTAGCTGGAGTGAAACATGATCTTTACACATTCCATATTGTTATGGTGCCTCAGCCATCTCACAAGCTAGAGCGTGCTGATACCTCCATTATATGGAATCTTTCCTTCCATATCCTCCACTTTCTTATGCACAGGCATTTGTTCAATATTTCACTATCACAACAACTTAAATACACAATAAAAGTCAAAAAGCTGCAGCTGCTGGAAATCATAAATATAAACAGAAAATTCTCGCTATTGAGGGCGTGCAGCGTAGATTTACTAGGTTAATGGCGGGACTGTCATATGTTGAAAGACTGGAGCGACTAGGCTTGTATACACTGGAATTTAGGATGAGAGGAGATCTTATCGAAACGTATAAGATTATTAAGGGGTTGGACACGTTAGAGGCAGGAAACATGTTCCCAATGTTGGGGGAGTCCAGAACAAGGGGCCACAGTTTAAGAATAAGGGGTAGGCCATTTAGAACGGAGATGAGGAAAAACTTTTTCAGTCAGAGAGTTGTGAATCTGTGGAATTCTCTGCCTCAGAAGGCAGTGGAGGCCAATTCTCTGAATGCATTCAAGAGAGAGCTAGATAGAGCTCTTAAGGATAACGGAGTCAGGGGGTATGGGGAGAAGGCAGGAATGGGGTACTGATTGAGAATGATCAGCCATGATCACATTGAATGGTGGTGCTGGCTCAAAGGGCCGAATGGCCTCCTCCTGCACCTATTGTCTTTTGACACGTGTTTTCATAAAGCTAGTTGGGGAAAATGCAAGTGATGAGGGATTAGGGAACACTATGCATGTTACACAGGCCGAGTTGATTGTAATTTTGATCAGGAACTAGAGAATTACTTAAAAGTTACTTTGGAAGTTAACAGCCAGGGGAAAAAAAGCTGTCTTGGATTTAAACAAAATAGGGGACAAAAACCTGTTTCTGTGTCACTTCCCTGCAGTGATCTGACAACGTTGTCTCTTAGGAACATAGCTGCTAACTTCACCGTATGAGCCCATATAAATTGACAACCAATCGCTTCCATCGACACATGTGCAGTGATACTTCCTTGAACAATGTATCATACAGCCTTTAGAAGGGTCTGAAGAAGGGTCTCAACCCGAAACGTCACCCATAATAATAACAATAATAAACATTTATTTTATATAGCGCTTTTCCAAATGCTCAAAGACGCTTTACAAAACAGTCAAAACATAAAAACAAACAAACTGACAAACTGACGGAAAAGCGGCGAACAAATAGCGCCAGTGTCCTCTCACGTCAGGGTCCGGCAGTAGACAATAAAAAAACACAAGACACACAATTACAATTTAACACAAACAGCCATCACAGTGATTGCTCCAGGCACACCCTCACTGTGATGGAAGGCAAAGAAAAGTCTTATCTCCTCCTCATTCTTCTCCCGTGGTCAGGCAGTCAAACTGCTGCCACGAGGCGATCGAGGCTCCCAACTTTTGAAGCCCCCACCGGGTGATGGAAAGTCCCAGGCCGAGTCGAGCAGGCCGATGAAGGTCCTGAGCCCCCACCGGGCGATGCAAAGTGCCGCGGCCGAGCCACGCAGGGCGATGAAGGTCCTGCGAGCGGATCGATCGTACCTCGCGCTTCGGGGCGGTCGAAGCTGCAACGGCTGGAGCTCCCGAAAGCCGGTCGCCAGCCAGGGACCTGCGAACTCCAGATGTTGCGGTCTGCAGGGCCACGGCCGAAGCCTCAGAGATGGAAAGTCCAGGCCCTGCGACCGGAGTCTTCAAGGTCGATCCCAGCTGGAGGCCACCGACTCCACGGTGTTAGGCCGTAGCACGAACGGAGATACGACACGGTAAAGATCGCATCTCCGTTAAGGAGGAGATTAGAAAAAAAGGTTTCCCCCCTCCCCCCACCACCCCCCACATATACAGAGTTAAAAATAAATCAAGACATACATTTATACAAAAAATCATCAGTAAACTTCAATACATTCAAAACTCCGCTGCCCGTCTACTCACCCACACCCCGATCCGTGACCATATCACCCCCGTCCTTTACAAACTCCACTGGCTCCCCATCCCCCAGAGAATCCAGTACAAAATCCTCCTCATAACCTACAAAGCCCTCCATAACCTGGCCCCATCCTACCTGACCGACCTCCTCCACAGGCACACTCCCACCTGCACCCTCCGCTCTGCTGCTGCCAATCTCCTATCCCCCCACATCCGGACCAAACTCAGATCCTGGGGGGACAGGGCTTTCTCCATCGCTGCTCCCACCCTATGGAACTCACTACCCCAAACCGTTAGAGACTCCTCCACACTCACCACATTCAAAACATCGCTGAAGTCTCACCTGTTCAGTACTGCCTTCAACCACTGAAGGTCACCTCACCTTCTGTCTCCTTTCTCTGTTCGTTTATTTATTTACTTATTTATCTATTTATTCATTTCCCTATGTTCTCTAAATCTCTGTAAAGCGTCTTTGAGTATATGAAAAGCGCTATATAAATAAAATACATTATTATTATTATTATTATTACATTTAACGATAACAATAGACAAAAACAAAACCAGAGAGACTGCCGGTGAGCCGCAGCTGCAGAACACAGCCATGCCCCCCTATGCCCCCCATTCCTTCTCTCCAGAGATGCTGCCTGTCCCGCTGAGTTACTCCAGCATTTTGTGTCTACCTTCGATTTAAACCAGCATCTGCGGTTTTGTTTCCTGCACAAACAGCCTTTGGTATTTTTTAATAATTTGCAGTCACAGAAATAAATTTATTGCTATTGAAATGACTTTTTATTTTTGAAAATCCTGTAGGAAAAATAACTTTGCTATTGCGGATGTGAAATTCTTTTGCAAAAACCCCTTTTTTCCATTGACACAACTGTTTTTATAATGCAATTTTCTTAAAATATGAGGTTCAGCTGAAACACAATTATCATGTTATGGCAGAATTACTTGTGTTATTACTTTCCAAGTGCCTTAATACCACTTCCCCAATAGCAGAAATAGTTTCCCCCTTCCACTTTATCAGTTCTCCTATTTACTGCTTAATTCCAGATCTGTATACAGTCAACTTTTATTTTGTTATTTGTTTACATGAAGAGCTAAAAAGATACATGAACAACCACCATCCCTTCTCTCCAGAGATGCTGCCTGTCCCGCTGAGTTACTCCAGCATTTTGTGTCTACCTTCAACTAAAGCCAAGAAGCTTTGCATCATTTTAAAAAAAACAACAGGCTGGTCACTGAGGTATATAGGAATTTTTGTTTGTAGTGAATCCTTGGAAATTTCTACGCTAAAGTGCTGTGGAAGCTAGAACATTTGAGATAGTCAAAGGTATATTTTCAATTATCTAAAAATTGAGGACTGTGGGGAACAGACACAGAAGATGAGCTGAGGCCTGGGGCCACTAATATTGAATATTGGGTCGATTCCTGGTTCTCTGGCAGGCCTCTACAATGTCGAAAGCTTGATGAAGTTCAGTTCTGTTTTGTTTTGTTTATTATCGTCATGTGTACCGAGGTACAGTGAAAAGCTTTTGTTTGCAAGCTATCCAGTCAGAAAAGACTATACATGAATACAATCAAGCTGTCCACCGTGCACAGGTAGAAGCTAAAGGGTACAGCATTTAGTCCAAGATATGAGATTAAGATGCGACAAAGTCTGATTAAAGATAGTTTAAATGTCTCCATTGAGGTAGATTGGAACATTGAGGTAGATTGGAAGTCAGAACCTCTAGCTGATGAGAGGGCAATTCAGTTGCCTGATAACAGCTGGAAAATAACTGTTCTTGAACCTGGATGTATGTGTTTTCAAACTTCTGTACATTTAGCCTGAGGGGAGAAGAGGTGACCGGAGTGTGACTGGTCTTTCATTATGCTGCTGGCCTTGCTGAGGCAGTATGAAGTGTAGATGGAGTTAATGGAAGGGAGCCTGCTTTGTGTGATTGTCTGGGCTACAACACTCTGCAATTTCCTGCAGTCTTGCATGGAGGTGTTCCCAAACCGGGTTGTGATGCATCCGATAAGATGCTTTCTACGGCACATCTGTGGAAGTTGGTGAGAGTTGTTGGGGACATGCCAAACTTCCTCAGCTTTCTGAAGAAGGAGAACCATTGGTGTGCTTTCTTGGCAATAGCTTTGATGCGGCTAGTCCAGGACAAATTACTATTGATATTTGATCTTAGGGGCTTGAAACTTTTGGCGCCATCAATGTAATCTGGGGTGTGCCTACTGCTTAGCTTCCTGAGGTCAATCACAATCTCCTTCATCTTGCTGACCTTGAGGGAGAGATTGTTGTCTTGGCACAAAGTTACAAGGTTCTCAATCTCCTTTCTGTACTCTGGCTCGTCATTATTCGATATATGCAGCACTGCAGCGGTGTGGTCTGTGAATTTACAGATTGAGTTGGATTGGTATTTGGCTGTACAGTCAAGAGCATGTAACGAATATAGTGAGGGGCTGTGAACGCATCCTTGCAAGGCACCAGTGTTGAGGATTATCATCCAGGATAACTTGTCACCTATCCTCAGCTCAGGAAGTCAAGGATCCAATTGCAGAGACGCGTGCTATCTCCAAATTCCACGAGTTTGAAGATGAGCTTGGTCAAGTCAAGTCAAGTCAAATTTATTTGTCACATACACATACACGATGTGCAGTGAAATGAAAGTGGCAATGCCTGCGGATTGTGCACAAAAAGAATTACAGTTACAGCATATAAATAAAGTTAATAAGTTACTATTAGTGTCGACAAAAATTTAGTCTCTGGGGTTATAAAAGTTGACAGTCCTGATGGCCTGTGGGAAGACGCTCCGTCTCATCCTCTCCGTTTTCACAGCGTGACAGCGGAGGCGTTTGCCTGATCGTAGCATCTGGAACAGTCCGTTACTGGGGTGGCAGGGGTCCCTCATGATCTTGCTTGCTCTGGATCTGCACCTCCTGATGTATAGGTCCTGCAGGGGGACGAGTGTAGTTCCCATGGTGCGTTCTGCCGAACGCACTACTCTCTGCAGGGCCATCCTGTCCTGGGCAGAGCTGTTCCCAAACCAGACTGTAATGTTGCCGGACAGGATGCTCTCTACAGCCCCAGAGTAGAAGCAATGAAGGATCCTCAGAGACACTCTGAATTTCCTCAATTGTCTAAGGTGGTAAAGGTGCTGCTTAGCCTTACCCACCAGTGCGGCAATGTGCGTTGCCCACGTCAGATCCTCTGTGATGCGGACTCCCAAGTATTTAAAACTGCTCACCCTATCCACAGCAGACCCATCTATCTCCAGTGGCGTGTACGTCCCTGGATGTTTAGCCCTTCTGAAGTCCACAATCAGCTCCTGTGTTTTAGAGACATTCAAGAGGAGGCTATTGTCCTGACACCAGAGTGCCAGATCAGCCACCTCCTCCCGGTAGGCCTTCTCATCGTTGTTGGAGATCCGGCCCACCACCACAGTGTCATCAGCAAACTTGATGATGGAGTTTGAGCTGAACCTGGCCCCACAGTCATGTGTGTACAGGGAGTACAGTAGGGGGCTAAGGACGCAGCCCTGGGGGGATCCTATGTTCAGGGTGAGGGAGCTAGATGTGTGTTCCCCCATCCTGACCACTTGGGGCCTGGCAGTGAGAAAGTCCATGACCCAGGCACACAGAGGGGTGCTAAGCCCTAGTTCCATCAGCTTCTCAACCAGTCTGCTGGGGACTATTGTGTTGAATGCTGAACTAAAGTCAATGAACAGCATCCTCACATGGCCCCCCTGGCTGTCCAGATGAGAGAGAGCGGTGTGTAGAACCTGGGGGACCGCATCATCCGTGGACCTGTTCGGACGGTATGCGAACTGTAGTGGGTCCATGTTGCGAGGAAGGAGGGCGCAGATGTGCTTCTTGACTAGCCTCTCAAAGCATTTCATGACAACCGAGGTGAGGGCCACCGGTCGGTAGTAATTTAAACACGCTGGAGAGGCATTCTTTGGCACCGGTACAATGATGGATCTTTTGAGGCATGAGGTTGCGATAATGGTATTGAAAGCGGAGCAATAGTCGATGAATGTGTCCTTATCCAGGTGTTGCAGGGAAATAGGGCGGGGAGATGAGGCGGGGAGATGAGGCGGGGAGATGGGGCGGGGAGATGGGGCGGGGAAATGGGGCGGGGAGATGGGGCGGGGAGATGGGGCGGGGAGATGGGGCGGGGAGATGGGGCGGGGAGATGGGGTGATGGGGCGGGGAGATGGGGCGGGGAGATGGGGCGGGGGGATGGGGCGGGGGGATGGGGCGGGGGGATGGGGCGGGGGGATGGGTCGGGGGGATGGGGCGTGGAGATGGCATCAGAAGTGGGCCTGTTGTGGCAGCAGGCAAACTATAGCGGATCAAGGCTGCTTGGTCGGCTGGAGTTAACGAGTGCCATAACCAGCCTCTCGAATCAGGGCAGAAGTTTGACCATGGTTAAAATACCTGATGAATTCCAGACTTGTACTTGAAGACTAGATACTTAAATAGGATTTCAGAGAATTGCCTGTTGACTTCTAGCTCAGAAAGCATTATCAGCTTCATTATGGTTAGGATGAATAAAGAGATTCTTTACAACTTCACCACGATTGTTAAAAAAGGCAATTGATGTCCGATATACCCCGATTCAATTTCTGTGACATTTATTAATGTTACTTGAGAACTCTTCAAGAATTAATACATCTCAGAGTGGGAGTTTAATTTCCGTGCTGACTGCAGCTTCTGAAGAACAATATTATTGTGGCATTCCGTGTACTTGTGGGGAGAAATGATCAATAATTAATCACGACATTTTCAAAGTGAGCAAGTGTGTGTCGAGTATTTGATTGTTTTTGGTGAACTACTGTTAGGATCTGATTGATGGGGAAGTCAACCACTGTGTCAAAACTGGAAGGTTGCCTGGGCCTGATGGACCATGCATTGCATCCTTGGATTTTGATAATTCAACATTTAAAATGTGTGCAAAATTAATGGAAAGCTTCACTACATTACATGAAGCTGGTTATTCAGTCCTTTAATGATTTAATATTTCATCACCAAACAACTACCCAACAGTCGGCTCATTTGTTTTGCATTTGATTGCTCTTTCTTCTCCTTGTACTGTGTTGAATGACTTGTTAGAACATTATGTGCTCATCTGTTTGACATACTTGAGAGACCATGTTAATAGTCACTTTGTAAAGCCCCTAGGAATTTGTGAAAAGGTCTTTGGTTCTGCACTCTGTGATGCTACAGAAATCTTTGCTCCCTGTTTATTAGGCCCAGAGCAGCCAGCCTCATGGTCCACCATGATGTTTTGACTGATTACTTTAGCAGGCATATGAAATTTGAGGTCATACACAGCAGATTAACCTTAACTTGGTGGGTCCTCAGTTACCTGAAGAAAAAGTGCAACTTTATTCCTGCACGGTGGCGCAGCGGTAGAGTTGCTGCTTTACAGCGAATGCAGCGCCGGAGACTCAGGTTCGATCCTGACTACGGGTGCTGCACTGTAAGGAGTTTGTACGTTCTCCCCGTGACCTGCGTGGGTTTACTCCGAGATCTTCGGTTTCCTCCCACACTCCAAAGACGTACAGGTATGTAGGTTAATTGGCTGGGTAAATGTAAAAATTGTCCCTAGTGGGTGTAGGATAATGTTAATGTACGGGGATCACTGGGCGGCACGGACTTGGAGGGCCGAAAAGGCCTGTTTCCGGCTGTATGTATATGATATGATATGATATGAAGCTTATATACTTCACTTAAACCTTTGGTTAAGAAGTATAAAACCCTGCTGGAGGACACAAAGTGCTGGAGTAACTCAGCAGGTCAGGAAGCATCTCTGAAGAACATGGATCAGTGATGTTTAGGGTCGAGATCGTTCACTTCACTGATCCATGTTCTCCAGAGATGCTGCCTGATCTGCTGAGTTACTCCAGCACTTTGTGTCCATTTGTGCTCATAAGTGATAGGAGCAGAATTAGGCCATTCGGCTCATCAAGTCTACTCCGCCATTCATTCGGCGGCACGGTGGCGCAGCGGTAGAGTTGCTGCCTTACAGCGAATGCAGCGCCGGAGACTCAGGTTCGATCCTGACTACGGGCGCCGTCTGTACGGAGTTTGTACGTTCTCCCCGTGACCTGCGTGGGTTTTCTCCGAGATCTTCGGTTTCCTCCCACACTCCAAAGACGTACAGGTATGTAGGTTAATTGGCTGGGCAAATGTAAAAATTGTCCCTAGTGCATGTAGGATAGTGTTAGTGTGCGGGGATCGCTGGGCGGCGTGGACCCGGTGGGCCGAAGGGCCTGTTTCTGCGCTGTATCTCTAAATCTAAAAAAAATCTAAATCTAAAGTTTCTTTCCCTCCCAACCCTATTCGCCTGCCTTCTCATCATGACCCCTGACACCCGTACTAATCAAGAATGTATCATCCTCTGCTTTAAAAATATCAATTGACTTGGCCTCCACAGCCTTCTGTTGCAATGAATTCCACAGATTCACCACCCACTGACTAAAGAAATACCGCCTAATCTCCTTCTTAAAAGTATATCCTTTTATTCTGAAGCTTGGCCTCTGGTCCTGGACTCTACCCATAATGGAAACATCCTCTCTACATCTACTCTATCCAGGCTTTGATAGGGTGATCCAAGTGTATTAACCAGCATCTGCAATTCCTTGTTTCTATTCAATAAAATACTGGTTTGTTTTACAAACAAGGGGTTGGACACGTTAGAGGCAGGAAACATGTTCCCAATGTTGGGGGAGTCCAGAACAAGGGGCCACAGTTTAAGAATAAGGGGTAGGCCATTTAGAACTGAGACGAGGAAAAACTTTTTCAGTCAGAGAGTGGAATTCTCTGCCTCAGAAGGCAGTGGAGGCTAATTTTCTGAATGCATTCAAAAGAGAGCTAGATAGAGCTCTTAATGATAGCGGAGTCAGGGGGTATGGGGAGAAGGCAGGAACGGGGTACTGATTGAGAATGATCAGCCATGATCACGTTGAATGGCGGTGCTGGCTCGAAGGGCCGAATGGCCTCCTCCTGCACCTATTGTCTATTGTTTTAGGATTTAGTCGAAGGTACAAAGATGCATTCCTCCTTCAAATAAGTCAAGACATTCAGCCCTAAATTGTTGGCAATGAATGGTGGGCTTGCTGTGCTTGCCACTAATGTACACAAATGAAAGAGTCACCTTCATTGGTGAGTGTTGTCCTGGTCAACGTAAATTGTGGCAGGACCTCCTGTGATGTACTTCTCCCAAGTGGGTGGACTACATCTAACCATGACCATGGAATGGCTGAACAGATCTTTGATAACTGAGTAAACAGTGCACCTGGTTTTATTGGCCCATCAGATTTATGTTTCCAAATACACAGGACAAGATGTTAGAAATCCAAAGTGCCAAATGTCAACTTGCCCCCGGTGGTGATGGGAGGCTTATGCACTCACCTATGCTCCTCCGATGTTGAGAAAGGCTGGGCAGACACGTCATTGGGGTTATCAAGTGGGCACCTACTTTCATCGACGTTTCGCTGATTGGACCCACAACGTCTCCAGTAGGCTCAGCAGTGCATTCTGGCGTCCCAGAACCACCCCCCTCTGCATCTGCTTAGCCGGCTTATTTGGGAGACCAGATGGGGTCTTTCCTCTTCAGCCAGAGCCACTGGCTACTCCGCTCTGCCACCTGTGATGTTTCCTTGATAGCCTGGCATAGGGCTTGTCCGCTGATCCCCAGGTCCTTCATCAGTCTTACGGTAGATGTTGCCACAAATCCTCGACATCCAACTTCTACCGGGCAGATCTTTGCTCTCCAGCCCCGCTGTTCTGCCTCCGCTGCAAGGTCTGTGTAGCGCAGTTTATTTCTTTCGAAGGCTTCCTGCACAGCATCCTCCCAAGGGACTGTGAGCTCCACAAAATACACCATGCGCTGAGAGTTGGACCAGAGGACAAGATCAGGCCTCAAGTTGGTGATGGCTATCTCTGGTGGAACTGTAAGCCGTTGGTCCACATCCACCAGCATCTGCCAGTCCCGGGCTGCCTCCAGCTGTCCAAACCTTGTCCTTGGTGGAATTTTCCGTTGCTTTTGTTCCCCCTCCCGAACAAAGACAATTGGCATAACTGGATTGGTTGTTCTGGGCGGCAGGGCATTGTTGGTTGTTCTCCTGCTTTCCAGAGTCGCTGCCAGGCATTTGAGCACTTGATTATGTCTCCAGGTGTACCGTCCTTGGGAGAGGCTTACTTTACACCCAGTGAGGATGTGCTTAAGCGTGGCTGGTGTTGAACACAGGGGGCATGATGGATCTTCGCCCAGCCATTGGTTGAGATTTTTTGGGCTAGGAAGGACATCATAGATTCAGAGATACAGCGCAGAAACAGGTCCTTCGGCCCACCGAGTCCACGCCGCCCAGCGATCCCCGCACATTAACACTATCCTACACACACTAGGGACAATTTTTACATTTACCCAGTCAATTGACCTACATACCTGTACATCTTTGGAGTGTGGGAGGAAACCGAAGATCTCGGAGAAAACCCACCCACGCAGGTCACCCAAGTACATCAGATCAGTTCAAATTATAAAAATAAAATTAAACATATAAAATCAGAAATATTATTTTTGTTCCCTTTCCACTACAATGATGATTGTCAACATGTACTACATGTACAACATGTACTACAGCAGAAATGTGCCTTACTTCCTTTATATTTAAAATGCCTTCAGGTGCCTAAATGTGACCTTGTTGTTGATGTGCCTTGTTATGTTATGTTACGTTAAGTATTTTTATATGCTATTTGGAAAAAGCAATAAAAATATTAATTAAAAAACATTAAAAAAAATAAAATTTTAAGAAATCTTTTTTTAAAATCTTTATTTTTAATGAAACATATTTGTTAAAACATACACATATATAGTTCAAAATATATTATTTCAGTTCAGTTTATTGTCACGTGTACCAAGGTACAGTGAAAAGCTTTTGTTGCGTGCTATCCAGTCAACTGAAAGACAAAACTTCATTACAATCGAGCCATTTACTGTGCTTAGATGCCCTTCTCCTCAATAGTTGTTCCTTTTCACTCAAATGTAAGGTCATACGTTCCTGAGCCAGGTGCACACTGATGCAGGTTCAACAGAATGCTCCTCAGTGTCACTGTTGGCCACTGGATTTCATGCAGAATTCACATAGAACTACACCTGCAAAGTTCTCAGTGGTTGGGGTTGGTGAGGGGGTTTGATGGAGTGAGTGAGTGGTTAAATGCTAACACTTTGCTATTCCCAAATCCTGGCCTGCTGTTCCTGGCACTATGTCCTCCTGTACTCAAGCTATTTCACTGATCATATAATCAGAATGTGGACACAAAATGCTGGAGTAACTCAGCGGGTCAGGCAGCATCTCTGGAGAGAAGGAATGGGTGGCGTTTCGACCTTGTTCAGAATTCTGTTTACTGATTGTTCCCAAGAATACAGGAAGTGGAGGAACTTCTCAGGCAATGTATGAACTTTTATTACAATGATTCGTCCAGAATTCTTACATTTCTTCTCAATCAGTGAACCCTGCAGAAATTATATGAACGGGAATCGTTTTGAAAGTGTGAAAAGCAAAATGTAATATCATGCCTTAGTGTCTTAGTTATTATGTTAATTATATAATGAATGACAACGGACTGATTTTCTTACATTTCTGCTTTTTACTAGTTGGCTATTCCAATGGAAGAAATGCAAAGAATACACTTGAGGTTCATGTTTAGACACCGGTCATCACTAGAATGTAAGTGTAATTTGTATTTATGCAACAGTTATATTCATGCAGCGTACTTCATCAAGGTGTGTTGTGGTGGTGAATTACTCCTCCCCAAAGGGTGTCGCAGCGGTAGAGTTGCTGCCTTACAGCGCTTGCAGTGCCAGAGACCCGGGTTCGAACCCGACTACGGGTGTTGTCTGTACGGAGTTTGTACGTTCTCCTCGTGACTGCGCGGGTTTTCCCCGAGATCTTCGGTTTCCTCCCACACTCCAAAGACGTACAGGTTTGTAGGTTAATTGGCTTGGTATAAGTGTAAATTGTCCCGTGTGTGTGTGTGTGTGTGTGTGTGTGTGTGTGTGTGTGTGTGTGTGTGTGTGTGTGTGTGTGTGTGTGTGTGTGTGTGTGTGTGTGTGTGTGTGTGTGTGTGTGTGTCTGTCTGTGTGTCTGTCTGTGTGTCTGTCTGTCTGTCTGTCTGTCTGTCTGTCTGTCTGTCTGTCTGTCTGTCTGTCTGTCTGTCTGTCTGTCTGTCTGTCTGTCTGTCTGTCTGTCTGTCTGTCGCTGGTCGGCAGGGACTTGGTTGGCTGAAAGGCCTGTTTCCGAGATGTATCTCTAAACTAAACTAAATCGTTGCCTGCATGCTCTTCCCACTCTTCCTTTTTCTACTACATTTCTCTTCGTGCACTATTTCCTCTCAAACCTCACCCTTGCGCACCTATGCCTCACTCTGCATGCACTCTTTGGCTTACCTTGTCTTCTCTGTTCTCCCTCCCGATACATGTTCTTCAAGTTTAATGGACTTCGCTTTCTTTGCAGCAAAAGACAAAAGTGAGAAAAATTTTGCAATGGCCTTTGTACGGCTGATGAAAGATGATGGTACGACCCTGCAGGATGGCACTCATGAACTCCTGGTGTACAAGGTATGTGGCTTAGTTTCTCCAAATTAGGCCAAATATTGATCTTCTGACAGTAGCATATTACCTGTTGAGGTATTGAGTTGATTTTAGATTGCTGGCTTGAATATCTACTTGTATACTGTTCAGTTGTACGGCTTTGGTAAAAGTTTATGACCAACTTTGGGTGGGATTTGAAAGTGGTCATGGAAGACCATCTATACAAGGCACCAGATGTCAGCAGTGCAGAGAAAAGCTCTCTCTGTCCATGTTAGAGGAAGAAACAGGAAGTGGACAGCCCAAGGAACAACCAAAAGGAAGGGCATTCATTGCCCTTTCCTCTTCACTCCGAAAAAGGTGCCAAGTCTTCTCTTTAATCCATTGTAGGATCTATATAGCTGGTGCTGCCATTGTGGCATTTTTGAGGATTTCAGCACATTGATGTGGCGACTATGGTGTGGTGACCTGACCCCACATCAAACTCATTACAATATCCAAAATCATCTTAGAGGATAGATATTCATCTGCACTCAATGCATCAATGAAGGAATTTTTCCAACCATCAATAATAAATTCAATGTGCAATGAACAAACTGACTCAATGGGTCAGGCAGCATCTGGGGAGGGGAGTGGACAGACAATGTTTTGGACTGGAACCCTTCAATTTAACATATTGGGTCGGTCTATGCTCTCTTTTGGCTATTGGCTGACTTCAGAATAGAGCTCACGATTTACAGTATAAGACAATAACTGCAGATGCTGGTACAAATCGAAGGTATTTATTCACAAAATGCTGGAGTAACTCAGCAGGTCAGGCAGCATCTCAGGAGGGAAGGAATGGGCGACGTTTCGGGTCGAGACCCTTCTTCAGACTGATGTCAGGGGGGCGGGACAAAGGAAGGATATAGGTGGAGACAGGAAGATAAAGGGAGATCTGGGGAGGGGAAGAGAGGGACAGAGGAACTATCTAAAGTTGGAGAAGTCAATGTTCATACCACTGGGCTGCAAGCTGCCCAGGCGAAATATGAGGTGCGGTTCCTCCAATTTGCGGTGGGCCTCACTATGGCACTGGAGGAGGCCCATGACCAAAAGGTCAGACTGGGAGTGGGAGGGGGAGTTGAAGTGCTCGGCCACCGGGAGATCAGATTGGTTAACATGGACCGATTTACAGTATGTTCATAATTCTTTTCTCTTGTCATGTAGTTTTAGCAGGGACAATATACTCATCCCTAAGTGCCTAAACACCCCATTACAGTTAGAGATACTGAACAAAGCATCAAGATTAAAGATGATGTGGTACTAGAAGATTTGTAGGACAATATGTGAGAAATAAAGAGGTTAAGGAGAGTTTTGTTTTGTTCACCATTCCTCTTGAACCAGTATTTCTCGCTCAAACCTACTTGTCCTCGTGACATTAATTTCTAACCACAGAGCACAGCGTTATCACCAATAGAGGATGCTATTTTGGTGTGACATATTATCTTACTCGAATCAATTTGGTTTCCTTGACAATCCAGCAGTTTATTTAATCCTGCTACTGTTTAGCCTAATTGTTGTATATTTTAAAATAAAAATGAGACAATTTCTCAACACTTCTTTTGGACCATGACATTTGGGAATTTTTGTTGTGTAGTTTAGAGATAGAGCGTGGGAGCAGGCCCTTCAGCCCACTGAATCAGCACCCACCAGCAATCACCCCCCACACACACTATCCCCACACACACTAGAGACAATTTACAATCAAACCAAGCCGATTAGCCGACAAACCTGTATTTTTTTGGAGTGTGGGAGGAAAACCGCAGATTCTGGAGAAAACCAGGTCACGAGGAGAACGTACAAACTCCGTATAGACAAGCACCTCATAGTCAGGATGGAACCCGGGTCTCTGGCGCTGTAAGGCAGCAACTCTACCGCCGCGCCACCATGCTGCCCTACTCAATTTCTTAATAATTGTTCATTTCTTAGTAATAAGATCTGTTAATTGTCATTCCTGACTTTCTGTGCTGTTTGGTTGGAGATTATTGCTGAAATGCTTGTAGACATTTCTAAACAGTTACAAGGAGTCTGAAGGGTAGTAGGAATAAGGTTCAGCAACTTAAGGGGATTTCCAGCTGAATGTGCATTGACTAATAATTCTGTGCCGCAGAAATGCACATTTAATACTGGCAGTAAATTCTGTCCTATTGCCTTGTGGAATAAAGGTAGCACAAAGTTGTCTTTTTTTGATAAAGTGAATATAAAACATTGTGGGAAATCCATTTGTTATATTCAAAATATTTGACATTATTTTTTGTCAAGATAGACAGACAGAAAAAAATCTCATCTTATTCTGTTCTCCCTCGCTCACAGCTCACGGGTTGTGGTGTGATGCTTTCCCTGAAAGCAGGTAGCACTAATGGTATTTTATCCATTTCCATCTCTCTTCACTACACTGACAGCCAAATGTATTTTGTGTTTCTTCTTCTGACAACTGGGACTGAAGAAAATTCAATGTTCATCGTCATCATTCATGCACTGACCTTCCACACCCATCAGACCGTGGAGACCTTTCCTGGCACTTGCAAGTCTCCAAATGAAGGGACTGGGAATTTCAAGGGCAGCCTGTCGCCATTGTCCAACATTTGACTTTGGTCAAGCGAACGTTGTGGTACTGCCAATAAAACCTGGATTGAAGGAGTACTGAATTGTTCTTGCAAGTAGACCCTCAGAAATTTACTGCTGCACTGGAAAGGTCTCGGGCATGACAAGCGTGTCAAAGTAAAGCAGAACTCATGAAGCTATTCTTGGGTTCCCAAACGAAATTCAGCGGAGAGTCATATGAAAGGTTACTGAGGTAGTATGGCTGTTTGGTAATTCGAATTTCACTGTACCTTAATTGGTACATGGGACAATAAACTGACCTTAATATTGAAACCTTTTTGCTGAGAAGGTAATCCTCAGCTGCAGAACACTAAATCGCCAAGATGTGCAGAGCGATGGCCAATGGGAAAATGTAAATGTAAATGTAAATGTTTGCATTTTAAAATGGACTCAGAAGACCAGGATGTATTGAACAGATGTTAGGATTTTCGGAAGTACTGCAGAGCTAAGTGATCGTGATATATAGCACCAGGGATTCCGGAAAGAAGTAGTGCAGGTAGAATTGTTGTTGATGAAGTGGGATTCCTGCCTTCATTAGCTGGGTTTGGAATATAAAAGCATGGCGGTACAAAAGGTGTCAAATATATATTAGTTAGGACACAGGTGAAATGTGAGACACAAAGGGGTCCTGTTTAGATTTCCCACACTGCCCCTCCTCACGACAGTCCACTGGCAAGTGACACTGACTTGTCCCCTAAGACTTTATTGCCTTCCTTCACAGTGAGGAATGTGGGGAATCCGCTGTGGTGGATGTTTATGTTAATTTTTATATAGTTGTGTGTCTCGTTCCTTTTTTTTTAGTATGGCTGTTTGGTAATTCGAATTTCACTGTACCTTAATTGGTACATGGGACAATAAACTGACCTTAATATTGAAACCTTTTTGCCACTTTATAGACAATAGACAATAGACAATGGGTGCAGGAGGAGGCCATTCGGCCCTTCGAGCCAGCACCACCATTCAATGTGATCTAGGTTGATCATTCTCAATCAGTACCCCGTTCCTGCCTTCTCCCCATACCCCCTGACTCCGCTATCCTTAAGAGCTCTATCTAGCTCTCTCTTGAATGCATTCAGAGAACTGGCCTCCACTGCCTTCTGAGGCAGTGAATTCTACAGATTTACAACTCTCTGACTGTCTTGACCTGAAACGTCACCCATTCCGTCTCTCCAGAGGTGCTGCCTGTCCCGCTGAGTTACTCCAGATTTTTGTGTCTATCACTAGTACCCAAGTCCTTTTCTAATGTACACGCCTTGTGCGTTGAAGAAACTGCCTCGCATTTGAAGAGTGTGGTAGTGTGACTGTTCACATGTCCTTGAAAGGGAGAGGTGTTGCAGAGGGGTCTCCGCTGTGACTGTCTACCCTGTCCACACAGTGACATCATATCCAGATCTGTTCGAGTGACTACAAAATGGCAACATCTGTACTCTCTTTTTTCTTTTTGCTTTTCGTGTTCATCCCTTGAGTCTAATGTTGGGTCTCAGCTGTTAAATAACAGCAGTGGGTCACTTTGTCATTGCCAACAAAATGGCTTAACATCAGAGCAAAGCATCCTGCAGTATTGGATTCAATAGGTCAAAGGAAGTTTGTGTTACAGTGGCTCATTAATCATCTAATCTGCAGAGAGTCGTAGAGTGACACAGTGTTGAAGCAGGCCAACATGTCCCAGCTACACTAGTTCCACCTGCCTGCGCTAAGTCCATATCCCTCCAAACCTGTCCTATCCATGTACCTGTCTAATTGTTTATTAAATGGTGGGATAGTCCCAGCATCAACTACCTCCTCTGGCAGTTTGTTCCATACACCCACCACCCTTTGTGTGAAAAGGTTACCCCTCAGATTCCTATTAAATATTTTCCCCTTCACCTTGAACTGATGTCCTCTGGTCCTCGATTCCCCTACTCTGGGCAAGAGACTCTGTGCATCTACCCGATCTATTCCTCTCATGATTTTGTACACCTCTATAAGATCACCCCTCATCCTCCTGTGCTCCAAGGAATAGAGACCAAGCCTACTCAACCTCTCCCTATAGCTCACAACCTCTAGTCCTGGCAACATCCTCGTAAATCTTCTCTGAACCCTTTCAAGGTTGACCAAATCTTTCCAAAACATGGTGTTGAGAACTGAACACAATATTCTAAATGTGGTCTCACCAACGTCTTATCCAATGGCAACAAGACCTCTCAACTTCTATACTCTATACTTTGACTGATGAAGGCCAAAGTGCCAAAAGCCTTTTGGACCACCTTATCTACCTGCAACTCGACCTTCAGGGAACCATGCACCTGCACTCCTAGATCCCTCTGCTCTGCTACACTCCCCAGAGCCTGCCATTTACCGTGTAGGTCCTGCCCTTGTTAGATGTCCCAAAATGTAGCACCTCACACTTCTTTGTATTAAATTCCACCAACCATTCCTCAGCCCACCTGGCCAATCGATCCAGATCCTGCTGCAATCGTTCACAACCATCTTCACTATCTGCAAAACCACTCACTTTTGTATCATCAGCAAACTTGCTAATCTTGCCCTGTATGTTCTCATCCAAATCATTGATGTCGATGACAAACAGTAACGGGCCCAGCACCGAACCCTGAGGCACACCACTAGTCACAGGCCTCCAGTCAGAGAAGCAACCTTCCACCATCACCCTCTGCTTCCTTCCATGGAGCCAATTTGCTATCCATTCAGCTATCTCTCCTTTGATCCCATGCGATCTAACCTTCCAGAGCAGCCTACAATGTGGAACCTTGTCAAGTGCCTTACTGAAATCCATGTACACAACATTTACAGCTCTTCCCTCATCGACCTTTTTGGTCACGTCTTCAAAAAACAATCAGATTTGTGAGACACGACCATGCTGACTGTTCCTAATCAGCCCTTGCCCATCCAAATGCCTGTGTAGCCTATCCCTCAGAATACTCTCCTGGAGGAAGGGAAACTAAAGTATGGCAATAGTATCTGCAAAGGAATAAAGGCAGGTTAAGTATGTGGGCAAAATCATTGCAGATGGAGTATAATAAGAGGAAGTGTGAGGTGGTAGAGACAAGGAACACATTTAGAATATTGTGCTGGAGTTTAGAATATTGTGCTGGAATATTGTGCTGGTTTGCACAAAAGGACACAAAGTGCTGGAGTTACTCAGTGGGTCAGGGAGCAAGTCTGGAGAATCCAATAGGTAATAGGTAGAGTGACACAGTGTTGAAGCAGGCCAACATGTCCCAGCTACACTAGTTCCACCTGCCTGCGCTAAGTCCATATCCCTCCAAACCTGTCCTATCCATGTACCTGTCTAATTGTTTCTTAAATGGTGGGATAGTCCCAGCCTCAACTACCTCCTCTGGCAGCTTGTTCCATACACCCACCACCCTTTGTGTGAAAAGGTTACCCCTCAGATTCACGTTCATGTTCTCCAGAGATGCTGCTTGACCTGCTGAGTTACTCCAGCAGTGTGAGGTTATTCACTTTGGAAGGAAGAATAAAAATCCGGGCATTATTTCAATATTATGAGACGACTAAATATTGGGGCTCAGAGAGATCTGGATGTACAGAAAGCACAGAAAGATAGTGTTATGCCTATTGAAAGAAATTAAGGAAACCCAACTGAATGCTGGCCTTTATTTCAGCACAGACACCATACAGGAAGGAGTAAGGAAATTGCACTGTTACAACTGTATTGGTTGCAGTGTGATGCATTGGCCTGTCTTGCAATTAAAGTAAGGATGTATTTGCTTCAGAAGCAGTACAAAGAGAGTTCATTCAGCGGATTCCTGGGCTTAAGGGGTTGTCTAATGAAGAAAGACTGTGGAGATTGGGTACATACTCAGGAGGTTGCAAAATGGGGAGATAATCTAACCGAAACACGATTCTGAAGATTCTTTACAGGGTAAATGCTGAGAGAGTATTTCCACAGGTGAATCCTTGTAATCCCCGAGTCCGGATTGTCTTAGTTGTTCGAGTTCTAATGAAGGCTGAAATGGGAAGATGTTGGACTCGAGGGAAGTTGAGGTTTGTGTGGGTCAAACAGAAAAATGTCGAGCCAAGGATTAGATCGACCTCACAATGCCAGAGCAAACTCAAAGAGCCGCATGGCTGCACCTTGCTGGTATTTCTTGTATTCTTATTTAAGAATAATTATGCTTTTCAAATACTGAACATGTGTTCACTAATTCAGGCGGCAAAGTGCACTTAGAATTACTCTTGAATTATCGTAGAATTTGTTGCAAGTAGACTGACGATGGCCTGGACTGATCCCTTTTTAGCGGGGAAAGCTGAATTTTCGTCTCTGAACATGGTTCTGCTTTCCCCACTTGCTGATAAAAAGGATTTTTTTTTCCAGCCAGGAGGCTGTGGGGTGACCGAGGGGCCAATGTCATGCAAAAGGCACTGGCCAAGGTTTGAAGGTATCAAACAACCAATTGCAGCTGATAAAATGATGCCAATAGGTTATGCTTTTGCCAAGGAGCGGAGGTCTCTGCCCAGCTGGATCTGTTTAGTAGCTGGGATGGAGCGGGATGCGAGCAGAGGTGTATTTGAGCCCAGAAATCGGGGTGTGGTGAATGGGTGCGAGGGAGAGGCAGATGGTGTTTGAGATGTGGTGGGTTTTAAATCCACCAGCCTCTCGCTGTAAAAAAAGGTGCCACCTGCATTCGGGGCAGGATTAAGGGTGGATTTGGGAGTTTGGGATTAGGTTTGAGAATGGAGACCACAACAGGTTGAAACATCACAGAGATGGTGTATCTGGAAAATGTTAGGATCTGGGTGAGCTGGGCTGGAATGTGCCAATTCTACACATGGATTAGACATTAGGCAATAGACAATAGACAATAGGTGCAGGAGTAGGCCATTGGCCCTTCGAGGTAGCACCACCATTCAATGTGATCATGGCTGATCGTTCTCAATCAGAACCCCGTTCCTGCCTTCTCCCCATACCCCCTGACTCCGCCATCCTTAAGAGCTCTATCTAGCTCTTAAGGATTAGTTGTACAAGACATTGTTGAGGCCACACTTGGAGGTTTGTGTTCAGTTTCTGGTTAGCCTGGTAGAGGGAAAAATATTATGAAGCTGGAAAGGCTGGAAAGAAGATTGTTAAGTATGTTGCCAGAGGCTGAGCTAAAGGGAGAGGTTGGGTAGGCTGGGACTCGTTAGAGCATAGGAGGCTGACGGGTGATCTTATGGAGGTGTATAAAATCATGAGGGAATTAGATAAGGGGGAGTCCAGAACCAGGGGTCACAGCCAGGATAAGGGGGAAAAGGGGGAAGTCTTTTAGGACCGAGATGAGAAAACATTTCTTCACACAGAGAGTGGTGAGTCTGTGGAATTCTCTGCCACAGAAGGTAGTTGAGGCCAGTTCATTGGCTATATTTAAGAGGGAGTTAGATGTGGCCCTTTTTGCTAAAGGGATCAGGGGGTATGGAGAGAAGGCAGGTACAGGCTACTGAGCTGGATGATCAGCCATGATCATATTGAATGGCGGTGCAGGCTCGAAGGGCCGAATGGCCTACTCCTGCACCTATTTTCTATGTTTCTATGTTTCTATGAATGCATGTAATTTTTTTTCCAGGGTTGGGGAAATTAAGAACTAGAGGGTACAGGTATAAGGTGAGAGGGGAAAGGTTTAATAGGAACCGGAGGTGCAACTTTCTCATGCAGAGGCTGGTGGGCATGTGGAATAAGCTGCCAGAGGAGGTAGTTAAGGCAGGTGCAATAACAACATTAAAAAAATTAAACTGGTACATGGATAGGAAAGATTGGAATGAAATGGGTAAATGTGGGCAAAGGGACTAGCTTAGATAGGGTGCCCTGGTTGGCATCGACCAGCTAGGCCGAAGGGCTTGTTTCCATGTGGTTTGGCTCTATGACTATCTGAAGAGGATTAGTCATATTTGATGCCATGGTTACAGATTATGGGTGTTGGGGGAGACTCAAGCTACTTCAAAGAAGTAAGTAAGTAGTTTATTTACCTGGCAGTTATTACCATCGGTTGCTATTGCTGTTGTGGTGCATGCTGTTCTGGTAATGCTTCCAACAGATACATCCAGGATAACATGGTCTAACGAGCCCGCATTGCAGCACAAGTCGGTATTTTGTTTCATCCCTGTAGTAAAATAATTTTCAATTGCATAATGTGATGTGCAATTAATTTTTTAAGCACCTAATCTTGTGCAATATGCATATTTTGTTTGTCTTATTAGCAGAAATTCAACCACGTATCCCAAGTCATGGGACGATAATAATGAGTTTACATAAAACTTGAACACACTTGGAGTGTTGTGCAAAGGATGGGAAAAGAAGTGAGGCTTCAGGGAGGGCAGCAAAATCAATGGGATGCTGCCGGGCACAAGAAAATATGGACAGAAAGAAATAATCGAAAGATAGACAATAAACAATAGACAATAGGCGCAGGAGGAGGCCATTCGGCCCTTCGAGCCAGCACCGCCATTCAATGTGATCATTGCTGATCATTCTCAATCAGTACCCCGTTCCTGCCTTCTCCCCATACCCCCTGACTCTGCTATCCTTAAGAGCTCTATCCAGCTCTCTCTTGAATGCATTCAGAGAATTGGCCTCCACTGCCTTCTGAGGCAGAGAATTCCACAGATTCACAACTCTCTGACTGAAAAAGTTTTTCCTCATCTCAGTTCTAATGATGTTTTTTTTTAAATTGGAATAAAACAAATTAAATCAAGATAGAACATTTGGAACTATGGAAATGTTGGGCAATATCGATTGAGCAGAGGGACACATCAACAAGATTAAATGTTAAAAATGAGATACAACGAGGTAGAAGGAACTTCACACACAGCTGAAATATTGGAGATTCAGTTCTGTGCTCAGTGTTTTAGACAGGAGTTGTATCATCTCGTTAAATTTAGTTTAGTTTCGAGGAGCAAAGAGGTCCTTCTGCAGTTGTATAGGACCCTAGTGAGACCGCACCTGGAGTACCGTGTGCAGTTTTGGTCTCCAAATCTGAGGAAGGATATTCTTGCTATTGAGGGCGTGCAGCGTAGGTTTACTAGGTTAATTCCCGGAATGGCGGGACTGTCATATGTTGAAAGACTGGAGTGGCTAGGCACTGGAATTTAGAAGGATGAGAGGGGATCTTATTGAAACATAAGATTATTAAGGGGTTGGACACGTTAGAGGCAGGAAACATGTTCCCAATGTTGGGGGAGTCCAGAACCAGGGGCCACAGTTTAAGAATAACGGGTAGGCCATTTAGGCCGGAGATTAGGAAAAACTTTTTCAGTCAGAGAGTTGTAAATCTGTGGAATTCATTGCCTCAGAAGGCAGTGGAGGCAAATTCTTTGAATGCATTCAAGAGAGAGCTAGATAGAGCTCTTAAGGATAGCGGAGTCAGTGGGTATGGGGAGAAGGCAGGAACGGGGTACTGATTGAGAATGATCAGCCATGATCACATTGAATGGTGGTGCTGGCTCGAAGGGCCGAATGGTCTACTGCACCTATTGTCTATTGAGATACAGCATGGAAACAGGCCCTTCGGCCCAGAGTCCATGCCAACCATTAATCACTCAGACTCTAGTTCTATGTCACCCCACGTATGTATGCTTTACACTCGGTGGGAATTTACAGAAGCCTGCACATCTTTGCAACGTCATAGAAACCCTCGCAGTCACATGGAGAACGTACTGACTCCACACAGAGAACATCTGTAGTCAGGATGGAACACCGGGTCCCTGGTGCTGTGAGGCAGCAGCTCTACTGCTGCGCCACCGTGCCATGCTTTCTCAAGACAAGGGAATAAAGGAAAAAAGAGTTGAAGGTGGATGGGGGTGCAACTGGTAAATGAGTTTGGAATAGTCCCGCGTGATTGGAAAATGCCAATGCAGGCACTGTGTGCTCAGTCACTTGCTTCCATGTGTTTCAGTGGGTCCCTGTGGCACCCAACATGGATCCATGTGAGGATGAAGAATGTAATTATTCTCACAAGGCCATTTGAACAAGCTAATTCAGTCAGAGAGGGAGAGTCTAATTATGTTTTATAGTCTGAACTCAATTTATATTCTCGCATTAAACTGATTCCCGATTGAGGTGCGGGTCTCTTGGGCTTTGATAGCCAACTTTAATTGGCGGGAGATACACTTTTTTCCCCCCTTCAGAGCCTGATGGCACAGAAGCAGTGTTTGGCTCGGCAAGTACGCGGAGTATTAATATTAACTCCCGAGCCAGTTCATTCCCGGCACATTCCCATCAACTCCCTTCAGACTCTCCCACTCGTAGAGCGGATGATCAGTTGACCAACCCACACATCCTTGGGATGTAGGAAGAACCTAGAGCAGCTGGGGGTGGAGGGTGGAAGCCCACATGGCCAGAGGCTGCGGTTGAACCTGGCTTGCAGATGTTGGATGGCAGCCTCGCCGCATCATTGAGGTGACTCTTGTGCCATTATAGACTAGACTAGACTGGATAGACTAGGCTTATACTCGCTGGAACTGGATAGACTAGGCTTGTACTCGCTGGAATTTAGATGACTGAGGGGAGATCTTATAGAAACATATAAAATTCTTAAGGGGTTGGAGAGGCTAGATGCGGGAAGATTGTTCCCGATGTTGGGGAAGTCCAGAACCAGGGGTCACAGTTTAAGGATAAGGGGGAAGTCTTTTAGGACCGAGATGAGAAAACATTTCTTCACACAGAGAGTGGTGAGTCTGTGGAATTCTCTGCCACAGAAGGTAGTTGAGGCCAGTTCATTGGCTATATTTAAGACGGAGTTAGATGTGACCCTTGTGGCTAAAGGGATCAGGGGGTATGGAGAGAAGGCAGGTACAGGATACTGAGCTGGATGATCAGCCATGATCATATTGAATGGCAGTGCAGGCTCGAAGGGCCGAATGGCCTACTCCTGCACCTATTTTCTATGTTTCTATGTATAAAGAACACATTTCTCCTCCTTTTGTGAAATTCTCCAACTTGCGCTTCGGTACCGATTCACTGGGGTTGTAGAGGGAAAGAACTCGCACAGAGCACTGAGTTTGTTCACCCTCAGAGCACAGAGTTCACCCTCAGAGCACAGAGTTCACTCTCAGAGCACAGAGTGAGTTCACCCTCAGAGCACAGAGTGAGTTCACCCTCAGAGCACAGAGTTCGTTCACCCTCAGAGCACAGAGTGAGTTCACCCTCAGAGCACAGAGTGAGTTCACACTCAGAGCACAGAGTGAGTTCACCCTCAGAGCACAGAGTGAGTTCACCCTCAGAGCACAGAGTGAGTTCACCCTCAGAGCACAGAGTTCACCCTCAGAGCACAGAGTGAGTTCACCCTCAGAGTACAGAGTGAGTTCACCCTCAGAGCACAGAGTGAGTTCACCCTCAGAGCACAGAGTGAGTTCACCCTCAGAGCACAGAGTGAGTTCACCTTCAGAGCACAGAGTGAGTTCACCCTCAGAGCACAGAGTTCACCCTCAGAGCACATTCTTTATTGCAGATTGGCCATCCTGGGAGCAATCTGTCTCGGGGCAGATGCTCCCTGATCCAAAGCATACTTTTATTTTTAGACTGTTGTTTATCTACTCTTCCCCGCTCCCATTATCTCTACCCCACGTGTGTAGTGAGTGCACAGGATGAGGTAAGGTGTTTTGGCCACTCTAGGTTTTCAGGTGCTGCATGCTACTGTAAGGGGTTTCTGCGCCGAGCTTTCGCCCGACCTAAGGTCCCCGTGCCTTGCTCTGATCCCTTGACCAGGCCGTGCACACTGGTTCCCCGTGAGTGGTTCGACCCACTCACCCCTTACGGTTCTAGACACTGGACTTAGATGCAGGAGCGTTTATAGTGCAGAAAAATTCAACCAGACCAGATTTGAAAACCAGGGTTTAAATGAAAAAGGCTTTTATTCAGCACTTGGGACTATTGTCCATGAATATATTTATGCAGTTCTATAATACACATACCAAATACATGAATACCTTTGATTTATTAATCACGAAACGCACAGTTCACAAGACATATACCCGAATACCCTTTTCGCTGAAAACTTAAAAACACACAGTTCCACGAGACATATATCCGAATACCTTCTTCGCTGAATTCTTGAAACACACAGTTCCACAAAACATAGACACGAATACCCTTTTACTTATGAATTCTTAAACACAGTTCTGCAAGACACATACACGACTGTAAGATGGGGAACGTACGACGCATCGCAACCTTGACCAACACATATTTTAATACACACCCAACGTTTATTAACAACCACCCTCCCCTCTACACTAAACTATGTCCAGGATATGTAGGATTTGGAGTGCATGCTCACCATGGGGCTATTACTGGGGTTACTGGCTGTTCGTTTTGCAGTATTTCTTCTCGAGTTGCGTGCCTGTTCCTCTCTCTTGCATCTGTTCTTCTTGCCTATCGTTTCTTCCTCCTGTATTCGTTTGACTTCCTTCTGACTTGCCTGCTTGCGTTCCTTGCAGGTTTTCTTCTTGAGTTGACTTAACTTATTCACCCAAAAGTAGTGGCCAGTTATACTGTTTCTGACCCGTCCTATCTCCTGCCAGATCTTGGAATCTCTTTGTTCAAAAAGATATGTATGAGGTTTTCTTCTGATCTGCGCTTATGTTCGGGGATACCGGGGATGGCCAGATGGTGTTAATTGGGATTTCGTTGTGAGGTGATGGGTGTTAACTGGTTTCCCATCACCTACCAGGTAGTTTTCTATGGGCTATTGTGCCCCCTCACTGAGATGAACTGTTTAGGTCGGCTTGGGGCATTGTGAGTATGCTGATGTCAGCGCCCCAGTGTCTGGACTCCGACCTGGTTTCGTAGGTTTCTGCATGGCCAATACCCATCCTTTGTTCTGGCCGTGGCTTTGCAGAAACCTAGAGACTGGGTTGTAAGGTTTTTTACCTTTTGTGGCTGGTCACGAGGTCCTGCAGCCATTTTAGGACCCACAGATTGTGACATCCTTTGGTAAACTGACTGCAGCCTTTCTCCGCTATCAGCCCCAGTCTCCCGTTTAAAATGTCCAAACTGCAGCTCTTTGGTTTTGTGTTGATTTCAGAATGAGGGAAAACTTCTCAAATCTTACACTACATACTGCAGGTCGTGTGCAGTACTGTTTTCACCACGTACGCCCAATGATAAGTTTCTGCTCTGGGGTCTGTGCACTAGTTGCTGTGCAGTATCCAGGCTTAGCTTCATTTTAGTCAGCTTGCAGCTGGTGGCTGACCATAAGACATAGGAGCAGATTTAGGACCATCGGAACACAGCTACCAGCCTTGGAGGGCATCTACAACACACGATGCCTCAGAAAAGCCACCAGCATCCACAAAGACTCTTCACACCCCTGCAACAGTCTGTTCGAACTTCTACCATCGGGCAGACGATACAAGGCCTTCTACGCCCGCACCTCCAGACTCAGGAACAGCTTCATCCCCAGGGCCATAGCTGCTATGAACCGGTCCTGCTGAGCCGGATGGTCACATCGCACAGTGAACCGGCACAGATCTACTTGCACTTTATTCTGTTTTAAAACTGTTCTAATTTGTTTCATTGGGTTGTTTAAATTAATACTGACTAGCTAATTAAATTATTGCATCGTATGGGAGGCGCATTCCCAATCTCGTTGTACCCTGTACAATGACAATAAAGATATATTGTATTGTATTGTATTGTATTGCATTCAGCCCATCGAGTCTACTCCGTCTTCAATCATGGCTGATCTATTTTTCCCTTTCAATTCCACTCTCCTGCCTTGTTCCTAAAACCTTTGATGCCCTTACTAATCAAGAACCTATCAAGTTCCACTTTATAAAATACCCAATAACTTGGCGTCCACAGACATTCATGCCAATGAATTCCACAGATTCACCACCCTCTGGCTAACAAAATTGCTCATCATCTCCATTCTAAAGGTACATCCTTTAATTCTAAGGCTGTGCCCTCTGGTGCTAGACTCTCCCATTACTTGAAATGATCCTTTCCCCATCTACTCCATCTCGGTCTTTCATTATCCAGTAGGTTTGAAGTGCTGGAGCAACTGGGCACGGTAGGCAGTATCTCTTGAGGGCAAGGCCAGAAGATGTTCCGAGTTAACATCTTTCTTCAGACTCACTCATGCAGTCTGAAGAAGGCCCCGACTTGGAGCCTCACTAATCCTTGTCCTCCAGAGATGCTTAATGTTGGTGGCACTGTGGTACAGCTGGTAGTAGACCTGCTGCCTCTCAGAGTCAGAGACCCGAGCCAGGTCCTCATCCTTCTAAACTCCAGTGAGTACAGGCCCAGAGCCATCAAACGCTTCTCGTACGTTAACCCAATCACCCCAGGATCATTCTAGTAACCCGCCTTTAGTCCCCATCCAACACATCCTTCCCCAGATTGGGCCCTAAACTGGCCTCAACAGCACCTTATAAATCCTCAGCAGTACATTCTTGCTTTTGAATGTCAGCGTTGCGTTTTCCTTACTTAATGGTGACGGAGCCTGCAAAATTACCTGTTGGGAGTCTTGCAGCAACACTCCCATGTCCCGCTGCACCTTTGATTACTGAACCTTCTCTCCATTTAGAAAATAGGCTCTAGGATTTGTTCCTGCTACCGGAGTGCATGACCATACATTTTGCTCTGCTGTATTCCATTTGCCACTTCTTTGACCATTCTCCCAACCTGTCCAAGTCCTTCTGAAGACCCCGTGCATTCTCAACACCACCTGATCCTCCATCTATCTTCATGTCATCCACAAACTTGTCCCCAAAGCCATCAATCCCATCACCCGGATCATTAACATGTGACGTGAGAAGCAGAAATCCCACGCCCACCCCTACGGAACACAACTAGGCCCAAGCAGCCCAGCAGAAAAGGCCTCCTCTATTCCCACTCTTTGCCTTCTGCCAGTCAGCCAATCTTATTACCATGATGCTAGCACCTTCCCTCTAATACCACAGGGCCCTCTCTTGTTTAGCAGCCTCACATGCAGCACCTTATCAAAGGCCTTCTGAAAATCCAAGGAAACGACATCCACTGACTCTCCTTTGTCTATCCTGTTTCGTACCTCCTCAAAAACCTCCACCAGATTTGTCATGCAAGATCTCCCCTTAGCAGAACCTTGCTGACTTTGGCCTACTTTATCAGGTGCTTGCAAGTACCCAGAAAACTCATCCTTAATCATGGCCAAGACTGGTATTATCAAGCTTTGGCCTGTTTTCCAGCGAGCCCTCTTGCCCAGCCTTGCAAATCATCCCGCTGCCTCCCTTTGCAGCCTGACGAGTAATACAATACAATACAATACAATACAATATATCTTTGTTGTCATTGTACAGGGGTACAACGAGATTGGGAATGCGCCTCCCATACGATGTAATAAATTAATTATTTTAAACAATAACAACCCCATGAGACAAATTGTAACAGTTTTAAGACAGAATAAAGTGCAAGTAGATCTGTGCCGGTTCACTGTGCGATGTGACCATCCGGCTCAGCAGGACCGGTTCATAGCAGCTATGGCCCTGGGGATGAAGCTGTTCCTGAGTCTGGAGGTGCGGTCGTAGAAGGCCTTGTATCATCTGCCCGATGGTAGAAGTTCGAACAGACTGTTGCAGGGGTGTGAAGAGTCTTTGTGGATGCTGGTGGCTTTTCTGAGGCATTGTGTGTTGTCGATGCCCTCCAAGGCTGGTAGCTGTGTTCCGATGGTCCTCTAAGCTCTATGGACTACCCGCTGAAGAGCTTTCCTTTCTGCCTCCGTGCCGCTGAGGTACCACACAGGGATGCCATGTGTTAGGATGCTCTCTATGGTGCAGCGGTAGAATGTCGTCAGCAGCTGTTGGGGTAGACCAGACTTCTTCAGTGTTCTTAGGTAGAACAGTCGTTGCTGTGCCTTCATGACCAGCGCAGCAGTGTTATTGGACCATGTTAGGTCCTCCGAAATGTGAGTGCCCAGAAACTTGAAGCTGGACACTCTCTCCACACTGTCCCCGTTGATAAAGATCGGGGCGTATTCCCCGTTGTGTGGAGAGTTTACTCCAACGCCAGGTGATGCATTTACACTCCCAGTTCACCAATCCTCAGAGGACATAGAGTTCATCTCCTTCTCTGCTTGTTCTTGGCTTTCAGGGTGACAGCAAAAAGATGGAAGACGCCAGTATCTACTCCAAGCTGCAGTCCAGCCGCCAGGCGTCCGACTACAAAGGCTCCACGCTCAGTCGCAGCAGCATGAGTGCCGGCCTCTCCAACAGCTTCAGAGACACCTTCGTCATCACGTCACTTGTGTGCTCCACGAAGCTCACACAGAATGGTATGCACATGTCGAGCCTCTTACCAATGTAACTGTGTCATCTGAAGATAGACCCTAAAGGCTGGAGTAACTCAACGGGTCAGACAGCATCTCTGGAGAAAAGGAGTGGGTGAAAAGGAGAGTTGTAGATCTGTGGAATTCTCTGCCTCAGAAGGCAGTGGAGGCCAATTCTCTGAATGCATTCAAGAGAGAGCTGGATAGAGCTCTTAAGGGTAGTGGAGTCAGGGGGTATGGGGAGAAGGCAGGAACGGGGTACTGATTGAGAATGATCAGCCATGCTCACATTGAATGGCGGTGCTGGCTCGAAGGGCCGAATGGTCTACTGCACCTATTGTCTATTGTCCATTGTTTCGGATTGAGACCTTTGTAATCTGGCTGCTGCTGGGGTTTTTTGGATGAGGTGGTCAAATGTGGGGCATGAAGATTTGTCCGGCACGGTGGCGCAGCAGTAGAGTTGCCGCCTTACAGCGCTAGAGACCCGAGTTCGATCCCGACTACGGGTGCCGTCTGTACGGAGTTTGTACATTCCCCCCGTGACCTGCGTGGGTTTTCTCCGAGATCTTTGGTTTCCTCCCACATTCCAAAGATGTACAGGTTTGTCGGTTAATTGGCTTGGTATAAGTGTAAAATTGGCCCCAATGTGTGTGTAGGGTAGTGTTAATGTGTGGGGATCGTTGGTTGGTGCAGACTCGGTGGGCCAAAGGGCCTGTTTCCGCACTGTATCCCTAAACGAAACTAAAATTAAATTTCTATGCAAAAACTTGGATAGCTTGCTGGTGGTTACGTTGTCAGGCATCCAAAGGTCTCCATTGGTAATCTATAGAAATACCTAGAGTTATATTATACCTTGCATGGTGTCAGGATGTCCTGAAGCATTTTGGAGCCAATTAGTCACCTTGTGAGGAGATGGTATCCTGTGGGATCAGTGGAAATCAGATACTGAGTTGTTGCAGTCGTGACAATAAAACTCTGAAGGTTTGGACTAAGCATGCATTTTTCAGGCTAATCTCCGATTATTAGGCTTTAAATATTCCCAGCAATCCCAAAACTAACATCACTTTTCCATCCCGTCTGCTTCCACAGAAGGGATGGACTGTGCTAGCTGGTTAATCAGCAGGTTGGAGTGGCCAGGGATTGTGTGAATGCCTGCACATGAGGCTGGATGCTCGGCTGGTGGATACAAGGTGGATCGAAGACATCCATCTCACCCTCTTGCACGCTTATCACCGCCACTCAGCAGCTGCTTTGGCTGTGTACTTCCCACTGTCTCCACCTGCCCTCTGCTTCTCTACCATAAGGTCGTCAGTGATGGGAGTAGAATTAGGCCATTTGGCCCATCTAGTCCACTCTGCCATTCAATCACGGCTGATCTATCTCTCCCTCCTAACCCCATTCTCCTGCCTTCGCCCCATAACCCCTGACACATGTACTATTCAACTCTGCCCTAACCCTTGCTCCTCCCTCATGACCCTGCTCCCTCCTCCTGCTCTCCATTCCCACCCTCTGCCCTCCGTGCCCTCCTGCCCCTTCCTCCAGCCCATCACTCCTTCCACCTTCCATCCCTGCTCTCTCGTCCTGCTCTGTCCCCTCTTTCTGCACCATGCTCCAACTCTATGCTCCATTAACCTCCACCTCTGCCCCCTTCTCCTGCCCTGATTCCACTACCTGCCCACTGGTTCCTCCCTCCTGCCTCAGAAGGCAGTGGAGGCCAGTTCTCTGAATGCATTCAAGAGAGAGCTAGATAGAGCTCTTAAGGATAGCGGAGTCAGGGGGTATGGGGAGAAGGCAGGAACGGGGTACTGATTGAGAATGATCAGCCATGATCACATTGAATGGTGGTGCTGGCTCGAAGGGCCGAATGGCCTCCTCCTGCACCTATTGTCTATTGTCTATTGCCACATTAGTGCAATGTTTACAATCTCAAGGATTCAGTATTGATCCTCTCTCCCCCTCTCTCTCCCCCTCTCTCTTCCCCTCTCTCTCCCCCTCTCTCTCCCCCCTCTCTCCCCCTCTCTCTCCCCCTCTATCTCTCCCCTCCTCTCTCTCCCCTCCTCTCTCCCCCTCTCTCTCCCCCTCTCTCTCCCCCCTCTCTCTCCCCCTCTCTCTCCCCCCTCTCTCTCCCCCTCTCTCTCCCCCCTCTCTCTCCCCCTCTCCCCCCTCTCCCTCCCCCCTCTCTCTCCCTCCTCTCTCTCCCCCCCTTACTCTCTCCGGAGAGAAGGAAGTGGAGAGAATCCAGGGAACTGTAGGCTGGTGAGCCCCTCGTCAGTGGGAGGGAAACTGTGGCATTGAATTTTTCGAGATAAGGTTTACTCCCATTTGGAAGAGAATGGGGATTAGGGATGATTAGGGGTAACCAGCACAGCTTTGCAAGTGGCAGGACATATCCTACTAACTTCATTGAGTTTCTTTGAGGAGGTGACAATGGAGATTGATGAACCTATAATGTGAGAAGGGGACAGTTTAAAGGAGGTGTGTGAGGCATTTTACTTTGTTTTGGGGTGGTAAGTGCCTGGAATGCATTTCCAGAGGTGGGGGTTGAGGTAGATACCATACTGGTGTTTAATACACTTTTCGATAAGCACATAGGAGTGCAGGGAATAGAGGGATATGGATCTTGTGCAAGCACATGAGATCAGTTAAACTGTCAGTCTGAAGAAGGGGCTCGACCCGAAACGTCACCCATTCCTTCTCTCCCGAGATGCTGCCTGACCCGCTGAGTTACTCCAGAATTTTATGCTGAATAAATACCTTCAGTTAAACTAGACATCACGTTCGGCACAAATGATGCCCGTTCCTGTGCTGTGCTGTTCTAAAACCAGATGCTTTCCATTATTAAGAAGTCCCTTACCAAATGTTCTATTTGCCTGGTGTACAAAGCTCATCAATAATAAGGTATTTATTCGCAAAATGCTGGAGTAACTCAGCAGGTCAGGCAGCCATCTCAGAGATGCTGCCTGTCCCGTTGAGTTACTCCAGCATTGTGTGTCTACCATCGATTTAAACCAGCACCTGCAGTTCCTTCCCACACATCCATGTTGATAATTTGGACCAATACAGAAGCAATGCATTTGCCAAGGACTAGAAATGCACCACCAGAATCAGAATGACCAGATAAATCAGATTGTGCAATTTTGAATGCAACATATTTTGATATTTTGGATTCAGAAGAGTGCATACTTGCAGCTGTGAATGAATTGGGGCAAATGACCTGTTTTCCGGCTGTATGATTTTATGACTATATTTTGCAATATTAATATCTGGAGAGGGAAGATGCATAAGCTGGGATGTTAAACTGAGTTTCAGGTGAGTATATGGCATCTGATGGCAACATGTCATAAAGAATAGGAGTAGAATCAAGCCATTCGGCCCATCAAGTCTACTCCATCATTCAATCATGGCTAATCGATCTCTCCCTCCTAACCCCATTCTCCTGCCTTCTCCCCATAACCCCTGACACCTGTACTAATCAAGATTCTATCTATCTCTGCCTTAAGAATATCCACTGACTTGGCCTCCACAGCTGTCTGTGGCAACGAATTCCACAGATTCACCACCCTCTGTCTAAAGAAATTTCTCCTCATCTCCTTCCTAAAAGAACGTCCTTTAGTTCTGAGGCTATGACCTCTGGTCCTGGACTCTCCCACTAGTAGGAAACATCCTCTCCACATCCACTCTATCCAAGCATTTCACTACTCTGTACGTTTCAATGAGGTCCCCCCTCATTCTTGTAAACTCCAGTGTGACACTCCCCAGCATCCTAGGCACCTGTTTAATTGCGGCAGTTTACACCACCACATTGTGGATGCTGTGCTCCAACACAGTGTAGTTAAACCTTAAAACAGACACTGTTGGAAATTCCCAGCAGGTCGGGCAGCATCTGTGGAGAGAGAGAAACAGAATTAATGTTTCAAACTGATAACATTTCACCACAACTCTGTTGCTCAAATTTGCTGAGAGTTTCCAGCATTTTCTGCAGTCATAATCAAACATTAATCTGAAACACTTTGAACTGATGTGATAAATAGACATTTGAAAACAATTGTCCATGTATATAGTTAGGAACCATTTTTGTCTTGTACTCTTCTTATCGAGTCCACATCACAAGATTAGATATTGTTCAGCCAGAACGGATCACACTTGGTATGGGGAGAAGGCAGGAACGGGGTACTGATTAAGAATGATCAGCCATGATCACATTGAATGGTGGTGCTGGCTCGAAGGGCCGAATGGCCTACTCCTGCACCTATTGTCTATTGTCTATTGACTTCTCGGCATCTGCGTACAATGGCGTCTTGCGCTTCTTGTGCGTGGCGGTGGAAAGATTGGTGGAAACAGGGTCGCGACGTGAACGCTCTTTCCTTGACCCCATCTTATACTCATTAGCACCAACTAAATGAGAAGACCATAGTTCAAGTTCCAAACAAAGAATATCCAGGCTGCTTTCTGATCAGAATGATTTTGCTTCCTCCTCTCCAGATGCTGTCCAACCCATCCATCAATGTCAGCATGTTCTCTCTTTGCTCCAGGTTCTGTGACATCTGCGGGATTTTGCCTTTGGTTTAAGTCAAACCCTATTGATCAGCATGGATAACAATGGGTTGCTTTCTTTCACACAGTGGGCTTGCTGGGCCTCTTGAAGTGGAGAATGAAACCAGAGCTGTTGCAAGAAAACCTGGAGAAACTGAAGAATGTGGACGGTGAAGAGATAGTTAAGGTACGGTCAAGTCCTATGCTAAATCAGAGTGACCCCCCTTGTATGTGTTTCCTGCAACCCCAAAATAATTTCGTTATTTTCCATTCTTGAGTTTGTTTGCAAACCCACATCTCACATGTTCATTCACAAAATGCTGGAGTAACTCAGCAGGTCAGGCAGCATCTCTGGAGGGAAGGAATGGGTGACGTTTCGGGTCACCCATTCCTTCTCTCCAGAGATGCTGCCTGACCTGCTGAGTTACTCCAGCATTTTGTGAATAAATACCTTCGATTTGTACCAGCAATTATTTTCTTACTCTTTCTCTCACATGCTCACGGCTGTTCATCATCGATCAAGATTCAGCAAGACTGTTCCTGAGGGGAGACCATAGTCTGAGGGTGACAAGGGTTCATAGGTTTTTCAGGAAAAGCCACTATTTTCAATTCAATATGCTTTACAAAAGGTTGGGCCAAAATCTGTTATTGTGCAGAGAGCTGGATGGCTTTATCAAAGCGTCTAGTTTATCAATTTAACAATGACCTAGTTGAGTGATAGAATAGGTTTCAAGACTGAAATAGACCATTGCTACTCCTAATCCTTTAACACCTTTATAACTGAATCACTCTTACAGTTTACTATCATATAATGACAAAAAATATCCAAATTGTCCAATAATGAATATTAAACAATGAACTTGCCAAGTCAAAATCCATTCGGAAAATCATAACAACCTGATAAATTAAGCTAAACAACTTTGAATCCAGTGTATTTCTGTCATGTTCCTTAATAATTTTATGCATCACCGGAAGCAGCCTTCAAATTTGAGGTCAGTGACTTCATAATGAAGCAAAATCAAAAGGAAAGAAAAATTGGAACTCCGAGCTGGAAAGTTGCACAGTTTTTTGTATTTTTGCATTAATAAACACATCATAATCAAGTTCATTTCTACCGAATCCTCAGGCAAACTCATTAACACTGAAGTTCTTTGTTGCAGTCATACCTAGAGGCTTCCCATCTGTTGGGTAATATGTTACTTCAATTGATTAGTCTTCAGAAAGAAGACTGACTGGAATGACACCAAATCTTTTTATCAACTGTACGACTTCTTAGCACTTTAATCTAGCCTGCAGGGATTTTGTAAACTCAAGATTGGTAAATTGATTAGCCATTGTACAACACTCCCATTCTTTGGAGCTTCAGTGTTCACCAACAGTAGGACCCAATATCCTCACAAGTTGCATTGGAGTCAAGGCCAATTGGGACCTCCAAGTTAAGGAAATGGAAAGTCAGAAAGGCAATAGGGACAGTGTTACTAATGCAGCAAATTGTTGCCACCTGGGATCCACATCCTTATGAGAAAGTGGAAGCTAATTAAGTAGTAACTTTCTATAGCAAATTTTATGTGTATATTTATAATGGACAATAATGGACAATGACGGCACGGTAGCGCAGCGGTAGAGTTGCTGCTTTACAGCGAATGCAGCGCCGGAGACTCAGGTTCGATCCTGACTACGGGTGCTGCACTGTAAGGAGTTTGTACGTTCTCCCCGTGACCTACGTGGGTTTTCTCCGAGATCTTCGGTTTCCTCCCACACTCCAAAGACGTACAGGTATGTAGGTTAATTGGCTGGGTAAAATGTAAAAATTGTCCCTAGTGGGTGTAGGATAGTGTTAATGTGCGGGGATCGCTGGGCGGCACGGACTTGGTGGGCCGAAAAGGCCTGTTTCCGGCTGTATATATATGATATGATATGATATGATATGATAAGGCAACCATAAGGAGAATGACTTGCTCTTTCAAAGAGTTGGCATAAGGACAATGGGCCAAATGGCCTTAATGCCGGTTTGATCACATGACCAATATGTTGTTGACAGCTGTATCTTTTCAATACCTGGCACAGTCTCTGAGTTTGAGGGCTCACAGCCTACAGTATGTGATTGTCTGCCTGAGTTAATTCTGCATACACGTTTAATATGGGTTGGCAATGTAGCTGGAGCACTGAACCCTCACATCATCAACAGAAGTTACTGCAATGTTATCCATAGGGTGGCACAGTGGTGCAGCGGTAGAGTTGCTGCCTTACAGTGCCAGAGACCTGGGTTCCATCCTGACTACGGGTGCTGTCTGGGCAGAGTTTGTACGTTCTCCCGGTGACTGCTTGAGTTTTCTCCGGGTGCTCCGGTTTCCTCCCATTTTCCAAAGACGTGCAGGTTTATAGGTTAATTGGCTTCTGTCAATTGTCCCCAGAGTGTAAGGGTGATCGCTGGTCGGCACGGACTCGTTTGGCCGAAGGGCCTGTTTCCATGCTGTATCTCTAAATTACAACTACATTTGGTGGTTTGTACTGCTTGTCCGCTCTCAATATATGAGCAGGTTGTGGGGGAAGAAAGGGTTGTGGCTGTTCGATGTGGATAACTTTGAGGGTTTCAGAAACAAGGAACCTGATCTTATCATCGAAGCCAGACAAATGGGGATTGAAGATGGGGACCAATGCAGGTTAGTTAATCACTCAAGCTCTTTCCACAGATAAATGATATTGTGGATAACCTGTAACATAACCCCATCATTAATTTTTAAATTGACATTATTCATTATTAAAATTTAAAAAAACACAATCATATTTAAAGTTTGCTATTGATTTGGATTTATTTGCAAAAGTTCCAAACATCTTCCACCCTCTGTTTATGGAAATATTTCTGAGTTTCATCCTGAAAAGGCAGGATTAATTATCTTACCATCTCCAGAAACAGTCCCTATGTCTCCAACTTTATCAGTTCTATTAATGGAAAGTGCAATACATGACCCCTTAATAGACTAAATAGAATCTGAATCTTGCACAATATCTCAAAAGACCTTGAAAGATGCATAAGAAAATAACTGCAGATGCTGGTACAAATCGAAGGTATTTATTCACAAAATGCTGGAGTAACTAAACAGGTCAGGCAGCATCTCAGGAGAGAAGGAATGGGTGACGTTTCGGGTCGAGATCCTTCTTCAGACTGATGTCAGGGGGGCGGGACAAAGGAAGGATATAGGTGGAGACAGGAAGACAGAGGGAGATCTGGGAAGGGGGAGGGGAAGAGAGGGACAGAGGAACTATCTAAAGTTTGAGAAGTCAATGTTCATACCACTGGGCTGCAAGCTGCCCAGGCGAAATATGAGATGCTGTTCCTCCAATTTCCAGTGGGACTCACTATGGCACTGGAGGAGGCCCATGACAGAAAGGTCAGACTGGGAATGGGAGGGGGAGTTGAAGTGCTCGGCCACCGGGAGATCAGTTTGGCCAACGCGGACCGAGCGCAGGTGTTGAGTGAAGCGATCGCCGAGCCTGCGTTTAATTTCGCCGATGTAAATAAGTTGACATCTGGAGCAGCGGATGCAATAGATGCAGGAGGTGCAGGTGAACCTCTGTCTCACCTGGAAAGACTGTTTGGGTCCTTGGATGGAGTTGAGGGGGGAGCTAAAGGGACAGGTGTTGCATCTTGTGCGGTTGCAGGGGAAAGTGCCCGGGGATGGGATGGTTTGGGTAGGAAGGAACGAGTGGACCAGGGAGTTACGGAGGGAATGGTCTCTGCGGGACGCAGAAAGGGGAGGGGATGGGAAGATGCGGCCAGTAGTGGGGTCCTGTTGTAGGTGACGGAAATGTTGGCGGATGATTTGTTGGATCCGCTGGCTGGTGGGGTGGAAGGTGAGAACGAGGGGGATTCTGTCCTTGTTGCAAGTAGGGGGAGGGGGAGCAAGAGCGGAGCTGCGGGATGTAGAAGAGACCCTATGAGAGCCTCATCTATAATGGAGGAGGGGAAGCCCCGTTTCCTGAAGAATGAGGACATCTCTGACGCCCTAGTGTGAAACACCTCATCCCGGGCGCAGATGTGGCGTAGATGGAGGAATTGGGAGTAGTGGATAGACTTTTTGCAGGAGACCGGGTGGGAAGAAGTGTAGTCCAGATAGCTGTGCGAGTCAGTGGGTTTATAGTAGATGTCAGTCACTAGTCTGTCTCCTATAATGGAGATGATGAGGTCCAGAAACGGGAGGGAGATGTTGGAGATAGTCCAGGTATATTTAAGAGCAGGATGGAAATTGGAAGTGAAGTGTATGAAGTCAGTGAGTTCTGCATGGGTACAAGAGGTAGCACCAATGCAGTCGTCGATGTAGCGGAGGTAGAGTTTGGGGATGGGGCCGGTGTACGCCCGGAACAGGGATTGTTCGACGTACCCGACAAAGAGCCAGGCGTAGCTAGGGCCCATGCGAGTGCCCATAGCTACGCCTCTGGTTTGGAGGAAGTGGAAGGAGTCAAAGGAGAAGTTGTTAAGAAGTTGAAAGATGCATCTCTTTCGCAGTAATATACACATCATAATCAAGATCCTTTCTTCCGAACCCCCACAAATGTTAGACTCCGAGAAACGGGTTGTATAAATCACGTTGTACTTCCACTGATATTCCCTTCTGAAATGACGATACCCAATTCTTCTCACGGTTCTCCAATTCTGGTTCATTTGCGGGCGATTACATAGTATTCCATTTACCTCGCTGTTTATTGTCCCAAGCTTTTAGTGATGTGCACACACAAAACTCCAGAGCATCTTTATGCATCCATTACTTCACACTGTGCATCACCTCCATAGAATCATGGAATCGTACTCTATGGGTCCATGTTGGACTACTTTGCATTTCCACAGGAAGCGTCATTTTGCAGAGAGGATAGTGGGAATCTGTAAATCATGGGATGTAACATTGAGACTAATAGGAATGAGTCACTGGGAGTAAGACAAAATTATGGGATTAAAGTGTGAAGCAGTAGTGGAAATAATGAAGGAGCCTAAACTGGTTATTAGTTTATGCCTTTCCTAAATATTTCCTGAATATGTCTGATTGTGCGGCACGGTGGCACAGCAGTAGAGTTGTTGCCTTACAGCGCCAGGGACCCGGGTTCGATCCCGACTACGGGCGCTGTCTGTACAGAGTTTGTATTTTCTCCCCGTGACCTGCATGCATTTTCTCCGAGATCTTCGGTTTCCTCCCGCATTCCAAAGACGCACAGGTTTGTGGGTTAATTGGCTTGGTATAATTGTAAATTATCCCTCGTGTGTGTAGGGTAGTGTTAATGTGCAGGGGATCGCTGGTCGGTGCGGACTCAGTGGGCAGAAGGGCTTGTTTCCGTGCTGTATCTCTAAACTAGACTAAGAGTTCCGATCTGAAACGTCACCCATACTTTTTCTCCAGAGATGCTGCCTGACCTGTTGAGTTACTCCAGCACTTTGTGTCAATCGCCAAATATTTCCTCATCTCTTAACTATTAGTGCAGGTAACTAAAAATATGTTGGAGACATCTGTGAATAAAGTGCTTCAGAATTCAGGAAGATGGGTATTAACATTAATGTTTTGGGGGAAGAGCTCGTAAGATCAATCTGGTGATTCCATGCAGAAGACCAATGCACAGATTTGGAACTGTGTATAGGTAGATCTGTCAGAGGTCACTAGGGTGAAAACTATTATTTTTCACAACATAACATTGGCTCATCCTTTGTTCTGCATAATTAAAGTTCCTTCAGGATATTCTGGACGCGCTGTTCAACATCATGATGGAACATTCCGACACAGAGAAATATGACATCCTCGTCTTTGATGCTTTGGTAAGGCTCTTTTATTTTTCACTTTACAAATACAACTGGTGCAATTTCCTTGCGCGGGTCGGATTTTTCCTGTGCAGAGTAAAGAAAAATCATGAAAGGAGTGAGATGCCGATCAAGTCTGCATAGACTGCTCCTTCTGTTTCAGTGCCCATCCTTATGCTCGTCGATAAGAGTATTTCTAAGGGCATTTATGAGATTTGATCATTGCTTGCAAAGTCAGCATTTGATCCCTTCTTTTAACTGTCTTCGAGAAAGTGGAGGTTGCCCACATTTGTTGAAAGGCTCCAGGGTGCATTGGGAAGGATGCACCTCACTGGAGACCGCATGCTGAGGCAGAGATGGTGATAATTTGCCATGCGGGGGAGTTTGGAAACTGGATTGTAATTCTGTACCCAGCTGCTGCCCATGTCCTCTCGGCCGCAGGGCCTTCCATCGCCCTGTGCGGCTCGGCCGCGGGGCCTTCCATCGCCCGGCGTGGCTCGGCCGCGGGGCCTTCCATCTCCTTGCGGGGGCTGCACGAGTCGGGAGCCTCGGCAGAAGTCGATCTGTCCGTGGGAGAAGCATGGGGGAAGAGAGAAGAATTTTTGTTTTGCCTTCCATCACAGTGAGGGGGTGTCTGGAGGAATCACTGTGATGGATGTTTGTGTTAAAATTGTTTGTCTTGTGTCTTTTACTCTGTACTGTTGTGGCTGCGTGGCAAATGATTTTCGTTCAATTCATTTTGAATGACAATAAAGATCGTTCAGATTCAGATGGAGACTGCCCATTCAAAAGGGGCAAGGCAAGTTGGCCACAGTGAATCACAAATTGATGATTCTCCTCATACTCTGTGATCTGAGCATCATTGTGGATGGGAATCCAGATCTTGGAGCCAGAGCTCTAGACTTCAAGGGGCAAGTTTGACCACATTTTGCAGCGGTCACTATAAAAAAATGGAATTGTGCTAGGTTCTTCACCAATTCTATTATCGACCACTGGTAGGAAAGGCTGCCAGTGTGGAGGGAAAGTTGAAACCTTCTCTCACAAACCTTGCCGTTATTTCATGCTTAACAGTAAAATCATTGAAACTGAAGGTCAGTTAAACATTTTTAACGTTAATTTGTTCATGAGTCAGGAAAATCTTTATCTTGCTGAGCAACCTCTCGCGACAGGGCAATGCTGAAATGCTCTGTGAGTGATGTCAAAGCACCAAACCCAGGCTGTCCTTAACTAATAGCACCAGATATCAAGCAATGATAACATACCAAGGTAGTTTTGTTTTTGTGCTGTGACATTATGTGCTATTTGCTGCAGGTAAATAAATAATTATATTCAGATCACACAAATGGTGTGGGATCCTCCCGGCCTTAGAAGGCTGAGGACATTCGGCATGCCCCCCACAACTCTCACAAACTTCTACTGATGCACTCTAGAAAGCATTTTATCAAGATACATCACAGCTTGGTTCAGGAACAGCTCCATCCAAAACCGCAAGAAATTGTGGACACAGCCCAGACTATCACGCAAACCAACCTCCCTTCCATTGACTCCATTTTACCTCGCGCTGCCTCGGCAAGGCCAGCAGCATAATCAAGGACCAGCCGCACCCCGGCCACTCCCTCTTCTCCCCTCTCCCATCAGGCAAAAGGTACAGAAGTGTGAAAACGCACACCTCCAGATTCAGGGACAGTTTCTTCCCAGCTGTTATCAGGCAACTGAATCATCCCACCACAACCAGAGAGCAGTGCTGAACTACTATCTACCTCATTTGGGACCCCCGATCTATCCTTGATCGGACTTTGCTGGCTTTATCTTGCACTAAACGTTATTCCCTTATGTACCTATACACTGTAATTGGCTTGATTGTAATCATGTATTGTGTTTCTGTTGACTGAATAGCACGCAACAAAAGCTCTTCATTGTACCTCAGTACCAGTGACAATTAACTATTCTAAACTAAAGCTTGAATCTGCAATTGGTTTCTGATGCAGTTTAGTGATCTACTCAGATGAATTAAATCATGGGAACACTGCACACAGTATTCAGGGGATGCCTTACACAGTGTGACACACTCTCAGTGGCATTGTAAATAGTGACATAGGTACAAAACACTTTTCAAACGATCACACAGTTCTAAAGATTTAATACAAATAGTGACACACTCACAAAGACGCTGCAAATAATGGCAATCTCCTGAAGACTTTGAAAATAGACATTCCCCTCACAAGACGTTCTGAATAGTAACACACTTCTGTTGACTCTTTCTACATAACAGCAAACACTTGTGTGCAATTACTGATACCCTTTAGGAATCTCCTCCCCCCCCCAATACTAATAAATCCCCAAGAGTTCACCATCAATTTAATAATAATAATAATAATAATCCATTTATTTTATATAGCGCCTTATCGCATGCTCAAAGCGCTTTACAAAAACAATTAACATAGAAACAAACAGACAAACTATCCTGACGGAAAAGTGGCGAATACTCAACGCCAGCGTCCTCTCACGTCAGGGTCCGGCAGTAGACATTAAAGAGCACAAGACACACAGATAATTTTTTTTACATAAAACAGCCATCACAGTGATTGCTCTAGGCATACCCTCACTGTGATGGAAGGCAAAGTCTTATCTCCTCCTCGTTCTTCTCCCGTGGTGCCACGAGGTGATCGAGGCTCCCAACTTTTTGAAGCCCCCACTGGGCGATGGAAAGTCCCAGGGCCGAGCTGAGCCGAGCAGGCCGATGAAAGTCCTGAGCCCCCACCGGGCGATGGAAAGTCCCAGGGCCGAGCCGAGCAGGCCGATGAAAGTCCTGAGCCCCCACCGGGCGATGGAAAGTGCTGCGGCCGAGCCACGCAGGGTGATGAAGGGCCTGCGGGCGGGTTGATCGTACCTCGCGCTTCTGGGCGGTCGAAGCTGCTACGGCTGGAGCTCCCAAAAGCCGGTCGCCAGCCAGGGACCTGCGAGCTCCCGATGTTGCGGTCTGCAGGGCCCACGGCCGAAGCCTCCGAGATGGTAAGTCCAGGCCCTGCGACCGGAGTCTTCAAGGTCGATCCCAGCTGGAGGCCGCCGACTCCACGATGTTAGGCCGTAGCGCGAACGGAGATACGACACGGTAAAGGTCGCATCTCCGTTGAGGAGGAGATTTGAAAAAAGGTTTCCCCCAACCCCCCCACCACCCCCCTACATACACAGAATTAAAAATAAAACAAAACGTACATTTAACAACGACAATGACAAAAAAAACAACAAAAAAACAGAGAGACTGCCGGTGAGCCGCAGCTGCAGAACACAGCCACGCCCCTATGAGTCACGCTTCACCCCAGTGTCTGCCCACTTGGTCTCAGCTTCACGTAGAAGATGTTAGAGCTGTGAGCAGGCATCGATCGAACCTGCAGCCTGAGAGGTCTCGGTGTCGGCCTGTGTGGAGGCTTCTTGGTCTTCCCTGCAATCTCTGGCAAACTCTCAGAGAACTCCGTCAAATAGTCCAACATCCAAAGTCTCACGAGGACCCGTGCTGGCACACATTTGGCACTCTCTAACTCCAACTTCAAAGGGAGTAATAATAATAATAATAATAATGCATTACATTTATATAGCGCTTTTCATATACTCAAAGACGCTTTACAGGGATTTAGAGAACATAGGGAAGTGAATAAATAGATAAATAAATAAGTAAACGAACAGAGAAAGGAGACAGAAGGTGAGGTGACCTTCAGTGGTTGAAGGCAGTACTGAATAGGTGAGACTTCAGTGATGTTTTGAATGTGGTGAGTGTGGAGGAGTCTCTGACGGTTTGAGGTAGTGAGTTCCATAGGGTGGGAGCAGCGATGGAGAAAGCCCTGTCCCCCCAGGATCTGAGTTTGGTCCGGATGTGGGGGGATAGGAGATTGGCAGCAGCAGAGCGGAGGGTGCATGTGGGAGTGTGCCTGTGGAGGAGGTCGGTCAGGTAGGATGGGGCCAGGTTATGGAGGGCTTTGTAGGTTATGAGGAGGATTTTGTACTGGATTCTCTGGGGGATGGGGAGCCAGTGGAGTTTGTAAAGGACTGGGGTGATATGGTCACGGATCGGGGTGTGGGTGAGTAGACGGGCAGCGGAGTTTTGAATGTATTGAAGTTTACTGATGATTTTTGAGGGTGCTCCTTAGAGGAGGCTGTTGCAGTAGTCCAGACGGGAGGTGATGAAGGCGTGGATGAGGGTTTCTGCAGCTGTGGAGGAGAGGCATGGACGGAGACGGGCAATGTTTTTGAGGTGGAAGAAGGCTGTCTTTGTGATGTGTTTGATGTGTTTGTCGAAGGAGAGGGTTTGATCAAAGATGATTCCAAGATTCCGGATGTGAGGGGAGGTGGATACTGGGAGACCATCAATGTTGAGGATGAAGTTTTGGGTGGATTTGGTGAGCGTTTTGATATGATGTTTTAATATTCTTATCATGGCCTGTCATAAGGGACTTGAGTATGGTTTGCCATTAGTTGGCTGTTGCAGCAGCTTATCTAGCCACTAATGGAAGTAATCCTATTTTGTGAGATTGCTTGTGGATCCTCGAGAGTATAAATTTCTGAGAAATGCTGACATAATTTCCCACACACACCGACAAAACAATCATGCACTCCCGGGGACTCACGGAAGTGCTGATATTTTTCCTCGAGACTACCTAAACTCCTGGGGATTAGCACTCTTATGGATGAAAACAGAATTTCCTCACACCACAATGGAAATAACAGAGCAGCAAGTCGGCAGAAGGGAATCTTATACAACAAGTGACTGCACCATATAAAACAATGTACCCAATGATACACCGAGGTGGATGGAGATTATAAGAAAATAACTGCAGGTGCTGGTACAAATCGAAGGTATTTATTCACAAAATGCTGGAGTAACTCAGCAGGTCAGGCAGCATCTCAGGAGAGAAGGAATGGGTGACGTTTCGGGTCGAGACCCTTCTTCAGTCAGCAACACAGCAATGAGCTGACCACAATGTGAGACCGGTTAGAAGGTGGATAAAGATGAAGACCATGTCCTTTGCCTAACCCTTGTTAAGAGAAGTCATTTTTTTTACCAGCAGTTACTTGTAGGCCTTCCAATTCTATGTTGGATGTTCCAACACCTACGATCATCTGTGCTACAGCATTTACACAGTCATTCATTCATTTAAGTCAGCAACAAATATCACCTCGATGGTCAATGGTTCTTTGTTTTGACATATACTGAGGTACAGTGAAATTTTTCTTTTGTATACAGTTCAGCAAATTATTACCATACGGAAGTACAATCCCAGATTAAGTACAAAGTGAATAGAAACAGCCCACTGACGCCATTATTAAGAGTTGCCAGGGTTTGGCGCCATTTTCAAAGTCAAAGCTGCAGCTGGCCACAAAGGCCTGTTTGTAGCCCTCACCTCCATCAGGATCGTCCAGCGAAGCGTCATCCCTCTCCTCGCCCGGCCACCATTGGTGCTCTAGGTGGCACTTCCTACAGACGATCTTGAGGGCACTCAGAAGGCAGTGCTTTAAATGCCCATCTCCCTTACCAGTGAATTGCTGGAGAGCAGTTTGCAGATTTGATTATTATTTTCTGGTGGAACTAACTCTGAGGAAAATTCTGAGCGTTTTGGTTCACAACTCCTATGCAGAAAGATTTGTGGAAGTAGGCGCACGTTGCCTTGAGTTTGCCTGCATAACCTGACCACAGGGAATGCAAGCTATCTTCTTGAACGTGCAACGTGAGGGACTCATCTGGAATGGTGCTGTTGCTATGCAAACCCTCTGTGGTAGTAGCACCTGCCATTTCTTTAATAACACAGGTTCAAGAGTGATAAGGTGATTATAATGAGGGCTCTCAGCGGTTCCTCCCCTCCAACTGGCTCTTTTGATGCAATCCGGCAATTCAACTTAATTTGATGACCCTCGCAGAGCTGAGATTGTCTTGATCTAGAGGAAGAACAGCAAGGGATCACAATATAGTGATTATGGGACTAATAATGCAGAAACCGAAGAATAAGAGTCAAGTCCTCAGTGAGTCTAGTTATGTTCCATGTTCCGTGTGCAGTGAGATCGGGCATCGCTGCTCGCTTTGACCTTTGTGTGGCTCAGGCTCAAGATAACTCTTATCTTGAGCCAGGCGCAGCACGGTGGCGCAGCGGTAGAATTGCTGCCTTACAGCGAATGCAGCGCCGGAGACTCGGGTTCGATCCTGACTACGGGGGCCGTCTGTACGGAGTTTGTACGTTCTCCCCGTGACCTGCGTGCGTTTTCTCCAAGATCTTCGGTTTCCTCCCACACTCCAAAGACGTAGAGGTATGTAGGTTAATTGGCTGGGCAACTGTAAAAATTGTCCCGTGTGGGTGTAGGATAGTGTTAATGTGCGGGGATCGCTGGGCGGCGCAGACCCAGTGGGCCGAAGGGCCTGTTTCTGCGCTGTATCTCTAAATCTAAAATCTAAATCTAAAAATCTACCCAAACAATTTACACTTGGCCTTTTGCCTACGTTCGCCTCGTAACCCTCTACACCTTCTTTATCCATGTATGTGTCCAAGTGTCTTTTAAATGTTATTCACAAGTTCACAGGTTATAGGAGTAGAATTAGGTCATTCGGCCCATCGAGTCCACTCTGCCATTCAATCATGGCTGATCTCTGCCGCTTAATCCCATTTTCCTGCCTTCTCCCCAGAACCCTTGAAGCCTGTTCCAATCAAGTATTGACTGTATCATATCATATCATATCATATATCTACAGCCGGAAACAGGCCTTTTCGGCCCTCCAAGTCCGTGCCGCCCAGTGATCCCCGTACATTAACACTATCCTACACCCACTAGGGACAATTTTTACATTTTACCCAGCCAATTAACCTACATACCTGTACGTCTTTGGAGTGTGGGAGGAAACCGAAGATCTCGGAGAAAACCCACGCAGGTCACGGGGAGAACGTACAAACTCCTTACAGTGCAGCACCCGTAGTCAGGATCGAACCTGTGTCTCCGGCGCTGCATTCGCTGTAAAGCAGCAACTCTACCGCTGCGCTACCGTGCCTCAAGTACCTCCTCTGGCAGCTCATTCCATATGCCCGTCACCCTCTGAGTGGAAATGTTGCCCCTTGGGTTCCTATTAAATCTTTCCCATCTCATTTTAAACCTATCTCCTCTGGTTCTTGACTCCCCCACTCTGGGTAAACAATTCTTATCTGGTTAACTCTTGTCTGGCGAATCAATTCTGAATGGACAGTAACAGTCAGTCAAGCTGTTACTCCCACAATGCACAGGTAAATAACAATGAATAATTAAGAAAGACACAATCAGAAATGGTTCTCCCAAGTTCTTCACTATCCCAGTTTGGACATGAACAAATGGTCCAACTTTGCCAGAGGGTTGGAACTTTGGTATTTCCTGCCCCATGATTGCCATGGAGGGGTCATTAGTGCAAAACTGTAGCACTTCAAGGAGTAACATGAACAACATCTACTCCGATAATATGATAAGGCATTTAAGGATGTGCTCACAGACCTTGTCTATGTGTGTGAGATCGTGGACCTAGGACTTAGCAACCCACCCACCCACCCCTTTGATCTGTGTTTTCACACCTTACCCTTCAATATCTCTGGAGTCCCTCTGCCCTGACTCTCTGTTTGAAGAAGGGTCCTGACACGAAACATCACCCATTCCTTCTCTCCAGAGATGCTGCCTGACCCACTGAGCTACTCCAGCATTTTGTGTCTATCTTTGGTGTAAACCAGCACCTGCAGTTCCACCTTCCACACCCGCTCCCAATTCTGCTTCCGCCACTGGATCCTCAACTTTGTGACCCATGGACCCTCATCAGTGAAAATAGGCAACAAAACATCTTCCACTATAACTCTTAATGCTGGTGGCCCACAAGGATGCGTTCTCAGCGCCTGACTCTACTCCTTGTGCACTCATGACGATGTGCCACATTCTGTTCTCGCTCGGTTTACAAGTTTGCAGGTGACGCCATCAGCAGTGAGCCAGACCTTGACCAATGACAAGATGATGTAAACGAAGGAGAAAGCTTGGTAACATGGGGTCAACACAACAACTTCCCCCTCGCTCTCAGCAAGACAAAAGAGCTAGATATTGACTCCAGCAAGCTAAGGTGGTGTACATGCCCAAGTCTGCATCAACAGTGGCAACATGGAGTTGGTGGAGAGCTTCAAGTTCATCGGCGTAAATATCACCAACAATCTGTCCCGACCCAGTGGCCAAGAAGCAATGGCCAAGAAAGCGCACCATTGCCTCTACTTCCTCAGAAGACAGGAAGTTCAGCATGTCTTCAACAACTCCTACCAACGTTTATTGATGCACCATAGAAAGCATCTGTTTTTCCGCATCACAGCTTGGTTTGGCTACTGCTGCAAAAATTGCAGATAGTTGTAGATGTAGCCCAGTCCATTATACGGAACCCCTCCACTTGCTCCCCATTCTCCTCCACCCCGACTGTCTCCATCGACACTTCGTGCAGTAGTTCCAATGTCTTTCTCTAACTTAGCACCAGTGAAACATGCTGGTCAAATGAAACAAAGCAAACTCTACAAGAGAACTTAGACGAAACAAAAGCTCTTATTTGCAGTATTTCGGCAGACCCTGTCACCTGTGCTGTTGACGGTATTATTATTATTTTTGTTTTCACAGATATACATAATAGGGCTGATTGCAGACAGGAAATTCCAGCATTTCAATGCTGTTCTGGAAGCCTACATCAAGCAACATTTCAGCGCCACCTTGGCTTATAGGTGAGTCCCATTGCTACGCCCTTGCGTTCTCTTAGATAGTCCTATACTGTTGCAAGATCAAAAGGTGACAAAGCGTAGCCTATGGTTAGAGTAACCTGATGTATTTGCCTTCCGGCAATCGAGCACTAACAATAAAAGCCAATCATGTAGAATGTACAGTTATGGTCACTGTGAGAAGACAAGTATCTCATATTTTCTTCAGCGGCAGATTTAGGAATAAGTTTCGATATGGGAATTCCAATGAAAGGCAATAAAAATATAATGGTCACTAATAAGGGCAGTGATGGATTCAAGGGAAACATCTTTACCTCAGAGCGCTGGAAGGCATAACTTACTTTCGTTTGGACTAATTGCAACAAATTGCAATGATGCTTTGAAGGAAATGTTTAATAGGGGGAATAAAGTTTAATGGACAGGTTTATGTTTGAATGGGAGATTGCTGATGGAGAACATCAACATTATCATTGACTCATTGGTCGCTTGGACCAATTAACCAATTTCTGTGTTGTTTCACATGATCCCACTGACGAGCAGCAGGCCTTAATCTCACCACCATTACTGATTTCATCACTTCTGGCTGCCTGCCTTCCACAGCCTCCAACCTTATCGTTTCCCAGCCCCGCACAGACCGTTTTTACCTTCTCCCCAAAATCCACAAACACAACTGCCCTGGCAGACCCATTGTTTCTGCCTGCTCCTGTCCCACGTAAATGATTTCCACCTACCTCTACTCCATCCTATCCCCCCTGGTCCAATCTCTCCCGACCTATGTCCAAGATACCCCACATGCCCTCCGTCTCTTTAATGACTTCCGCTTTCTGAGCTCCCACTCCCTCATCTTTACTGTGGACGTTCATTCACTCCACACCTCCATCCCCCACCAGGACGGCCTTAAAGCCCTCCATTTCTTCCTCGACCGCAGAACCATCCAATTTCCCTCCACTAACACTCTACTCCGCCTAGTGGAGCTGGTCCTCACCCTCAACAACTTTTCCTTCAACTCCTCCCACTTCCTCCAAGTCCAAGGCGTAGCTATGGGCACCCGCATGGGTCCAAGCTATGCCTACATCTTTGTCGGGTACGTTGAACAATCCCTGTTCCAAGCATACACTGGCCCTATCCCCAAACTCTACCTCTGTTACACTGATGACTGCATCGGTGCTGCCTTCTGCACAACTCATGGACTTCATCAACTTCACCACCAATTTCCATCCTGCACTCAAATTTACTTGAACCATCTCCGACACCTCCCTCCCCTTTCTTGATCTCACAGTCTCCATCACAGGAAATAGACTATTGACTGACGTCTGTTACAAACCCACTGGCTCCCACAACTATCTCGACTACATTTCTTCCCACCCTGCTTCCTGCAAAGCCTCTATCCCCTACTCCCAATTCCTCCGTCTACGTCGCATCTGCACCCAAGATGAGGTGTTCCACACTAGGACATCTGAGATGTCTTCATTCTTTAGGGAATGGGAGTTCCCCTCTCCCATCATAGATGAGGACAGCACTCGTGTGTCCTCGGTACCCTGCAGCTCTGCCCTTGCTCCCCCTCCCCCTAGTCCTTACCTTCCACCCCATCAGCCGTCGGATACAACACATAAACCTCCAAAATTTCCGCCACCTCCAACGGTATTCCACCACTAGCTCCATTTTCCCCATCTCCACCAATTTCTGTCTTCCGCAACTCCCTGATTAACGCATCCTTTCCCACCCAAACCACCCCCTCCCCAGGTACCTTCCCCTGCAACCGCAGGAGATGCAAAACCTTTCGCTATACCTCCACCCTCGACTCTGTCCAGCAGTTCTTTCAGGTTAGGCAGAGGTTCACTTGCACCTCCTCCAACCTCATCTACTGTATCCGTTGTTCAAGATGTGGACTCTTGTATATCGACGAGACCAAAAACTGACTGGGCGATCGTTTCGTTGAACACCTTCACTCAGCCCACCTGAACCTACCTGATCTCCTGGTTGCTAAACACTTTAACTCTCCTTCTCATTCCTACACAGACTTTTCTGTCCTCGGTCTCCTCCATTGTCAGAGTGAGGCTAACACAAATTGGAGGAACAGCATCTCATATTTCGCTTGGGCAGCTTACAGCCCAGTGGTATAAATTCTGATTTCTCTCACTTCAGGTAGCCCCGGCATTCCCTCTCTCTCTATCCCTCCCCCACCCAAGTCACACTAGCTTCTCATTTTCACCCTACAAACAGCTAACAATGGCCTGTTTCCTTTATCATCGTTACTTTTTTGCATATCTTTCATTCATTGTGCTGTACCTCTCCACATCACTATCTATATCTCTTGTTTCCTTATCCCTAACCAGTCTGAAGAAGGGTCTCGACTCGAAACATCACCCATTCCTTCTCTCCAGAGATGCTGCCTGTCCTGCTGAGTTACTCCAGAATTTTGTGTCTATCTTCTGTGTTGTTCATTCTGTATTATTCTGTATGATTAAAGTTGCTTGTGCTGTGAAATTGTCTCCTAAAACAACTGGTTTGCATCCCCTTCACCCTCTCTGTCGAAAGCCACAGTTAATTTTGGGATACTTTATTCCATTCTGAGGATACCTCTCTGTGACTTGATCGGGTGATCAATTTTCATGTATGTCATCCTGTGTCAACCAGCTGGAGCTGCAGAGAAATTTCTTCTGTTCTCTTGGATGTCTGGAATTCTCTGCCTTTTGAATGATTGGACAGTGTTGAGAGGAACAGTCCTATTATCGTGCAAGGTGAAGGCCAGGTCATTTTATTTATTTAAGACGGAGACAGATAAATATTTGAAAGATTGAAGGTTCTGGGGAACTGGCACAGAGAAGCATAGACCAGCCATGATCATATTGAATGATTGGAGAGTTTTGAGGGGCATGGGCCTGTTTTCTTGTGTCTTTGGATTTATACATAGGTAAAGGCAATTTCCAAAATGGCCAACCCGAATGATTGGCATCCAGAGAGAAACGTCCTAAAGGGAGAAAATTGGAAACAGCGATCAAAAAAGAAAGTGCACATTTGAGATAATCAGAGTGCAAGCATCATGATGATGGCTGGGCAGACTTCCAAATGTTACACCAGAAACACAAAAGTGACAATATCTTCTTTTTCGTCTCAAGCGTTTGTCCACCCGCCTGCAAATCAAAGCCCCCCTCACTTGTATCCACCTATCACTTGCCAGGCTTTGTCCTACCTTCAACTTTCCAACTTTCTCTCCCCTACTACAAACAGTCAAATGAAGGGTCCCGCTTAGAAACATTGCCTCTCCGTGAGCTTCAGAGATGTTGCCTGACCCGCTGAGTTGCATCTGGAGTTAGTTATTTTGTTTAGAGATACAGCGCGGAAACGGGCCCTTCGGCCCAGCCAGTCCATGCTGACCAGCAATCCCCGCACATTAACATTATCTTACACACACCAGGGACAATTTACACAAACATCAAGCCAATTAACCTACAAACCTGCACGCCTTTGGAGTGTGGGAGGAAACCGGAGCACGTGGAGAAAACCCACTCGGTCACAGGGAGAACGTACAAACTCCGCACAAACAGCACCTGTAGTCAGGATCGAGCCCGGGTCTCTGGCGCTGTGAGGCAGCAACTCTACCGCTGCACCACCGTGATGCCCAATTATTGTCCTGTATCATAGGTTTGCATAATCAATTTAGATAGTACTTTGGGCTTGGTTTTCTTGGTTGAGCTCATATCCCAGTGTTATAGCACAAGTACTTTGTGTTTTAATTGTAATTAATCCAGCACTTTGTGCTTCTCTGCCCATTAATTTTGGCTATCAATGTTTCATTGAGAATTTAGCCTGAGTGGATAGATGGCAACCAAAATCAGAGGGGCTACTTAGGCCCAACCTTGCATCTGTCCACATCTGGTGCACTGCATCCTCAATATTGCCATTAGCACAAATGTTGTAGAGTCATATAGTTTTACAGCATGGAAACAGGCCCTTTGACCCAATTAATCCATGATGACCAAGAGGCCCCATCTAAAATAATCTCATTTACCTACATTTGCCCCATATCCTTCTACACTTGTTTTAAATCCATGTACGGGTCCAAGTGACTTTTAAATGTTGTTATTATTGTACCTGCTTCAAGTACTTCCTCTGGCAGCTTATTCCATATAACCTTCACCCACTGAGTGGAATACAGTACAATACAATACAATACAATACAATACAATACAACACAATACAATACAATACAATACAATACAATACAATACAATACAATACAATACAATACAATACAATACAATACAATACAATACAATACAATACAATACAATACAATACAATACAATACAATACAATACAATACAATACAACACAATACAATACAATACAATACAATACAACACAACACAACACAATACAATACAATACAATACAATACAATACAATACAATACAATACAATACAATACAATACAATACAATACAATACAATATATCTTTATTGTCATTGTACAAGGGTACAACGAGATTGGGAATGCACCTCCCATACGATGCAATAAATTAATTAGCTAGTCAGTATTAATTTAAACAACCCAATGAAACAAATTAGAACAGTTTTAAAACAGAATAAAGTGCAAGTAGATCTGTGCCGGTTCACTGTGCGATGTGACCATCCGGCTCAGCAGGACCGGTTCATAGCAGCTATGGCCCTGGGGATGAAGCTGTTCCTGAGTCTGGAGGTGCGGACGTAGAAGGCCTTGTATTATCTGCCCGATGGTAGAAGTTCGAACAGACTGTTGCAGGGGTGTGAAGAGTCTTTGTGGATGCTGGTGGCTTTTCTGAGGCATCGTGTGTTGTAGATGCCCTCCAAGGCTGGTAGCTGTGTTCCGATGGTCCTCTGAGCTCTATGGACTACCCGCTGAAGAGCTTTCCTCTCTGCCTCCGTGCAGCTGAGGGACCACACAGGGATGCCATGTGTTAGGATGCTCTCTATGGTGCAGCGGTAGAATGTCGTCAGCAGCTGTTGGGGTAGACCAGACTTTTTCAGTGTTCTTAGGTAGAACAGTCGTTGCTGTGCCTTCTTGACCAGCGCAGCCGTGTTAGTGGACCATGTTAGGTCCTCCAAAATGTGAGTGCACAGAAACTTGAAGCTGGACTCTCTCTCCACACTGTCCCCATTAATAAAGATCGGGGCGTATTCCCCGTTGTGTGACCTACGGAAGTTGATGATCAGCTCCTTGGTCATGGTGGTGTTTAGGGACAGGTTGTTAACTGAGCACCATTCCACCAGGTTCTGCACCTTCGCTCTGTAGTTTGTTTCATCACCGTTGGTGATCAGCCCGATCACCGTTGTGTCGTCTGCCCCTCAGGTTCCTTTTAAAATGTTTCCTTCTCACCGTAAAACTATCTCCTCTGATTCTTGCTGCCCCCACCCTGGGTAAAAAAAACTCTCTGTATTCACCCGCTCAATTCCCCTCATGATGTTAGCGTGAGCGATAACGTTCAAATAAGGTGAGATCAATATGACTAATCCAGATTGTCCTTACGGGAATTAATAAGAAGTGAGATTGAATGGCAGTGAAATAGATCATTAAAGGAAGGAGAGGTAAATGGTTGATGTCGCAGGAAAAACAAAGAGTTGGAGCCATGGATTGGGGAGATTTATTTGGGGATCTGCAAAATAAACACTGGCAGCATCAACTGACAGGAGAACGATTGGGGTAAATAGTTGTGAGGACTGGAGGCAGAAGATAAGATTACAAAGGCTGAATAGCATTTAGGGGAAGGAATAGACAGAGGAAAGAGTCTCACAGCTCACCAAACTGCTCGCCATTCAATCAGATCATGTTTGATCTTATAACTCACGTCAGCTTTCTGGCATCGGCCTATATTCGTCAATGCCCTTGGTTTTCAGAAGTCTATTGATTTCAGCATGGAGAATATGAACATACACCTCGCTCAGGGGCAGAGACCAAAGCAATTCCTACTCATCTCAGCCCTAAATGGACAACCTGTTTTCAGTCAGAAGAATCTTTCTACATCAGCTCTACCATATCAGAAATTTTAAAATAAAAAAGTACATCTCTGAAAGTTATGAATTTAATATTATTTTTGTTCCTTTGCAAAATGCTGTTTATTTTCTCCCTTCAATAGATGTGAAGGTATTGTGCATGGTACCATGTAGGTTAGAGTTGTGCTTCGGCTTTTCAGTATTTTTCTGAAATTAGGGGGCTTGGGGTGGGTTTAGTTTTGATTGCTTTCGAGGTAATAATATTTTGTCATCGTTCTGCATTAATCAGTAAAACAACTCTACATGAAACATTTGTGCAGTTCAAAGATTCCCAAACTGTTTCTGTTCCTGGCGCAAAGTTGATTATAGACACTTCTTTCATCTGGAACTTGGTGTCTTATGTTATTAAGATCAGGTGCTGAGTTAATAATTGCTGTATTCATCGAAGGAAATTGGATCATGCAGGACTTTGAGTTTGCTTTACAGTGACCTGTTATAAATTCATCAATGCCAAGGGTACCTTTTGGAGTTCAGTGAAATCATTTGTTTCTTTAAATAATCTGTAGCAATTTTTAAATGGACGTCGATTCCTGTGTGTATAATAATTGGACCCAGGAGTATAATCGTGAAATTCTAATGTGATTGGATTCAATGGCCTCATTCAAACCTTTCGCAAATCTTCTACCTGTCTGAAAGTAGGCTTATTAGAGGCTGGGCAAGCCAATGTTCAGTTAAATTAAAACCTACTTTGTTACAAAGGAGAGCACAATAGTAAGTAATAATCAGAGTCACCAAGTTCAGAAAGTACAAAATAATCAGACAATGGTACAAAGTAAAGAGTATGCCATGCTACCTTACATTGCACAGAATATTCATTCTGCATCCAGCCTTGTAGGCTGATTTATTTTTAATATTTTAATTTTTCAATATTTTTTCATATTCTTAATATTCTTTCACTGCCTGGAACAAAAAGTGAACTGATGGAGGAACTTAGCAAGCCAGATAGCATCTGTGGAGGGAAAGGAATGGTTGACGTTATAAGGTTGAGGACTTGCATCAGTTCTGATGTAGGGTCTTGACCCAAAATATCAACCAATCCTTTCCCCCACTGATGCTGCCTAACATTTAATGCTGTTTGAAGAAGAGTCTCGACCCAAAACGTCACCCATTCCTTCTCTCCAGAGATGCCGCCTGTCCCGCTGAGTTACTCCAGCATTTTGTGTCCATCTTTGATGTAAACCAGCATCTGCAGTTCCTTCTTTAACATCTAACATGCTGAATTCCTCCAGCATCTGCGGTTTCATCAACCACTGCCCTGACTGTGACATCCTTTTGCTGACTGTCTGACATCTTTTTAAAGCCTCATTTACAGTGAAGGAGAATTGAAGAGTTTATCCATTCCATGTTAAGGGTCATATTTTGGTTACTAGTAAACCCAGCAATTTGCTTATTGTTTAAGGCAGAGAGAAATGATTCTCCATTTAAACCGTTTCTCACATCTCAAAAGAATGTTTTTTTTTCCTTAAGTTCCTTTTGAAACCCATCTGCCCCATCTCCTTGGCCAACCCAAGCTAAATAAAGCTGGAAAAGGGTCAAAAACAAAGAAACATCACAAATGTTTCTAAATTCGAGATCACGCATTTGTGTTGTTCATGAAGACCTATTGGCCTGCTCGTCATGTAAAGTTCTCAAACGGTGCTCGAGTTTCCAAAGAAATGTATGTTGAATCTTTACCTTTGAAGAATTTCCTATGTTTGCCCAACATTTCACTTTTTATGCATTGGAAATGTGCTCAGTTCACAGATTAATCAGCCTTAAATTCCCCCCTGTCTGCACACTGTATTTCTTATTTCACCAAAGCCACTTCCAATTCTTGCGTTTTGAGATCTGAAAGCTTAAGAGTCCTCTGTCTTTCACACAATGGTCAGAATTGTAGCTCGTCTTTGCGGCTTGTTTTAGGGCTCTAATGCCTTAGTTTGTCTCAGTAACTGGAGATGAGCACTCTCTGAAGGTGTGTTCTACTTTTACCTTGTACTGGAAGGCTTCCACCCAACATACAACCTCCATTTCTCTGTGCCATTTCTAGTTCAGCAACAGCACTTTTGCTCCTCAGTCAAGGGCTGGTAGATTCAATTCATTTTGAGAGTCTTGCACATGAATAGTAAGCAGTACTGTGGGATTTCTGTAACATTGAATATCCTGTCCTGAGGAAGCATTTTAAAAGGAAGGATGCTCTCCCCTCCCACACTCTCCCCTCCCATAAGATCTTGGGGCACAATTAATAAAATTATCTTTGGTGCTTCTTTCTCAATCAACAACTCTTAAAACACACATTCTGGTTTTAATCTCACTTTTTGTGGCATTCCTTTTTGCGGGTAAATGGACTTTTTCATTTCTCATAAAGGATTTAATTGTTCATTGGGTATGTTGATTGTCATAAGCACACTTCATATAAGGCAGTATTTTATTTTCTTCAGTAAGTGCTGCTTTTCAGTTTCTAGAGACTAACCCTCCAAATTATCTTAAAGTTCTTTCAATATATCAGTAGGAAAATAACTGCAGATGCTGGTACAAATCGAAAGTATCACAAAAATGCTGGAGTAACTCAGCGGGTCAGGCAGCATCTCTGGAGAGAAGGAATGGGTGATGTTTCGGATCGAGACCTTTCTTCAGACTGATGTCAGGTGGAGCGGGACAAAGAAAGTATATAGGTGAAGACAGGAAGACATAGAAACATAGAAAATAGGTGCAGGAGTAGGCCATTCGGCCCTTCAAGCCTGCACCGCCATTCAATATGATCATGGCTGATCATCCAACTCAGTATCCCGTACCTGCCTTCTCTCCAGAGGCAGTGGGAGAACTGGGAAGGGGGAGAGGAAGGGAGGGACAGAGGAGCTATCTAAAGTTAATCAGTAGATATATCAGTAGATATTTCAACATAAGTTATATTTTGAAATATTTCACTGTTCCATGTGCATTTAACTAAGTCGTTCATTCATTACTTTGTTCCATTGATATCATTCCAGAAAATTGATGAGGGTCTTGAAGAACTACCTTGATATATGTTGTGAAGGCAAGCAGTGTGAACCAATCCTACGAACGTTAAAAGCGCTGGAGTATATCTTTAAGTTCATTGTGAGGTCGCGCTCATTATTTGCACAGTAAGTTCCAGATCTTGATTTAATTCATTTATTAAATAATTACTTCATTTTTCATAACCTTAATCAGTCTGTTTAATGAAAAAAAAATTTCCAGCTTAATTTTTAATTTTGAAAAAGAACCGCAATTTTCCAGTATTTCAAAAGAGTAAAGTGGCGCTGCGGTAGAGTTGCTGCCTTACAGCGCTTACAGCGCCAGAGACCCGGGTTCCATCCCGACTACTGGTGCTGTCTGTACGAAGTGTGTACATTCTCCCTGTGACCTGCGTGGGTTTTATCCAAGATCTTAGCTGTCCTCCCACACTCCAAAGACGTACAGGTTTGTGGGTTAATTTGCTTGGTATCATTTAAAATTTGTCCCTCGTGTGTGTAGGATAGTGTTAGTGTGCAGGGATCACTGGTCGGCGTGGACTCGGTGGGACGAAGGGGCTGTTTCCACGCTGTATCTCTAAACTAAACTAAACTTTAGTTATCAGCCAGTTAAAATAGCACTGCCATGTGATGGGACAATTTAGAAGGATGCATGGGCGTTCAAATGGAAAGCTACAGTGAATCCCAATACAAAGAGACGAGAAAAAGACCGCTGGAACAAACAATAGCTAGATCAGTTATTTATTGCCCTCAGCAATGGATAACAAAATTTTAAATAATGAACAAACGAGTGTGCCTTTCCTACCATGTTTACTGACACTTTATGTAGAGCAGCTGGTAGACCTGGTACTTTACAGGGCGGCACGGTGGCGCAGCGGTAGAGTTGCTGCCTTACAGTGAATGCAGCGCCGGAGACTCAGGTTCGATCCTGACTATGGGCGCTGTCTGTACGGAGTTTGTACGCTCTCCCCATGACCAGCGTGGGTTTTCTCCGAAATCTTCCGTTTCCTCCCACACTCCAAAGACGTACAGGAATGTAGGTTAATTGGCTTGGCAAAATGTAAAAATTGTCCCTAGTGTGTGTAGGATAGTGTTAGTGTGCGGGGATCGCTGGGCGGCGCGGACCCGGTCGGCCGAAGGGCCAGTTTCTACGGTTTGTGTGGTCTGTGTGGGTTTCGTCTGGGTGCTCTGATTTTCTTCCACATCCCAGGGACATGCAGGTTGCTAGGCTAAGTGGCATCCATGAATTATCTGTAATATTGCAGGTTGATGGTTGAATCTGGGGGGGGGAGGGTGTGAGAGGTGACAGAAATGCGGGGAGATAAACGTAATTAATGTAGGATTAGTGTAAATGAGTGGGCAGTGGGCAAGTGTTATAGACCTGCACGGGAAGGTAGACGCTCCTACCCCCACGAGTCTCGGGCAGATGAGGCTCGTCTCCGGGGAAGGCAGTCCATCGAGGAGAGGGAAAACTCAGATCTAAAACCTCCACTGCCTTGTGGCCATGTCCAGTCATGGAAAAGGCTCCAGGAGTAAACCTCAAGAAACATCCGGAGTCGGAGTCCCTGAGGCAGTTCTACAACCTCGTTCTGGCAGCTCCTACAATGGCGCTGGTGCCAAACTGTAATGGCCCTGCTGTTCCTGGCGGGACTGTCGTATGTTGAAAGACTGGAGCGACTAGGCTTGTATACACTGGAATTTAGAAGGATGAGAGGAGATCTTATCGAAACGTATACGATTATTAAGGGGTTGGACACGTTAGAGGCAGGAAACATGTTCTCAATGTTGGGGGAGTCCAGAACCAGGGGCCACAGTTTAAGAATAAGGGGTAGGCCATTTAGAACGGAGATGAGGAAAAACTTTTCCAGTCAGAGAGTTGTGAATCTGTGGAATTCTCTGCCTCAGAAGGCAGTGGAGGCCAATTCTCTGAATGCATTCAAGAGAGAGCTAGATAGAGCTCTTAAGGATAGCGGAGTCAGGGGGTATGGGGAGAAGGCAGGAATGGGGTACTGATTGAGAATGATCAGCCATGATCACATTGAATGGCGGTGCTGGCTCAAAGGGCCGAATGGCCTCCTCCTGCACCTATTGTCTATTGTCTATTGTCCTTTGGATGGATCAGCGACATGGAGAGTGGGGGATGTGCTGCATGGGCCTGTTGACATCGCCCAGGCTTGCATCCGACCACACATCATTGCAAACCTACAGCTACACCTACAGAGGACACTCCAGCTTTACCTGCGGCGTCGACACAACATGGGGAGCAACAGTTACCGGTTATAAGATCACTAGATTGGCGTAATGCCAGGCGCCAGGTGTTGCTCCCGACGGTGGGAGGGATTTTCGGATCTCACTGGACAGCTACCGCCCGCCTCAAGCTGGGCACCCCCCAGCCAATAAGGTTCTGGCCCGCCACGGCCTGCTACCCTCACTGGGTGCACCGGGATTAGGAGCCATCCAAACAGCAGATCGCAACCATCGCACCTGCCAACAAAATGCTCTAGCCGAGGTGTGGAGCAAGCAGCCAACTAGGCTGCATCACCCATGGTCAGCCATGACCGAGGGGGGCCTAAGACAAGACAAGTGTAAATGAGTGACTGATGGATGGCATGGACTCAGTGGGAAGAAGGGCATCTTTCCTTGCTCTGTGTCACAATGGCTTTATAATTGTCCTCAACAGAGACTGCACAAACTGGCTTTCAAAGAGTCATCTTAGCTCATGTGACAGATTGCATGTTTCAGCGGGCCACATGGGTGTTGGGTTATTATTGTTACATGTACCGAGGTACAGTGAACAACTTTTTTTTCAATGCTTCACTCCAACACCAGAGCACATTAACGAGGAATAACATTTCTTGCATTGCTGGAGAAGTGCTGTGTTTCCAGAAGGATTAGTTGTGTAATAACTGGAGCCCACTGACCTTTCAGGAAGCTCTCCTTGTGACAGTTTATTAGGTGTGAATTGTGCTGAGATGTTTCGGAGGGTTGACAACTGCTATCAATTTTAAGTTTCAAACGCATTGCTCAAGAATGATGAAGTACAGATACAATGAAAAATCTTGCCTGCAGCAATCTCACGGGCACATAGACACAGCCAAACAAACAACAACAAAAAAATTATACATAAACTGTACATAAATTACATATAAAATGCTAAAAGAAAGGAGATTGTGCAAAAACACAATAAACAATTAGTGCAAAAAGGGCAGCACGGTGGCGCAGCGGTAGAGTTGCTGCCTTGCAGTGCTAGAGTCCCGGGTTTGATCGCAACTATGGGTGCTGTCTGTACAGAGTCTGTACGTTCTCACCGTGACCGCATACGTTTTCTTCAGTTTCTTCCCACGCTCGAAAGGCATACAGGTTTGTTGGTTACTTGGCTGGTATAAGTGTGTAAATTATCCCTAGTGTGTGTAAGTTAGTGTTGATGTGGAGGGATCACTGGTCGGTGGGGACTCAGTAGGCCGAAGGGCCTGATTCCGCGCTGTGTCTCTAAACTAAACTAAAAAGACAATTAAAAAAGTAAAACCGGACATATCAATAGCAGTGCAAGAGGCATCACATGGAAGGTTTTAGATTAAATGGGGCTTTTCATAAATTGGAAAGGAGTAACTAGTGGAGATTTCTAAGGTTCAATGATTGGGCCTTGATTGTTTATTCCCAATTTTAAAGACTTTGAGAAGTGGGTGGAGTGTAAGATATCCAAATTTTCTGATGGCACGAAAATGGGCGGGAGGCCATATTGTGGTGAGGATGTGTGTTCTCTGCAGCTGAATATAGATCAGTTGAGTGAGCGGGCAGAATCTTGGCAAATAGTGTTTAACGTGGGAAAGTGTGATATCAGGCACGCTGGTAAGAGGAATCAAAAGGTGGACTTACCCAAATGGAGAGGGACTGATAATCAGTGGAGTAATGCTGGTTCTTCTACAAAGTGATAGTCATGTTCATAAGAGGTAATAAGGTCATGTGATAGCAGAATTGGGCCATTTGGCCCATCAAGTCTATTCTACCATTCATTCATGGCTGATCTATCTCTCCCTCCTAAACCCCATTCTCCTGCCTTCTCCCCATAACCCCATGTACTAATGAAGAATCTATCTAGCTCTGCCTTAAAAATATCCATTGACGTGGCCTCCACAGCCTTCTGTGGCAATGTTGTGCTTTAGAAAATCATGCCGTTTAAAACAATTTGTGCCAATGAGGAAAAGGCCTTCCTGGCTGGAGTTTCAAATTCGCAACAACAAAGTTATTTTTCTTTCGTCATTTTCCAAAAACAAAGGTATTTCAATAGCATTAAGTTTCTTTTTGTTACTGCACCACACGAAGGCATACTGATGGTTGTGTGTTACATTGTTTAATAGTATCATTGCAGAAGTGTTAAGAGAAGTGATTGCCATGGCTACCTGTGGTGAAACTGACAGAGTGCGTAAGAGTCAATGTTGTCTGATTACTGCAGGTGACATGGAAACTTTTCTTTGAGTTTGTTTGAGACAGCTTTTCTTCTGTTTGTCAGTTTCTAAAATAACTATGAAGTGGATTTATTCTTCCTGACCAGAATCATGTTATAACCAATTTGGCCCACATGTTACAAATAACATTCCCTAATTTGTCAGTGGGATTATATCCAATTCACATGATGGGAACACAATTTAGCACAACTGCTGTACAGTGAGATCTATGTGTTCTTGTCGAAGAAAACAGAAAATCTTTGCAGCCCACAAAGAGTAAATAAGTAGGCAGAAAAATTGCCTTCCTTTGTCCCGCCCACCTGAGGAAGGGTCTCGACCCACATCGTCACCCATTCCTTCTCTCCTGAGATGCTGCCTGACCTGCTGAGTTACTCCAGCATTTTGTGGAATAAATACCTTCGATTTGTAACAGCATCTGCAGTTAGAAACATAGAAACATAGAAGCAGAAAATAGGTGCAGGAGTAGGCCATTCGGCCCTTCGAGCCTGCACCGCCATTCAATATGATCATGGCTGATCATTCAGCTCAGTAGCCTGTACCTGCCTTCTCTCCATACCCCCTGATCCCTTTAGCAAAAAGGGCCACATCTAACTCCCTCTTAAATATAGCCAATGAACTGGCTTCAACTACCTTCTGTGGCAGAGAATTCCACAGACTCACCACTCTCTGTGTGAAGAAATGTTTTCTCATCTCGGTCCTAAAAGACTTCCCCCTTATCCTTAAGCTGTGACCCCTGGTTCTGGACTCCCCCAACATCGGGAACAATCTTCCCGCATCTAGCCTCTCCAACCCCTTAAGAATTTTATATGTTTCTATAAGATCCCCCCTCAGTCTTCTAAATTCCAGCGAGTACAAGCCCAGTCTATCCAGTCTTTCCTCATATGTAAGTCCCGCCATCCCAGGGATCAATCTGGTGAACCTTCTCTGTACTCCCTCTAAGGCAAGAACGTCTTTCCTCAGGTTAGGAGACCAAAACTGCACACAATACTCCAGGTGCGGTCTCACCAAGGCCCTGTACAACTGCAGCAGAACCTCCCTGCTCCTAAACTCAAATCCTCTTGCTATGAATGCCAACATACCATTCGCTTTCTTCACTGCCTGCTGCACCTGCATGCTTGCTTTCAATGACTGGTGCACCATGACACCCAGGTCCCGTTGCATCTCCCCTTCTCCCAATCGGTCACCATTCAGGTAATACTCTGCTTTCCTGTTCTTACCGCCAAAGTGGATAACCTCACATTTATCCACATTATATTGCATCTGCCATGCATTTGCCCACTCGCCTAATCTATCCAAGTCACTCTGCAGCCTCCTAGCAACCTCCTCGCAGCTAACACTGCCACCCAGCTTCGTGTCATCCGCAAACTTAGAGATGTTGCATTCAATTCCCTCGTCCAAATCATTAATATACACTGTAAATAACTGGGGTCCCAGCACTGAGCCTTGCGGTACCCCACTAGTCACTGCCTGCCATTCCGAAAAGGACCCATTTATTCCTACTCTTTGCTTCCTGTCCGCCAACCAATTTTCTATCCACCTCAACACTGAACCCTCAATACTGTGTGCTTTACGTTTGTACACCAATCTCCTATGTGGGACCTTGTCGAAGGCCTTCTGAAAGTCCAGATATAACACATCGACTGGTTCTCCCTTATCCACTCTACTAGTTACATCCTCGAAAAATTCTATAAGATTCGTCAGACATGATTTGCCTTTGGTAAATCCATGCTGACTTTGTCCGATGATATCACCACTTTCCAAATGTAATGCTATCACATCTTTACAGGCAAAATAAGAAGGTTAATATGACTTTATTACTAGGGGTAAGAGGTTTTAGGTTTAGTTTTATTATTATTGTCACGTATACCGAGATACGGTGAAAAACTTTGTTTTACATGCTATTAAATCAGATCAGATATTAATATAGGATAAATACAAAAAATATAATTGGTAGAGCTAAGGGGATGATCCAGAGTGTAGAATATATCACAGAATGTAGCACATCAGGTCCCTAGACAAAGTCCAATGTCTGCACTAGGGTAAAGGTAACCAAGCTTCTGGATGGACTGTTCAGAAGCCTGATAAGAGAGGGCAAGAAGCTGTTCCTGAGACTGCTGAAATGTGCTTTCAAGCTTCTGCCCATCGGGTGAAGAGAGAAAAAGGAATGACCAGGGTGGGACAAGTTGTGTAGGAAAATAACTGCAGATGCTGGTACAAATCGAAGGTATCACAAAATGTTGGAGTAACTCAGCGGGTCAGGCAGCATCTCTGGAGAGAAGGAATGTGTGACGTTTCGGGTCGAGACCCTTCTTCAGATTGATCCACAAAATGCTGGAGTAACTCAGCAGGTCAGGCAGCATCTCTGGAGAGAAGGAATGTGTGATGTTTCGGGTCGAGACCGGAAACGTCACACATTCCTTCTCTCCAGAGATGCTGCTTGACCTGTTGAGTTACTCCAGCATTTTATGAAACCTTCGAGGGTAGGACAAGTCTTTGATTAGGTTGACTGTTTTTCCAGCATACTGTAGCATGAATTATAGATGGAGTCATTGGTCGGTAGTCTGGTCTTTGTGATGGACTGGGCTACATCCACAACTATGAAGTTGAACCAGTCTGAATAAAGGTCCCAACCCAAAATGATATCTATCCATGCTCTCCAGGGATGTTGCCTGACCTGTTGTTACTCCAACACATTGTGTTTTCTTTTGTAAACACTGCATTTTCTTGCAGTTTAAAGATTTACAGATAAAGAAGCATAGTTGCACATGTATAGGGCGTTGGTAAACCGGCATCTGCAGTTCCTTCCTACACATTTGGCCTCCCTTCTCCTCCTGGTTCATTCCACCATCATCATTCACCCCTCCTCAGTTCAATTATCAACTGCTAGCCCCTGTCTCATCCTTCCTCTTCTCCTCTTTATACCAGCTGCCTTTCCTTTCTACTTTCAGTCCCGATGTAGGGTTTCTACCCAAAACGTCAATAATTCCTTCCCTAGCTTGGTAAGGTCCTGCAGCAGTTTGTTTTTTTGCTCCAAGTTCCAGCAACTGCAGTCTCTTGAGCTTACAAGAATAATGACGGTGATAGCAAGGAATGATTTCAAAGGACGATCAGCTGGATATCTCCCCAGAGGAGCGGCAGATGGAACTTAATCAAAATAAGTGTGAAATGTGGAATTTTGAATGAATTTTGGAACGCCAAATGCAAAAGTGCATGTAGGAATGCAGTAAATCACAGGGCTTGGGAACATTGATGGACAACAGGATGTTGGCTGCAAATCCAAGAGGTATCCAAGACCAATCGGGCAAGTGGTATAGAAGTGTGGAAACACACACCTCCAGATTCAGGGACAGTTTCTTACCAGCTGTTATCAGGCAACTGAACCATCCTACAACAACCAGAGAGCAATCCTGAACGACTATCTACCTCATTGGAGATATCACAAAATGCTGGAGTAACTCAGCGGGTCAGAAGGAATTCCGTCTCTCCAGAGATGCTGCCTGACCCGCTGAGTTACTCCAGCATTTTGTGATACCTTCGATTTGTACCAGCATCTGCAGTTATTTTCCCACACAATCTACCTCATTGGAGACACTCTGACTATCTTTGATCGGACTTTACTGGACTTCATCCGGCACTAAATGTTATTCACATTATTCCCTTCATCATGTGCACTGTGGACGGCTCGATTGGAATCATATATTGTCTTTCCGCTGAAGTTTAGCGCACTACAAGAGCTTTTCACTGTATCTCAGTGCATGTGACAATAAACTAAACTCAGATCAATAGCTCCCTGAAAATGGCAAAACAGGAAAAGAGTGATAGAGAAGGCATTTGTCATAATAATAATAATAATAATAATAATATAATAAATGTTATTTGTCAAGTGTAGGTTAGAAACATAGAAACATAGAAAATAGGTGCAGGAGTAGGCCATTCGGCCCTTCAAGCCTGCACCACCTTTCAATATGATCATGGCTCATCATCCAACTCAGTATCCTGTACCTGCCTTCTCTTCATACCCCCTGATCCCTTTAGCCACAAGGGCCACATCTAACTCCCTCTTAAATATAGCCAATGAACTGGCCTCAACTACCTTCTGCGGCAGAGAATTCCACAGATTCACCACTCTCTGTGTGAAAAAAAACTTTCTCATCTCGGTCCTAAAAGACTTCCCCCTTATCCTTAAACTGTGACCCCTAGTTCTGGACTTCCCCAACATCGGGAACAATCTTCCTGCATCTAGCCTGTCCAACCCCTTAAGAATTTTGTAAGTTTCTATAAGATCCCCCCTGTTGGCACAGGGTCAACGGTACAATGAAATGTATTTGACAAGACAACGGGTCACCTCAGCAGTAATATTCCAAGGATAAATAAGATTTTTAAAATGACATTAGTAAGGTAAAAAGACAATATTAAAAATAGGTAAAAAGACAATATTAAAAATAATCAACATATATGATTTGAAATGTGTTTATGAGTTCAGAAGCCTGATGGCCTGATGGTAGAAACTGTTCTTAAGTCTGGTGGTACGCACAGCCATACTCCTGCATCGTCTGCCTGACGGTAACAAGGAGAACAGCCTGTGTGCTGGGTGGCTGTGGTCCTTGATGATGCTGCATGCCTTCCGCAGGCACCGCCGGTAGTCATGCACAAGCAATGGTCATGCCATTGAGTATAAAAATTAGGAAGTCATGCTGCAGCCATATAAAGCATCATTGGACCACATTTAAAATCCTGTGTGTAGTTCTGGTTACCACAATGTAGTAGGGACGTCGGGGCTTTGAAGAAGTTCACCAGGATGTTTAGGAAAGAACCCCGGATTCTTAAATCAAAGATCGACACAAAATGCTGGAGTAACTCGGCCCCGAAGCGTCACCTATGCCTGGCCCACTGAGTTACTCCAGCACTTTGTGTCTATCTTCTGAGGAGGGAGATCAAATGCGTGATGAGGAGCTGTGGGGTGGAGGTGGTATGGGATTGGGGACAAAATAGGGGGATCTAGAGATAGGTTGGAAGGAGAGAGAGAGAGGGGAACACAGGAGGTAAGGATTACTCAAAATTAGAACATTCAATCTTCATACCATGTAGACCATACAAGTGGAATATAAGGTGCAATTTTTTTTTGTGCCATCTTTCATTTTTGTGTGAAATGCATGGAGCTCTAGGTCAGACAAGGTGCTGGAGTAACTCAGAGGGACAGGCAGCAACTCTAGAGAGAAGGAATGGGTGATGTTTCGGGTTGAGACAGTCTGAAGAGAGGTCTCGACCCGAAACGTCACCCAATCCTTCTCTCCAGAGATGCTGCCTGCCCTGCTGAGTTACTCCAGCTTTTTGTGTCTATCTTTGGTTTAAGGCAGCATCTGTGGTTCCTTCCTATACATTTCGTGGAGTTCTCAGTTTTTAAGGTTCAAAAGTCACCCAGAGTGGGTGAGTGGAGGAGGGGAAGGGGGGAGTGGGGGGGGGGGGGGGGGAAGGGGGGAGTGGGGGGAGTGGGGGGAGTGGGGGGAGTGGGGGGAGTGGGGGTTGGAAGAGTGCTAGACCAATGCAGGAGAGATTTGGGCCCACCCTGTTCTAGTAACTAATATAATTTAGGCCTACCAAAGAGCTTCACGTTCCTTTCTCAGAAGTGTTCTACTTATAACTGGGAAGGACCCGTTCTTTTTTTTCCCCTACACCTTTGCCACTTTCCTTGTTGGGTTTTCATGAAGCATGTTGATGGGCAGATACACAGTCCAATGAATTACAACCTCAGTCAAAATTCACATTCAGACGGCACTTACGTATCGATTTGGTAATGAGTCGGATTCACAAATTAGGAGGCTGCACAACGTGGGAACCATATTGAAGTTGTCCAGCCACGTTTCAACATCCTTCAATTGAGTAGATTGACCATGCTTTGTTCATGATTTTGGACAAATGCACCATCAGAGCCTTGAGCTGGAAGGCAGGAGAATGCACGAACAATAGGATAACCGAACCTGGCATGAACTGAGGCAGCATTGTGGTTCAACCAGTGGAACTGCTGTGTCACGGCTCCAATGATCCCCAGTTCAATCCTGACCTCCGATGTTGTTCTGTACGGAGTTTTCATGTTTTCCCTGTGAATGCATTGGTTTCGTATGTGTGCTCCCCTTTCAGCTCGCATCCAAAAGACGTGTGGGTTTGTAGGGTGATTGACTTCTGTAAATGGTCAATTGATAA